>NC_133666.1:47077328-47377328 GCF_037893015.1 Macrotis lagotis
GGGGACACTATTGGCCACTAACCTGATTCTAGTCACTAGGAAGGTTAAGAAACTGGGAGACTCATTCTCACCCTAGGGATTACCCAACTGAGCTGCACTGAGTAAAACAGGAGGCGTTGTCAGGCTGATCATGGCTGGGCAGCTGCGTGGCTCAGGGGCTAGGATCTGAGTTCAACTCTGGCTTCCTACTTCTCAGCTGTGTGCCCCTGGGCTGGTTTGTCTCAGTTTGGTCATCTGTAAAATGAGCTGCAGAAGGAAAGGATAAACCATTCCATTTCAGGAACTCCATCAAGAAGAACCCAACTAGGGTCCCGGAGAGGCAGCCAGGACTGAAATGACTAAACAGCCAGAGCCATGATTCTCAGAAAGTGCTGACCTCTCAGTTCTGCCTCTCTGGTAGCCACATCTCCATATTAAATCTAGGGGATGAACCAAGTGTTGACCCATTTGATCAGAAGCTGCTCTGCGCCCACCTCTTACCCCAAAGCCTCCCTTTCCTGTTCCACACCTGCTATATTTTCAAGTCATGTGAATTTGGCTCAAGGAAATCATTCCTCTGAGGAGCAGACAAAAGATGGTCAACTGTGTGGCCAGTTTCTTCCCTGAGAGCAAAATGAAATCAATAAATAAGGCATAATAAAGCACCTACCATATGGCTGTGGCCCTGCAACTTCTCCCAGACCTAGGAAGTTTGCTCACAGTCCCTCGACCACGACTAACAAAAGGGTGATAGCAATGGCACAGTTCAATTTCTCAAGTCAATCTTACCTCCCCCAGTTGTTCTTGTAAGCTAGCAAAACACTGTAGGCAATACGAGACAGTTTGCAACTTATATTTTACTTATCGGTTGTTTAGAAGGGTCACGGAATGACCTCGATTCATTTTCGTTGTAGCCAGAGGCACCGATTCCAGATACTGTGCCTTTTTTGGGAGGGGATGGGTGTGGGAATGGGGATGTGAAGAGTACAACTGTTTATCTTTTCCAGGCTGTGAGTGCAGTGGCCTTCACAGGTTCAGTTTCAACCCAAATGAGCATGGAAGCTCTAACATGCTCCTATTATGGACCTGGACTGATCTACCCCTCCTTAGGTAGCCTGCTGGCTGCCCCCCTCCTGGGGACTCAGCAAAATAGTGCTCAAGCCTACTGCCTCTGAGAACTCTGAATTCAAGTGATCCACCAGCCTCAGTCTCCCTAGTGGACCGAAACAGATACCACCGTACCCAACCAGTGCTGTTTCACCGAACATATTCTTGCTGGTAGGGTCCTTCCTTTGTCAGCCATCTTTACTATCTTTCTAGGGGTTGATCTGAGGTTTGATATTAAAAGTAAGGTAAAAACATCCATATTCTGTGTACACTCATGAGCCTGCCAGAAATAATTTTTATTTATTTCAATTATTCTAATCTTAGCAGTTTTTGCTTTAGAGAAAGGTCAGATTTCAATGCCAATAAAGACCAGTATGGGCCAAGACCACTTGTGTTTGAAAGACTTTCATGGTGGGGTAACTAGGTGGAGAGAGCACTGGCCCTGGAGTCAGGAGGACCTGAGTTCAAATGTGACCTCCCTTGAGCAAGTCACTTACCCCCATTGCCTTGTAATATAAAACAAAAACAAACTAAAAAAAGAAACCAGATGTAAGATCTGAACACAGGTTTCTGTGGTTTCTAGGTCAGCTTTACATCCACTTATGCCATGTTTCCTGCTTTGGGGCAGCTAAGTGGTGCAGTGGATAGAACACTGGCCCTGAGTTCTAATCCAGTCTCAAACACTTAATTACTGCCTAGCTGTGTGACCTTGGGCAAGTCATTAACCCCATTGCCTTAAATAAATTTTTTTTAAAAAGAAAGACTTTCATAGTATACTAAACAGAATTGGGGAACCTTTTGAACCCCTAAATGCAGTTCCTTTGGAGACAGTTTCCCTGACTTGAAAACTTTTCAATTAGGTTCAGGAATCTGAATTTTTAAAAAGAAAATTAAGTCTGAAACCCAGTAAGAGACACATTTTAAACAGAACTGAACATTTTCTGGAAGCAAGGGAGGCTAGCCCAGTCCTGTGACCTGGTGACACTGGTAGATCTGGTGGCTTGGTTAGTGAGCAGAGCTCCTTTAAGAATTCCATGAATCCCAAGGTTCTTTGTCCAGGGATTACCAGTTGGCTTAAACTGATATATTGGGGATTTTTTCTTTTTTGTTGTTGGGAGCTTGTTTAATGCATGTAGATTTGCTCCATATTTAGAGATGTAGAGACTTAAAAGGATTGCCTGGCTACCAGGTTGGGATATACGAAAGGAATGTCTATAAGGCCGAAGAAACCTCCAGAATGGGAAAAGAAGTTAGGAAACGAATTATATTGCAATATAGTCATCAGACTATCTAAAGTACAAGTTCATGGCCTCTCAGGTCACAAACTTCTGCTCTAAGAGGACAGCTACTTTACTGTCACAACTCTGAGACCTCAATAGAAAGTGTCCTTACCATCTAGAAAAGGTAAGAAAGATTTATTTAGTTAGATACCTTTGGGCTAACCACTGCTGTTTCAATCTGGGCTAAAAAGAGACTGCTCACTAGTTGGTACAATTAGAAAAGCTACCATCCTTATCACAGGAGACTAATCGAACCATCCCCAGATGGGCTGGGGAGACTACCACATCATTGCTGTAACCACCCATCCATCCTCATTAATGAGAAACAGTCCAATGAAGCACAGCAAGCCCCAAAGACTAGAATGTTTTTCAAAGTAAAGGTTCTTGCCTTAAAATTTTTTGTTACTTTTTAAATTAATCTTTGATATTCTTTTTCAATTTGGGAGTTCCTCATTCTCTCCCTCCCTCCCATCCCACCCCCACCCACTCCCCCACCCACTGAGAAGTCAAGCCCTATGATAATGAGAAATCACATCAATTTTCAAAAAAAGCAAGAAAAATAAAATAAGAAAATGACACTTTAAATGATACTTTAACCTGAAAAACTCAGCACTTTTCTCTCTGGGGGTAGGGAGAATATTTCTCCTGGTGAATTCTTTGGAACTATCTTGGGTCACTGTATCAATCAGAGTAGCTGAGTCCTTCACAGTTGATCATCCTTACCACACTCATTTTGCTGTGCACAATGACCTCCCAGTTCTCACTGCACTTTGCATCAGTTCATATAGCCTGTGCCATGGTTTTTATGAAACTGTCCCTGCCACTCCTCATTTCCCATAGCAATATGCTCAGCCATCACCCAAAGGATATGGGCATCCCCTTCATTTCCAATTGTTTGCAATACACCAAAAAAAAAAAAAAAAAACCTGCTAGGGATATTTTTGCACCTAGGAGTCTTTTCCCTTTTGGATGATCTCTGTGGGATACAGACCTAATGGTGGAATTGCTGTATTGAGGGGAATGCACCTTTATAACCCTTTGGGTTGAGTTCCAAATTGTTCTCCAGAATGATTGAAGCAGTTCACAACTCCACCAGCAAAGCAGGAGTGTATCTATTTTTCCCTTACCCCTTCCAGTATTTGTCAGTTCTGATAGGTAGGAGGTGGATAGAGCACTGGCCTTGGAATCAAGCTTCATCTCCATAAGTTCAAGTACTGACTCTGATATATACAAACTGTATGACCAGGGCAAGTCACTTAGCTCCATTTACTTCAGTTTCTTCATCTGTAAAAAGAATGGGAGAATCAAAGGAGAAACCATTCCAGTTTCTTTGCCAAGAAAATTCCAAATGGAGTCACAAAGAGTTAGATATGGCTGAAACAATTTTGAACATTGCTTTGCATAGCATACCTACTTATTGAGAACAGACTCAGAAGGAGAACTCTGGTAAAAATTGTTCTCAGGCACTTAGTTGCTGTGTGACCTTGGATAAGTCACTAAACTTCATTTGCCTTAGTTTCCTCATCTGAAAAGTAAAATTTAGAAGCAAATGGCAAACCATTTCAGTATCTTGGCCAAGAAAATTCCAAATGAAGTCACAAAGAGTAAGATAAACAATATTAAAAAATCCTTTTTTCTATCATTTATCCTTTCTTATGCTAGCTAGGTGGCACAGTTGATAGAAGGCAGGGCCTGGATTCAGGTGGACCTGTGTTAAAATGTGTTCTCAGGAATTTACTTGTTGTGTGACCCTGGACAAGTCACTTGACTTCATTTGCCTCAGTTTCCTCCTCTGTAAATTGAACTGGAGCAGGAAATTGAAAATCATTTAAGTTTTTTTGCCAAGAATCCTCCAAATGCAGTCACAAAGATTTAGCTATGACTGAAACAATTTTAAATTTCCTTCTTTCTATCATTTATACTTGTTTATTAAAGTTAGGTGGTGCAGTGGATAGAGGGCAGGGTTTGGATTAAGGTAGACACGTGCCAAAATTTGTTCTCAGGCACTTACTGGCTGCGTGACCATGGACAAGACACTTGACTTCATTTGCCTCAGTTTCCTCATCTGTAAATGAAGTGGAGCAGAAATTGCAAACCATTTCAGTTTCTTTGCCAAGAATACTACAAATGCAGTCAGAAAGACTTAGCTATGGCTGAAACAATTTTAAAAATCCCTTTTATATAATTTATACATATTTATGACAACTAGGTGGCACAATGGAGAGAAGGCAGGGCCTAGATTCAGCTGGACCCCTGTTAAAATTTGTTCTCAAGAACTTACTGGTTGTATGACCTTGAACAAGTCACTTGACTTCATTTGCCTCAGTTTCCTGATAGGTAAAGTGAACTGGTGCAGCAATTTTTTTTTGTTTTTTTGTTTTAGATTATTTTGCAAGGCAAGAGGGTTAAGTGGCTTGCCCAAGGCCACACAGCTAGGTAATTATTAAGTGTCTGAGGCTGGATTTGAACTCGGTGCTCCTGACTTCAGGGCCGCTGCTCTATCCACTGTGCCATCTAGCTGCCCCGGCACAGCAATTTTCAAACCATTTCAGTGTCTTAGCCAAGAATATTCCCAATGCAGTCACAAAGAGCTAGCTACGGCTGAAACAATTTTAAATTCCTTTTTCTATCATTTATACTTGTTTATGACAGCTAGTTGGCACAGTGGCTACAAGGCAGGGTCTGGAATCAGGAGGACCTGTGTTAAAATGTGTTCTCAGGAACTTACTTGTTGTGTGACCCTGGACAAGTCACTTAATTCGTTTGCCTCAGTTTCCTCATCTGTAAAGTGAACCGATCCAGCAATTCTCAAACTGTTTCAGTGTCTTAGCCAAGAATATTCCCAATGCAGTCACCAAGAGTTAGCCATGTGTGAAACAATGTTAAAAATCCATTTTACATCATATATATTTATTAAGGACAGCTAGTTGGCACAGTCGATATAAGGGAGGGCCTGGATTCAGGTGGACCCATAATAAAATTTGTTCTCAGGCACTTCCTGGCTGTGTGACTCTGGACAAGTAATTTGACTTCATTTGCCTCAGTTTCCTCCTCTGTAAATTGACCTGGTCCAGGGAATTACAAACCATTTCAGTTTCTTTGCCAAGAATATTCCCAATGCAGTTGCAAAGAGTTACCTATGGCTGAAACCATTTTAAAAATCCTTTCTACATCCTCTATCTTTATTTAGGAGAAGTAGTTGGCACAGTGGATAGAAGGCATGGCCTGGATTCAGCTGGACCTGTGTTAAAACTTGTTCTCAGGCACTAACTGACTGTGTGACCCTGGACAAGTCACCTGACTTCATTTGCTTCAGTTTCCTCCTCTGTAAATTGAACTGGAGGAGCAGATTGCAAACCGTTTCAGTCATTTGATTTCATTTGTGCCAGTTTCCTCATTTGTAAATTGAAATGGGGCAACAAATTGCAAACAATTTCAGGTTCATTGTCAGGAGTATTCTAAATGCAGTCACAAAGAGCCAGCTATTGGTGGAACAATTTTAAAAATCCTTTTTCTGTGATTTATACTTGTTTATGACAGCTAGGTGGCACAGTGGCTACAAGGCAGGGTCTGGATTCAGGTGGATTGAAGGCAGGGTGTCCATTCAGGTGGACCTGGTTTAAAATGTGTTCTCAGGAACTTACTGACTGTGGGACCCTGGACAAGTCAATTGACTTCATTTGCCTCAGTTTCCTCCTGTGTAAATTAAGCTAGAGAAGCAGATTGCAAACCATTTTAGGTTCTTTGCCAACAATCCTCCAAATGCAGTCACAATAAGCTAGCTATGGCTGAAGCAATTTTAAAAATGCTTTTTACATCATATATATTTAATTAGAATTAGCAGTTAGCACATTGGATACAAGGCAGGGCCTGCATTCAGGTGGACCTGTGTTAAAATTTGTTCTCAGGATCTTACTGGTAGTGTGACCTTGGACAAGTCACTTGACTTCATTTGCCTCAGTTTCCTGATCTGTAAAGTGAACTGGCATAGAAATTCTCAAACCATTTCAGTGTCTTAGCCAAGAATACTCCAAATGCAGTCACCAAGAGTTAACTGTGTTGTAAACAATTTTAAAAATCCTTTTTACATCATATATAATTAATTAGTATTAGCAGTGAGCACATTGGATCAAAGGCAGGGCCTGCAATCAGGGGGACCTGTGTTAAAATTTGTTCTCAGGCTCTACCTGGTTGCGTGACCCTGGACAAGTCACTTAATTCGTTTGCCTCAGTTTCCTCATCTGTAAAGTGAACTGATCCAGCAATTCTCAAACTGTTTCAGTGTCTTAGCCAAGAATATTCCCAATGCAGTCACCAAGAGTTAGCCATGTGTGAAACAATGTTAAAAATCCATTTTACATCATATATATTTATTAAGGACAGCTAGTTGGCATAGTCGATATAAGGGAGGGCCTGGATTCAGGTAGATAGAAGGCAGGGCATGCACTCAGGTGCACCTGTGTTAAAATTTGTTCTCAGGCACTTACTGATTGTGGGACCCTGGACAAGTCACTTGACTTCATTTGCCTCAGTTTCCTCCTGTGTAAATTGAACTGGAGGAGCAGATTGCAAACCATTTTAGGTTCTTTGCCAAGAATCATCCAAAGGCAGTCACAATAAGCTAGCTATGGCTGATACAATTTTAAAAATGCTTTTTATATCATATATATTTATTTAGGACACCTAGGTGGCACAGTGGATTGAAGGCAGGACCTGCATTCAGCTGGGCCCTTGTTAAAATTTGTTCTCGGGATCTTACTGGCTGTGTGACCTTGGACAAGTCACTTGACTTCATTTGCCTCAGTTTCCTGATCTGTAAAGTGAACTGGCATAGCAATTCTCAAACCATTTCAGTGTCTTAGCCAGAAATCCTCCAAATGCAGTCACCAAGAGTTAACTATGGTGGAAACAATTTTAAAAATCCTTTTTACATCATATATAATTAATTAGGATTAGTAGTTAGCATGCTGGATCGAAGGCAGGGCCTGGATTCAGCTATATAGAAGGCAGGGCCTGAATTCTGGTGGACCTGTGTTAAAACTTGTTCTCAGGCACTACCTGGTTGTGTGACCCTGGACAAGTCACTTGACTTCATTTGTCTCAGTTTCCTCATTTGTAAATTGAACTGGTGTAGGAAACTGCAAACCATTTGAGTTTGCTTGCCAAGAATACTCCAGATGCAGTCACAAAGAGTTAGCTAGTCAACTGAAACAATTTTAAAAATCCTTTTTACATCATATATAATTAATTAGTATTAGCAGTGAGCACATTGGATACAAGGCAGGGCCTGCATTCAGGGGGACCTGTGTTAAAATGTGTTCTCAGGCTCTACCTGGTTGCGTGACCCTGGACAAGTCACTTAATTCGTTTGCCTCAGTTTCCTCATCTGTAAAGAGAACCGATCCAGCAATTCTCAAACTGTTTCAGTGTCTTAGCCAAGAATATTCCCAGTGCAGTCACCAAGAGTTAGCCATGTGTGAAACAATGTTAAAAATCCATTTTACATCATATATATTTATTAAGGACAGCTAGTTGGCATAGTCGATATAAGGGAGGGCCTGGATTCAGGTGGACCCATAATAAAATTTGTTCTCAGGCACTTCCTGGCTGTGTGACCCTTGATAAGTAATTTGACTTCATTTGCCTCAGTTTCCTCCTCTGTAAATTGACCTGGTCCAGGGAATTGCAAACCATTTCAGTTTCTTTGCCAAGAATATTCCCAATGCAGTCGCAAAAAGTTACCTATGGCTGAAACCATTTTAAAAATCCTTTCTACATCCTATATCTTTATTTAGGAGAAGTACTTGGCACAGTGGATAGGAGGCAGAGCCTGCATTCAGGTGGACCTGTGTTAAAACTTGTTCTTAGGCACTACCTGGTTGTGTGACCCGGGACAAGTCACCTGACTTCATTTGCCTCAGTTTACTCATCTGTAAATGGACTGGAGCAGCAAATTGCAAACCATTTCAGTTTCTTTGCCAAGAATCCTCCAAATGCAGTCACAAAGAGTTAACTATGGCTGAAACAATTTTAAAAATGCTTTTCCCATCATATATATTTAATTAGGATAAGCAGTTAGTACATTGGATAGAAAGGCAGGGCCTGCATTCAGGTGGACCTGTGTTAAAATGTGTTCTCAGGAGCTTACTTGTTGTGTGACCCTGGACAAGTCACTTGACTTCATTTGCCTCAGGTTCCTCCTCTGTAAATTGAACTGGCGGAGCAGATTGAAAATTATTTCAGTTTCTTTGCCAAGAATCCTCCAAATGCAGTCACAACAAGCTAGCTACGGCTGAAACAATTTTAAAAATCCTTTTTACATCATACATACTTATTTAGGACAGCCCCATGGCACAGTGGATTGAAGGCAGGGCCTGCATTCAGGAGGACCTGGGTTAAAATTTGTTCTCAGGATGTTACTGGTTGTGAGACCCTAGAGAAGTAACTTGACTTCATTTGTCTCAGTTTTCTCATTTGTAAATTGAACTGGAGCAACAAATTCCAGTTTCATTTTCAGGAATATTCCAAATGCAGTCACAAAGAGCCAGCTATTGGTGGAACGATTTTAAAATTCCTTTTTCTATGATTTATACTTGTTTATGACAGCTAGGTGGCACAGTGGCTACAAGGCAGGGTCTGGAATCAGGTGGATAGAAGGCAGGGCCTGGATTCAGGTAGACCTGTGTTAAAATTTGTTCTCAGGAACTTACTTGTTGTGTGACCCTGGACAAGTCACTTAATTCATTTGCCTCAGTTTCCTCAATTGTAAAGTGAACTGGTCCAGCAATTCTCAAACTGTTTCAGTGTCTTATCTAAGAATATTCCCAATGCAGTCACCAAGAGTTAGCCATGTGTGAAACCATTTAAAAAATCCTTTTTTATATCATATATATTTATTTAGGAAAGCTAGTTAGCACAGTGGCTCGAAGGCAGGAACTGAATTCAGCTGGATAGAAGGCAAGGCCTGGATTCTGGTGGACCTGTGTTAAAATTTGTTCTCAGGCACTTACTGACTGTGGGACCCTGGACAACTTGATTTCATTTGCCTCAGTTTCCTCCTGTGTAAATTGAACTGGAGGAGCAGATTGCAAGCCATTTTAGTTTCTTTGCCAAGAGTCCTCCAATTGCAATCACAACGAGCTAGCTATGGCTGAAACAATTTTAAAAATCCTTTTTACATCATATATAATTAATTAGTATTAGCAGTGAGCACATTGGATTGAAGGCAGGGCCTGCAATCAGGGGGACCTGTGTTAAAATTTGTTCTCAGGCTCTACCTGGTTGCGTGACCCTGGACAAGTCACTTAATTCGTTTGCCTCAGTTTCCTCATCTGTAAAGTGAACTGATCCAGCAATTCTCAAACTATTTCAGTGTCTTAGCCAAGAATATTCCCAATGCAGTCACCAAGAGTTAGCCATGTGTGAAACAATGTTAAAAATCCATTTTACATCATATATATTTATTAAGGACAGCTAGTTGGCATAGTCGATATAAGGGAGGGCCTGGATTCAGGTAGATAGAAGGCAGGGCATGCACTCAGGTGCACCTGTGTTAAAATTTGTTCTCAGGCACTTACTGACTGTGGGACCCTGGACAAGTCACTTGACTTCATTTGCCTCAGTTTCCTCCTCTGTAAATAGAACTGGAGGAGCAGATTGCAAACCATTTTAGGTTCTTTGCCAAGAATCTTCCAAAGGCAGTAACAATGAGCTAGGTATGGCTGATACAATTTTAAAAATGCTTTTTATATCATATATATTTATTTAGGACACCTGGGTGGCACAGTGGATTGAAGGCAGGACCTGCATTCAGCTGGGCCCCTGTTAAAATTTGTTCTCAGGATCTTACTGGTTGTGTGACCTTGGACAAGTCACTTGACTTCATTTGCCTCAGTTTCCTGATCTGTAAAGTGAACTGGCATAGCAATTCTCAAACCATTTCAGTGTCTTAGCCAGGAATACTCCAAATGCAGTCACCAAGAGTTAACTATGGTGGAAACAATTTTAAAAATCCTTTTTATATCATATATAATTAATTAGGATTAGTAGTTAGCACGCTGGATCGAAGGCAGGGCCTGGATTCAGCTATATAGAAGGCAGGGCCCGAATTCTGGTGGACCTGTGTTAAAACTTGTTCTCAGGCACTACCTGGTTGTATGACCCTGGACAAGTCACTTGACTTCATTTGTCTCAGTTTCCTCATTTGTAAATTGAACTGGAGTAGGAAACTGCAAACCATTTGAGTTTGCTTGCCAAGAATACTCCAGATGCAGTCACAAAGAGTTAGCTAGTCGATTGAAACAATTTTAAAAATCCTTTTTACATCATATATAATTAATTAGTATTAGCAGTGAGCACATTGGATACAAGGCAGGGCTTGCATTCAGGGGGACCTGTGTTAAAATTTGTTCTCAGGCTCTACCTGGTTGTGTGGCCCTGGACAAGTCACTTGACTTCATTTGTCTCAGTTTCCAGTAAATTGAAGTGGAGTAGCAAATAGCAAACCATTTGAGTTTCTTTGCCTAGAATATTTCAAAAGTAGTCACCAAGAGTTAGCTATGGCTGATACTATTTTAAAAATCCTTTTAATATAATTTATATTTGTTTATGACAGCTAGGTGGCACAGTGGCTAGAAGGAAGGGCCTGGAGTCAGGAGGATAGAAGGCAAGGCCTGGATTCAGGTGGACCTGTGTTAAAATGTGTTTTCAGGAACTTACTTGTTGTGTGACCCTGGACAAGTCATTTAATTCATTTGCCTCAGTTTCCTGATCTGGAAAGTTAACTGGCCCAGCAATTCTCAAACTGTTTCAGTGTCTTAGCCAAGAATATTCCAAATGCAGTCACCAAGAGTTAGCCATGTGTGAAACCATTTTAAAAAATCCTTTCTATATCACATATATTTATTTAGGACAAGTAGTTAGCACAGTGGATGGAAGGTAGGGCCTGGATTCAGCTGGACCTGTGTTAAAACTTGTTCTCAGGCACTAACTGCTTGTGTGTCCCTGGACAAGTCACTTGACTTCATTTGCCTCAGTTTACTCATCTGTAAATGAACTGGAGCAGCAAATTGCAAACCATTTCAGTTTCTTTGCCAAGAATCCTCCAAATGCAGTCACAAAGAGTTAACTATGGTGGAAACAATTTTAAAAATGCTTTTTCCATCATATATATTTAATTAGGATAAGCAGTTAGCACATGGGAGACAAGGCAGGGCCAGCATTCAGGTGGAACTGCGTTAAAATTTGCTCTCAGGCACTGACTGTGGGACCCTGGACAAATCACTTGACTTCATTTGTCTCAGTTTCCACATTTGTTAATTGAACTGGAGCAGCAAATTGCAAACCATTATAGTTTCTTTGCCTAGAATATTCTAAATGCAGTCACCAAGTGTTAGCTATGGCTGAAACAATTTTAAAAATCTTTTTTCTATCATTTATACTTGTTTATGACAGCTACCTGGCACAGTGGCTACAAGGCAGGGTCTGGATTCAGGGGGATAGGAGGCAGGGCCTTCATTCAGTGGGACCTCTGTTAAAATTTGTTCTCAGGAACATACTTGTTGTATGACCCTGGACAAGTCACTTAATTCATTTGCCTCAGGTTCCTCATTTGTTAAGTGAACTGGCCCAGCAATTCTCAAACTGTTTCAGTGTCTTAGCCAAGAATATTCTAAATGCCGTCACAAAGATTTTGGTATGGTTGAAACAATTTTAAAATGCTTTTCACAGCACATATATTTATTTAGGTTAGCTAGTTGGCACAGTTGATTGAAAGCAGGGCCTGCAATTAGGTGTGCCAGTGTTAAAACTTGTTCTCAGGCACTTACTGGCTATGTGACCCTGGACATGTCACTTGACTTCATTTGCCTCAGTTTTGTCATCTGTAAATGAACTGGAGTCACAAATTGCAAACCATTTTAGTATCTTAGCCAAGAATCCTCCAAATGCAGTCACCAAGGGTTAACTATGGTGGAAACAATTTAAAAATGCTTTTTCCATCATATTTATTTAATTAGGATAAGCAGTGAGCACATTGGATAGAAGGCAGGGCCTGCATTCAGGGGGACCTGTGTTAAAACTTGCTCTCAGGCACTACCTGGTTGTGTAAATTGAACTGGAGTAACAAATAGCAAATCATTTCATTTTTTTCCCCACCAATATTCCAAAAGCAATCATCAAGTGTTAGCTACGGCTGAAACATTCCTTTTTCTATCATTTATACTTGTTTATGACAGCTAGGTGGCACAGTGGATAGGAGGGAGGGCTGGATTCAGGAGGATGGAAGGCAGGGCCTGGATTCAGGTGGACCTTGTTTAAAATACATTCTCAGCAATTTACTTGTTGTGTGACCCTGGACAAGTCACTTAATTCGTTTGCCTCAGTTTCCTCATCTGTAAAGTGAACCGATCCAGCAATTCTCAAACTGTTTCAGTGTTTTAGCCAAGAATATTCCCAATGCAGTCACCAAGAGTTAGCCATGTGTGAAACAATGTTAAAAATCCATTTTACATCATATATATTTATTAAGGACAGCTAGTTGGCATAGTCGATATAAGGGAGGGCCTGGATTCAGGTGGACCCATAATAAAATTTGTTCTCAGGCACTTCCTGGCTGTGTGACCCTTGATAAGTAATTTGACTTCATTTGCCTCAGTTTCCTCCTCTGTAAATTGACCTGGTCCAGGGAATTACAAACCATTTCAGTTTCTTTGCCAAGAATATTCCCAATGCAGTCGTAAAGAGTTACCTATGGCTGAAACCATTTTAAACATCCTTTCTACATCCTATATCTTTATTTAGGAGAAGTAGTTGGCACAGTGGATAGAAGGCAGGGCCTGGATTCAGCTGGACCTGTGTTAAAACTTGTTCTCAGGCACTAACTGACTGTGTGACCCTGGACAAGTCACTTGACTTCATTTGCCTCAGTTTCCTCCTCTGTAAATTGAACTAGAGGAGCAGATTGCAAACCATTTTAGTGTCTTTGCCAAGAATCCTCCAAATGCAGTAACAACTAGCTAGCTACGGCTCAAACAACAATTTTAAAAATGCATTTTCTATCATTTATAATTGTTTATGACAGCTAGGTGGCACAGTGGCTAGAAAGCAGGGCCTAGATTTAGGTGGATAGAGGGCAGGGTCTGCCTTCAGGTGGACCTGTGTTAAAATTTGTTCTCAGGTACTTACTGACTGTGACCCTGGACAAGTCATTTGACTTCATTTGCCTCAGTTTCTTCCTCTGTAAATTGAACTGAAGGAGCAGATTGCAAACCATTTCAGTGTCTTTGCCAAGAATCCTCCAAAGGAAGTCACAAAGATTTAGATATGGCTGAAACAATTTTTTTTTATTTATAGCAGCTCTTCTTTATTTAAATGTTTTTTTACATTAATAAAATATTCTTGTTTAAGAGTAAATGAAATACCCCCTCCTCCCATAAATATAGACTTGTTTGAGCGATAAAGTAAAGGGGAGAGAAAAAAATTAAAATGAAAAAAATAATAGTGATAATTGTAGGTAGGGCCAGGTGGCACAATGGATGGAGTACCAGCCCTGGAACCATGAGCCCCCGAGTCCACATCTGGCCCCATACACCGAACAATCACCCAGCCATGTGACATGCAAGCCACCCAAACCCCACTACTCTGCAAAAATCCCCACAAAAGAAAAAAAGACCCCCCAAAATAGTAATAATAGTAGGGGTGACTGGGTGGCGGGCAGAGCATTGACCCTTGAGCCAGGAGCACCTGGGTCCAAATCCGTCCTCAGACACCCAATGATCACCCTGCTATGCAGCCCCAGGCAGGCCACCAAGCCCCATTTGCCCTGCACCCCCCCCCCCCAAATAATAATAAAAAATATGCTCGAGTCTTTGTTCCAACACCAACAACTCTGTTGCAGGTGGATCACATTCTTTATAAGTCCATCACAAAAGTTACTTCCATATTTTTCCACTGTTGCCATTGCTGATCACAACTCCTTCCTTTAGTATTTCTCCACTACCTTGTACTATATTTTCTCTCTCCTTTCACTCTGACTCTGCTGTAGGGTAGATGAGTGGCGCAGCAGACAGATCTCTGGCCCTGGGGCCAAGAGGCCCTGAGCCCCCCTACCACCCCTTAGGCCCAGCATCCACCTGGTCCTATGGTCCTGGCCAGGCCTTCCAATCCCAGCCCCTTGCAAGAAGTAAAAAAGAAAATGTGTTATATCTGACCACTCTCCACCCAAGGTCCATCCTCTCCTCCATCATTCACATCCCACCCTTCCCATGTCCTCCCCCCTCTCCTTCTTACTCCAGATGCCTATACCCCATTGAGTATATATGCTGTTTCCTCTCCTAGCCACCTCCGATGAGAGCTAAGATTCCCTCATTCCTCCTTGCCTTTCCCCCTTCCATATCATTGCAATAGCTCATTATAATAAAGGAAAGTCTTATTATATGAAATATCTTGGCCTATTCCCCCTCTCCTTTTTCTTTCTCCCATTACATTTCCCTTTTTTCTATTGACTCCATTTTTACACCATATTTTATCTTCAAATTCAGCTTTCTCCTGTGCTTCAACTATAAAAGCTCCCTCTACCTGCTCTATTAACTGAGAAGGTTCATATGAGTATTATTAGCGTCATTTTTCTATGCAGGAATACATGCAGTTCATCATCATTAAGTCCCTCATATTTTCCCCTTCTCCTCCAATCTCCATGCTTCACCCGAGTCCTTTATCTGAAGATCAAACCTTCTGTTCAGCTCTGGCCATTCCAACAGGAACATTTGAAATTCCCCTGGTTCATTGAAAGTCCATCTTTTTCCCTGGAAGAGGACATTCAGCCTTGCTGGGTAGTTGATTCTTGGCTGCATTCTAAGCTCTTTTGCCTTCCGGTATATTATATTCCAAGCCCTACGAGCTTCCAATGTAGTTGCTGCTAAGTCCTGTGTGATCCTGACTGCAGCTCCACGATATTTGAATTGTGTCCTTCTGGCTGCTTGTAATATTTTCTCTTTGACTTGGGAGCTCTGGAATTTGGCTATAATATTACTAGGGGTTGGTGTTTTGGGATCTCTTTTTCGGGGGGATAGGTGGATTCTCTCCATTTCTATTTTGCCTTCTGCCTCTAGAATATCAGGGCAATTTTCCTGTAGTAATTCTTTGAAAATGGTGTCCAGGCTCTTTTCCTGATAATGACTTTCAGGTATTCCAATAATTTTTAAATTATCTTTCCTAAGTCTGTTTTTCAAATCAGTTGTTTTTTCAATGAGATATTTCATATTTTCTTCTAATTTTTCATTTTTTTAGTTTTGAAGTATTGATTCCTGATTTCTGGTAAATTCATCAATCTCCCTGAATTCTATTCTTTGTCTGAAGGATTTGTTCTCCTCAGAGAGTTTTCTTATCTCTTTTTCCATCTGGCCCATTCTGCTTTTTAAAGCATTCTTCTCCTCCGTAACTTTTTGAATTGTTTTATCCATTTGACCTAAGCTGGTTTTTAGCATGCTATTTTCTTCAGCATTTTTTTTGGATTTCCTTGACTAGGCTGCTGACTTCATTTTCATGTTTTTCCTGCATCTCTCTCCTTTCTTTTCCCAGTTTTTCTTCTAACTTCCTCATTTGATTTTCAAAGTCTTTTTTGAGTTCTGTCATAGCCTGAGCCCAATTTCTGTTTTTCTTGGAGTCTTTAGATGCAGAAGCTTGTGCTTCCTCATCTTCAGATTGAGTGTTTTGATCCTTCTTGGGCTCATATGTAAAATATTTCTCAATGATGCTCCTCTTGTTTCTCTGCTTTTTCATTTTCCCAGCCTAAACCTGTTTTTGGGGTGCTTCCTGAGCTTTTGGGACACTCCCACAAGGGTCTCAGTGTGTGAGGCTCTGTCTTCCCTCCTGGTCTGTGAATGACCATATGAGCCCCCCCCCCCCTTCCACAGGGCTGAGGTGGGGGGCCCTGCTGTTCTATGGGGGGGCCTAGACTGCAATCAGGATCTGAATGTGGTCAGAGCCCCAGAGTTCTGTTCCAGGGGCAGAGGACAGAGCTCTGCAGTCTCTCTCTTCACTCCCCTCCCTAGGTTCAATGGGCTCATGCCCTGGGGACTCCTGCTTACCCGCTCAGCCTGCTTCTGTTCCTGGATCTGGGGGTGGCCATGCTGCTTGCTGTGTGCCCCGAGGGCTGGGCTTCACATGCTCCCTCTGGCAGAGGTGCTCCGCTGTTCCCCCAAATTGTGCTCACTGCTCCCCGGGGTGTAGCTCAGGAAATTCCCCAGCTGCTGTGAGCTGGGGCTCAGCACCCTGGGGCTGCTTCCGGGAGGCTGAAGTTCTTTGGCTCTGGTGGGCCACTCCTCTGGCAGGCCGCCCCTCCGACCCCGGGGAGCAGAGCCTTTCTACTCTTTTCCAGGTTACCTTGAGTAGGAGAACTGCCTCACTGGGTCCTTCTGTGGGTTCTGTCTCTCGAAAGTTTAGTTTGAGTCCTTAGCTTATGAGTTTTATGAGAGAGCACCTAAGACTTGATCCTTTCTTGTTGCCATCTTGGCTCTTCCCCCTCTGGCTGAAACAATTTTAAAAATCCTTTTTACATCACATATATTTATTTAGGACAGCCCCATGGTACAGGGGATCGAAGGCAAGGCCCAGATTCAGGTGAATAGAAGGCAGGGTGTGCATTCAGGTGGACCTGTGTTCAAATTTGTTCTCAGGCACTGACTGTGTGACCCTGGACAAGTCACTTGACTTCATTTGCCTCAGTTTCCTCCTTTGTAAATTGAACTGGAAGAGCAGATTGCAAACCATTCCAGTTTCTTTGCCTAGAATATTCCAAATTCAGTCACAAAGAGTTAGCTATTTGACTGAAATAATTTAAAAAATCCTTTTTCTATCATTTATATTTATTTATGACTGCTATGTGTCACAGTAGAGAGATGGCAGGGCCTGTATTCAAGTGAATAGAATTCATGGCCTGGATTCAGCTCTATGGGTTTTAAAACTTGTTCTCAGGCACTTACTGACTGTGTGACCCTAGACAAGTCACTTGACTTCATTTGCCTCAGTTTCCTCCTCTGTAAATTGAACTGGAGGAGCAGATTGCAAACCATTCCAGTTTCTTTGCCTAGAATATTCCAAATTCAGTCACAAAGAGTTAGCTATTTGACTGAAATAATTTAAAAAATCCTTTTTCTATCATTTATATTTATTTATGACTGCTATGTGTCACAGTAGAGAGATGGCAGGGCCTGTATTCAAGTGAATAGAATTCATGGCCTGGATTCAGCTCTATGGGTTTTAAAACTTGTTCTCAGGCACTTACTGACTGTGTGACCCTAGACAAGTCACTTGACTTCATTTGTCTCATTTTCCTCATTTGTAACTTGAACTGGAGCAGCAGATTGCAAACCATTTCAGTTTCTTTGCCAAGAATATTCCAAATGCAGTCACAACGAGTTAGCTCTGTGGAAACAATCTTAAAAATGCTTTTTCTATCATTTATGCTTGTTTGTGACAGCTAGGTGGCACAGTGGCTAGAAGGCAGTGCCTGGATTCAGGTGCACCTGGGTTAAAACTTGTTCTCAGGGACTTATTATGTGACCCTGGATAAGGCACTTCACTTCATTTGCCTCAGTTTCCTCATTTGTAAAGCAAACTGGAGCAGCAAATTGCAAACCATTTCAGTTTCTTTGCCAAGAATACTCCAAATGTAGTCACAACGCTCTAGCTATGGCTGAAACAATTTTAAAAATCCTCTTTCTATCATTTATACTTTTTTTTTTATAACAGCTATGTGTCATAGTCCATAGAAAACAGGGCCTGGATTCAGGAGGACTGGTGTTACAATTTGGTTTCAGGCACTTACTAGCTGTGTCATCCTGGACAAGTCACTTAACTTCATTTGTCTCAGTTTATGTTATTCATTCATTTTCACTCATATTTCCTCATCTGTAAAAAGAGCTGGAGAAGGAAATGGCACATCAGTATCTTTTCCAAGATAACCAAATAGTGTTTTGGAGAATTGGGATGGGACTGAATAGACTAAACAGCAACAAAACAGCCTCAATTTCTTCATCTGTAAAACAGGGTTCATTATATTTCTCCACAGTTTTTGTGAGGCTAAACCTTCATAGATTTTAAAGCACTAATGAAATGAGAAGTATTCTCATTTTCTAGATTGATTGTTAGCTCATTTTTTTTCATTTAAATCTTCTCTTTTCTTTTGACCATAATCATTACCATACAAAGAGAGAGGCACTTACTTGGCACACAACTGTATCTGGGCTCTGAAAGATTTGCATTTACACCTACCAGCTTTGTGACTTTGGGAAAGTTACTTACGCCTCAGTGTACTCATTTATAAAATGAGAAAAGCAGCACTCACCTGCCAAGTTTGTTGTGAAGATAAAATGAAATAATAGTTGTAAAGAGTTTTACTATCTTAAACTCTTTATAAATGTCAGCTATTGTTATTATAAACATTTCAGTCCACAAAATATAAGAAATAAAGGATGGCATATGATAGTATAAAAAAATGTTATTGAGCTTCCAACAATTTTTCCAAGAAACCATTCGTTTTGACCAAGTTGGATTTATGATAAGGATGCAAGAATGTTCAACACTAGCAAAACAATCAATATGATTAATTATGCTAAAAACCAAAACACCCCAAACCACATGATTATCTCAATAAATGCAGAAAAACTTTTGACAAATTTCAATATTCATTTAACCTAAAAAACCCTATAAAATATGGGTATAGAAGGATATATTTTAAACCAAAAGCAGAGGCAGCTAGAGTTCAAATCCGGTCTCAGACACTTAATAATTACCTAGCTGTGTGGCCTTGGGCAAGCCACTTAACCACATTACCTTGCAAAATCCTAAAACAAACAAACAAACAAACAAATAAATAAAAACAGGAGAAAAGCATAGACCCTTGACTCTCTCCATGATTTCTGGAAAGGCTGGAAAAATAGGTTGAGACAGGGCTGTATAAATTTTTTTTGTATAAATCTTTAAGCCTAGGGCTCTATGTGTTGTTGGTCTCTGATTCTAAATGTTATTGTTGCTAAGGCTATAGCTGGAGGAGACAACTAGTGGTATACTGAACTGAAGAGTCAGGAAGCACTGAGTTCAAATCTCACCTCAGACCCTTACTAGCTATATGATCCTGAGTAAGTCACTTGCCTTCTTGATCTGCCTCAGTTTCCTCATCTATAAAATGAGGATGATAATATCCTCTACCTCCCAGGTTTATTATGAAGATCAAATGAGATAATAATTAAGTAGTTTTTTTTTAAATTTTTAAAAGCCCTTTTAAGATAGAAACAAGAATTAGGATAAACTTCTATTCTGAATATTTCTGTGTGTAATTATTTCCTAAATCTATCTTTACATCACTTTTTTCCCCCAAGTGTTTTCTAAAATCATATCTTTAGAACATATTTAACAAAAGTTATCCAATATGTAGATTCATCCTTACAGTCATTAGAACCCAAGATTGGTGCTTGGAGGGATGTTAGGTAACATCTAGCTAGTACAGCCTAATATCCAGACCTGTTGCTCTGAAATAGAATGACTGTCTTTGGTTTTATTTGATGCTGGCTAGCTTGATGTCTTAATGATTTCTGCAACCCTGCAAAGGACAAAAAACATCGCTACCTGTCTTCTAACTGGCTCAGCTTAAAACTGGAATTCCACATTGACGTAAAAAAGTCAACTTCAAATGTGAGATGACATTATTTGCAAAAGAGATAATGTTTTGGAAATGATAAAGATATATATGATCATAGAAAATCCAACATAATTTTGATTAACAGTACTTAACTTTACTAATGATATCCTAACCAAAAAGCTTGCATTCACAATGGGTTTTTTAATTAATAAAAATTGCTTCTGGTTGATTTGTATCTAATGAGCAGCATACAGGGTTTTCTTAAACAAAAGGTCAAAATCTTATGTTCTATATTTAACATCTTAGCACCTATTGACACAGGCAAAACACCCCTGGCGAGTTTTTATTATAATGGGAAGAATAGAAGATTCCTTGAAAAGTTGCCATAATTTACAAATGGCTGAATGTAAGGCATCATTGATGTAAAGTTTAGTTCTCCAAAAATGCTCACTACATTTTAAAGTTAAATTTGCATTCTTTTTTTTAAAATTTTAAAATTCAGAAACAATTTTCACTTATTTAAGGCAATGGGGTTAAGTGACTTTCCCAAGGTCACACAGCTAGGCAATTATTAAGTGTCTGAAGACAGATTTGAACTCAGGTCCTCCTGACTTGAAGACTGGTGCTCTATCCCCTGCACCACCTAGGTACCCTTAAAGTCGCATTCTTATCATTTTTGCCAACTCTTTCTTAAGTCTTGATAATCAACCAAAAAATAAATCGTCTTGAGTTTGGTCCCTCCAGGAGCATACCCTGCCCCTGCCCACATCCTAGGTAACGCTTTGCCAAGACCTAGGCTATATTCAAAGGGACCATCTCACAAGCAAAGCTATGGCCAATGAAAAGACTGAAATATCTGAAAGGAAAGGGTTAGAAGTGGGGAAGGAAGACAATAACAGCAACTAGAATTTATACATTGAGGTTTAGCAGAATGCTTTATATATAGTATCTCATTTGCTATTCTTTTTTATTTTTTTATACAGCAGTGGGGTTAAGTGACCTGCCCAAGGTCATATAGTTAGGGAATAATTAAGTGTCTGAGGCTGGATTTGAACTCAGGTCCTCTTGACTCCAGGACCAGTGCTCTATCCACTGCACCACCTAGCTGCCCTTCATTTGATATTCTTCAAACCTTATTAGGCAGGTTCTATTATTTATCCCCATTTTATGGATAAGGAGACTGAGTGACTTACCTAAGGTGACATGGCTAGTAGATTTCTGATGCAGGATTTGAAGTTGTCGATACTTTGTCTTATCACTTATCGGGATGTTTAGTGAGAACCCCTAGGAAGGGAGTCCAAACTAACAAAGATGCTGGCTTGGTTCTTGTGTTGCCTCTCTGTTCGCAGATGTGGTTCCACATGCTAGTTTACTTCCAAAATGTGTCCCATGGGGAAGTGGAAAGACTCCTGGCAAGGAGCAAAAGGCAGTCACTTAGGAGGATCAGACTTCTGGGGGATATGTCCCCTTGTACCAATGAATAAAAGTGGAACCAAGAGCATGTAATGTGGAGGGGTGTGTGTGTGTGTGGGGGATGGGGCGATGTGGTGTTCTTTTCATAGTAAAAGAAGTCTGGTGTTTTACTTCTGGGTAAATCTCAAATGGTAGAAAGATTGATTGATCACTTCACTTACCTTGGCAGCAGTTGGCATAGAGAATTTCTGGAAGATGAATGAAGCCACTGAACTGGCTGGCATCCTCCCAATGCAGTGGGTTCCTCTTCTGGCCAGGCACCTCCCCCATCTTCTCCTCTGATCAAAGCCCAGAGGACCTCAGGTTCAGCTGGTTGCAATCCAACTTTAAAAAAACAGCAGTCACAGTCTTCCCCCCATACCCTGCCCAACGTTGGTCCAAGGCTGACACTGAAAGCAGGGAGAACCTCTCCCCACTCTTTCTCCTTGCCCAGGGTGTCTCCCACAGCTCAGATAAATCCTTCACATAGAAAGAATCAGGGAGGGTCTCCACTCGGAGCCTGAAGGCCTCCCCAAGGTGAGCCTGCCTTCATGGTTATCTTCCATAAGTCATACCTTCTGTAGGCAGAAGAGGCCCTGCTGTGAGCCCTGGTCTGTCCTAGCCATTAGAATCGTCTCAGAGAAACTGAGGCCTGATAAAGACCCTATTTTAGAAAGAATGTTGCATCCTGGACTAATGCCAGTTAATTTGGCTTAAAGTGGTATCCCTGGACTTTGATGACTCTGGAAGAGAGGGTGAGGTTGATGACTGACCAGTCCCACTTCACTAGCATCCAATTCCCCCACAAATCGAGAACCCACCCAATGAAGCCATTGGTCCTGTTCTAGAATGAAAGATGAATAATCCTCCTTCCTCCTCCCCCTCCTCCTATCCAGCATTTAAGAATAGAGAAATAAGCAGTGATCCAAAGGAAAGTCAATTATATATGAGGAGTCTCAAAGACTTCTGAAGCCTTGAGCTGGCTGTGCCTAGATTTATATTTTTATAAAGGTTAGGAGGGCCACAAGACCTGTGGGAAAGTCCATGACCTTGCTTTCTGGGCTTGATTTGAACCAGCATCTTTCCTCCACTCACTCCACTACATGAGAGACATAAGTTTTGAAGACCAGGGAACCCTCTACTCCAGAGTTCTTTGGTACTCAGGCAAATAATCATCACATGACTTCCAGGGCTAGGGAGAGCTAATTGTTCAATTTTCAGTGTGAGCATTTACAGCTGGAAATCGACTTTGTTCCTTCACTTTTCAGGGATACCTGGCTCTTTGTGACCCTATTTGGTGTTCTCTTGGCAAAGATCCTGGCATATTTTTGCCATTTCCTTCTCCAGGTCATTTTACAGAAGAGGAAAGTGAGGTAAATAGAGTGAAGTGATTTGCCCAGGGTCACTCAGCTAGGAAGTGTCTGAGGCTGAATTTGAACTTGGGTCTTCCTGACTCCAGATCCTGCTGTTCTATTCATTGAGTCACCTACCTGCTCTAAGAAATAGGAAACTCAAAGCTTGGTTTATTGTTTTTAATCTGGAAAGTGATGAAGAATCTTAAAGCAGATTAAACCTAAAGGTGTATTGGCTTTCGGGCAAGTCACTTAACCCCATTGCAAAGCAACAAAAAGTGTACTGGCAGCTTTGGGGGCTCCTTGTGCTGATTGTTAAATGTTACCAGCACCGACCTCACCCTGAGTCTGGCCTTCAGATTTTACACTTGAGAAATATTGAGAATGTTAAGTCTATGATTAAGATTTCTGACAGAGGGCCCTATGTCTTTTGATTAGAGAGGTGAGTCCCATAAACAAAGGAAGTATTAGGGAGGATCTAACTCTTTAGTTTGGCTTGGGGCCTGGGGCTGCTAACCCAGAAGTTAGAGGTAATAGAGACTATGGGAAGAGGAGGCAGAGGCCTGGCACTGCCAATGACAGCACTGGAAGACATCAGCAACCTTGTTAGCTCAGGTTGGCTCCTTTGGGGCTGTATGTTCACGTGTGTGTGTGTGTGTGTGTGTGTGTGTGTGTGACAGAGAGAGACAGAGAGAGACTTTTCATCTATGTGTGAACCCCTTCCAAATCTTAGTGCCTTCCCTCTGTGATTGTTTCCAGCCTGTCTTATCTTCTAGATCTAGTTTTACTTACAATGTTTGAACAAGTTCCCTGTTATGGCCTCTCTATGGATTCCTTCTTCTCACCCTTCTTATACATGTTTTTGGAAAGGGATGCCCCAAGTTTTGAGGCAGCTAGATGTTTTAGTGAATAAAGTGCAGGGCCTGGAGTCAGCAAGTTCAAATCTAGTCTCAGAAACTTACTTGCTTACTTACTGCATTTCCCTGGACAAGTCACTTTGCCCTGTTTTCCTCAGTTTCTTCATCTGTGAAGGAAATGGCAAACCACTCCAGGATATTTGCCAAAAAAACCCCAAACCCAAACAGGGTCATGAAGAGTAAGATACTATTGAAAAACACCTTAAAAGGACATGAACACACTACTTTGGTGTCCTTGCCAAGAAAATCCCAGGGACAGAATGGGCATGCTGTGGTTCAGAGTGTTACAACACCACCACCCAGACATTCCAGGTTTATGGGAGAAACATCTTGTTGCTACTTTTATTTCTATGATTCTTCATCAAATACCTTTGTTTAAGAACTGTGTCCTACTGGGAACTTGTGCCAACTTCAAATAGAATAAGGGCCATGAATCAGAACACTGTTGGCTGTCCTTCATTCTAGAAGAGAACCAGTGATATTAGGGAGGTGACGTCTTGACTTGGATCCCTGTGGCCTCACATCTATTTAGAAACCCCCACATTACTATATGTCTTTTTAAACTTAACATATCAACATAACATATTAACATATCAACAAGTGGGGCAAGTGGCTCAGTGGATAGAACAGTGACCTTAGAGTCAGGAGGACAGGTGTTTGAATCCAGCCTCAGACACTTGACACTAGCTGTGTGACCTTGGCTAAGTCACTTCACCCTGATTGCCTCACATCCAGGGCTGTCTCCCGTCGTCCTGAGCCATATCTGGTCATTGGACCCACATGGCTCTGCAGGATAAAGTGAGGCTGGTGACATAGCATAGCACCCCCTCACTCAAATCCAGTTTATATGTTTCATTCCCACACATGGTGTGTGATCTTGGTCCCATATACGGGTCTCATACACTGAGTCTTTTCACTGACTGGGAATAGCCTGGGTCCAGGTATTATTACTGGTTTGTGGGTGCTGATGAATGATATCACCCTTCACCCCCAATCAGTCACGGGGAATTGTCAGTTTGGTAATGTCCTGTAAAGCTCCTGTTCTGGGAGGTACATCTGATCATGGAGTGGGTCCCAGGGCCCTGTATAATAGGGGACAGGAATAACGAATGGTCTCAGAAATACAGCAGTGGGGTTTCCTGCCTCTCCTTAGACGCTATACTGTTTTCCTCCTGGAAAGGCATGTCCTGACTTAGTTGGCTAATATTCCTTTTGGATTGGGCATGGGAAATACTATGTTGGATTGGTAATTCTGGACTAAAACTTTACTTGGGGACCCAAGATAATCAAGGAAAACAGGCCCAATAAAACTGTGTTTGTTTGGGGGAGTGTCCAGGAGCCCCTAAGCCAGGAGCTTGAAGGTAAGGCCTTTGGTCTGGTACTGACATGGCAACCACAGGAGGGAGCAGAAATCTAGTAAATCTAGGAGCGTTTCAGGGGTGAATTAATTGAATGTTTGACCAAATTTAGCAGGCAAATGATGTTATAAATATTCAAATGACCCTTAGCAGAAAGACCAAGCCTTCTCACCTGCCAAGGCAGGAGGTGAGCAAAAATGGAGATGAGCAGGGTGAAAGGCCAATGTGGACCAAAGCCGAAGGAGCCTCCTTCAGGAGACTTTGTGTGTCTGCAGTCCCACTGACAGGGACAGCTCTGATAATGTTGGCAAACACTAGACATGAAGGGAAGGGAAGGGAAGGATACCAAAAGACTTCTCTCCATGAAAGCAGCTGAAATAACCATTGAAAACTCTACTTCCATCTCTCCCCTGGGCCTCAGCAAGCAATTGAGGGAAAATGTGATGAAGCCTTGGAGCTCTTCCCTGGGAGGCAACACTTGAGCCCTCCTGGTGTGGCGAGTCCTTTCTGCTCTTTCCTGTGCTGCCCTCTGGGTGAGGTGGGCTGCCTGTCTGCCTTCCAGATGTGGATCTTTCCTACCTTCATCTTCTCAGTGGGGAGAAGAGACCCGACCTGCCCACCCAGCTGTGCCCCTCGGATATGGTTTCCCATAACTCTGCCTGGATTCTGAATGGAAGGGAACTCTCTGAGAATAAAGACCAATTTGCTATTTGTCGATGGATTTTATTGAGCTCTTTGAATGCTATTATGGAACAATCTTTATCCACTTCATCTCTGAAACATCTCCCTATCTAAAGCATTCATCAATGAGAAAAAGACAGAAAGACCCCAAAGTGCTACAACTAGACAGAAATACCCCCCCGCCGCAGGTTTGGTTTGGTTGGTTCGTTGGTTTGCTTGTTGGTTGGCTTGTTGGTTAACTTTCAGGTGCTAATTGCAACAAGAAACAGAGGCGGCCCCTGGCTTTAGAAAGTGAACTGGTTCTAGGGAGGATGACAGGGCAGGACCAACTTCTTTTCCTTCCTCCACACCAAAGCTGTAAAAAGATGGCAGCTTGCTCAGCCCTGACCTGGCAGGGGCACTGGAAGGTTTGCAGTAGCCCTACACCTCACCAATGAAGCAGCCCCTTGGGCCTTCCCAAGAAACGGGAGACAGGTGTGGCCCATGGCTGCTGCGTCTCCCTTAGTTGGGGTCGGTGAATGGGAAGGTGTTGAGCGGCTTGCCAGACTGATTTTTGGCCTTCTTGTAGATGCAGCCCGGGTTCGTGCAATATTGGATTTTACTTCTCTTGGCGTTGCACATGGGGCATAAATAGAAACAGACTGGACATGGTCCCTTGAAGCAGTCACACAGGTCTACCCTATTGCTAAGCAGCCTGCTCTTGAGCTCATATCTCCTCTCTTTCTTGCCTATGCCACTGCCTTTCCCTGGCTCAGCCTCCTGGGCAGAGGATGGGCTGGTACTCCCCGCTGAGGCCTGGGTTCCTGCCTCCTCCACCCCTTCAGCTTTGGCTGCTGCTCCCTGGGGATCCTTCTTGTGAATACTTAAAGATATCAATTGCTCCACTATTATTTGTGTTTGCTTCTCTTCTATCAGATCAAATCTTAAAGGCCCTCCAGTAGCTTTCTTTTCTTCAACAGTGGCTTTTGTCCCTTGGCCATTTTTCTTTGGATCCATTCTGGTGGCTCCTCTGCTCCTCCTTCAGGTCTCTCCTCTCTGTGGCTCCAACTGGACCTTGGGCATGAGAGCACAAAAGAGGGAGGAAATGTCTTGGGGAAGAAGCTGCTACTGTGCTTGCTGGGAACCTGCTACAGAATACCTGGCCTCAAGCCATCCAGCTAAAAAGGCATCCAGCCAAAGCTGGCATCCATGGAGCTAAGGCTGCTTGGCAGGAGGGCAGTGTGGATACCACTTCCACCCCCTCTGCTTTCCAGGATTCTCCCCAACCTCTGGGGACTGACTCTTCAAATGCCCTCTTGGGATAAGTCTGCTCATCGTTCTGGTGTCCGGCTCCCAGTATGGGTCTCCCAGTCTCCCATCCCTGGGGTTAGCAGCCAGGCCTCCTAGCTTCCTCCCGTCCCAGTCATCCCTCCTGCTCCTGATCCCCATTCCAACTCTTGTCTGGCTCATTGCCCGAGGACTCTGGTAACCCAGCTCATCCAGGTGGGCCTACCAACTCCCTTCCAGCCTTGGTCTCTTAAAGAAGTGAATATTCTATCAGCCTCAGAACTGGGCCTCACAATTCCCTAGCTGGGTGGCCTTCGGCAAGCCACTTAACCCAATTTGCCTTGCAAAAACCTAAAAAAAAGCCTTTCTTAGGGATAGTGCTGCATCACACTGGATAGAGCACCAGCCCTGGAGTGAGGAGGACCTGAGTTTAAATCCAGCCTCAGACACTTAATAATTACCTAGCTGTGTGGCCTTGGGCAAGTCACTTAACTCCATTGCCTTAAATAAAAATAATTTTTAAGTATTTCTAATGGTGTAAAGATGGAGTTCTCAGAAGAGATGCTTTGTACCCTTTGGATGAGCCACAATGGACTCAATCTGAGAAGATCTCATCCTAGAGACAGGCCAGAGAAGCAAGGACTGAGTGGACAGTGAGAGTGTAGACTACTCTTGACTAAAGTTTAGCCAGTCAGTTAAGATGGAGTAATGGATAGAGTGCTGGCCCTGAAGTCAGGAGGACCCAAGTTCAAATTTGCCCTCAGACACTTACTAGCTGTGTGACTCTGCAAGTCACTTCCCCCGACTGCCTCCCATCCCGGGTCATCTCCAGTCCTCCTGACTCCCATTTGGCCACTGGACCAAAGTGGCTCTGGAGAATGAGAGTGAGGCTGGTGACAGCACCACCCCCTCAATCACATCCAATTCCTGTACCTGTCATGGCATCACCTCCCTGGCATTATGGTGTTTTTTGAGAATGAAGGACAAACATTATAAAGTTGGCCAAGACAGAGAGGGAAATGGACAGTAGTCTGGGAGAATGCAAGAGTCAAGAGTCAAAGGAAGATTTTGATTGTAGCAGAAGGCAGATTGGAAAATTTGGGGCAAAAGGAAGGGGAATGAAGAACCAGAAAGAAGACACTATGATACATAGATGCCCACCATCCTGCCCCTACAAAGATGGGCAGAACCTGAGAGGAGAGCATTGACCCGAGTGCATTTGTTTCCCCTAAGAAATCATTGGGGTGTTTGTGGTGAGAAGTAGAGGTCAAAGACAGGGAAGGGGGTGTCCCATCCCCAACTTACAGAGGCCTACAGGAGTCCTATGCTGCTGGTTCTTTAGGTTATACTCACCAAAGGGGAAGCTGTCAAAAGTCACGATGTTTGTGCCAACGATCCAGAAAGAGAACTCTTTGGAAGAGGAGAAATGGGTTATCACCAGGACCTGGGTGCCAAACAGAATTTTGAGTTAGAAATGCAAATCCAGGAGGGAAAAATCGGGGGTAAGTCAGTAGACTTTGCTGTTAGGAGGATGCTTCCTTGCAAGTTAGTGTGGCTTTGCTTTTGGCATATGGAAAATCCTCTCTTGGAAGGTCTAGACATCTCCCCCTTTAGCCTTATCTAAGTGATGGCTGGGGTGCAGGACAGGATGCCTTGACCTGCTAATCCCCTGGTTTCTTTCTTTTATTTTTAGGTTTTTGCAAGGCAAATGGGGTTAGGTGGCTTGCCCAAGGTCTCACAGCCTGGCTAATTATTAAGTGTCTGAGGTTGGATTTGAACTCAGGTCCTCCTCACTCCAGGGCCTGTGCTTTATCTACTGTACCACCTAGCTGCCCCATTCCCCTGGTTTCTAAAGAAGAGGCCATGTGGGTAGTCACTCAGGGAGGTGGTAGAGACAAGGAGGAATCTTTGCCAGGCGTGGGGAGTGGGGAGTGTTTAATTTTTTATGAAAAGGTCAGGTCCTGCGCTGGATACCTGGGAGTGGTGTGGTATTGTGACCATGGGGTGGGGTGATTTCATCAAGTAGTCACCTCTCCCTTGTAGGGTACCTCCTGACCTGCCATTTTCCCTGTTTCATTCCTACCTTCCTGAGCTCTGAGATAATCCAGGACCTTCATTAATCAATAACTTCTTAATTCATGTTTCCATCAATCGGCTAAGCCCAGAGCGCCCACCCCTCTTCTTGAATATTAGTTATTCTAAGACATTAGATTGCAGCCCAATAGGATTATGAAGGCAACATGCAGTTATGCACTATGACTGGAGATCCGGTACAGCACAGTGTGTCATGTCAATATTATCCATATTAACTACAAATGCTATAGCACTTCATTGGGGATCACGCCCCCTTCACATATACATCCTACCCCACCCCCCTACAGTTAGGATCAATCACAAGGCCAGGCAGACTCTGCATGTCAGTGTGTGTGTCTGTGTGTGTGTATGTGTGCACATTTATGTGCTGTGTGTGTGAGGGCTCCTCCCCTCCCCCAGCAGAGAAGGGCCTGCCCCTCCCCCTTTCCTGACCAGAGGATGAGGGGGCTGAGAAATGTCCCTTACCTCCTCTGTCTGCCTCTACCTCTGCCTCCGCCTCTGCCTCTGCTCCTGCCCTTCTCCTTCCCTGCCCCAGGGCCCTCAAGAGTTCACCCCCGCAGAGCCCCTGGGGCCAGACAGCCCAGGCAGGAGCCACTCCGCCCCCTAGGCAGGAAAGGATGCCTGTGGAGGACACAGGATGTGGTGGAGGACACAGGAAGGGGCAGAGAGAGGCAGGCAGGGAGGGTAGAGGGTCCCCTCAGGGAGGGAAGCAGGGAGGGAGGCCCTCAGGGCTGCTCTGTCCCCTGCAGACCTAGCAGAGGTATCAGAGATCCAGCACTGGGAGTCATCCAGGCCATTTTACTGGGCAGGAAACTGAGGCTGGGGAGGGCAAGGGACCCAGGAAGTCATCAAGGTCATTTTAGAGGAGAGGAAATTGAGATCAGGGAGGGGAAGGGGCTTCCTCAAGGTCATACTGGTAGTAATATAAAGAGCAACACTTGAACCTGGTTCCAGAGGGGGATTCAGTAGGTTCTCAGGGAGTTTGTTCAATCCCATTCTAAACGTGTCATCTTTTTTTCCTCCCCTCCTCCCCCCTGGAACCACTCCTATTATATTCTGTTGACATAAAAGTTCCAGACTGTCCACATCACCCTCAACTCCCTTGAGGGTCAATAGTTTACATTATCTGTTGCCCCCTTTTCTGGCTGGAAGTGGAGCCAGGACTTTGAGGACTGGGAGAGGCAAGTTGAGAATTTTGCATTCTGTCCTTTCTAGGTAGCCAGAGTATAGCCAGGTGTTAGCATTTACTAATTTAAAGGGAATTTGTCAGAGCAGTGTCTCTTTGGTTCTGGGAGTTTCCCTTCCTACTTAAGTAAATTAGAAGGGGTGGAACTTTGGGGGCAACTAAAGGGTATATGGTTTTTGGAATTTGGGCACCTCCACTGGTGTGTTACTCATAGAACACAAGGGATGCAAGTTGGTGAAAGCCTAAAAAACAAAGTGGGCCTAATCACCACGTGCTAATATGTGTTTGGATGAACCCCACAGAGCTCATTCATAAGTATTTATATCTAGATCTCCTATAGATCTTGTCAATGGCCAATGAGTTGTTGGACTTAGAATGAATTGGAGGCGGGTAAATGGGCTGGATTGCCTTTGGTTGCTTGCCAACTTCCTTTAATGACCCTGACTTTTCTCAGAAACAAATCCTCCTAATTTTAATATCAGTTTTGTACTGGTGTTCTATAATTACAAGTTACAGAAAACTACAACAATGTGGCAAGAATGAAAAAACAAACATCCCTCACTGACTGATGAGGAGAGCAAGAGTAGACCACAGCATACCACAAAGATTGAGCAATGAAGAACAAAGGCAAAAGATGCTTTTAAAGAGATCTATGATCACAAGAGAAGATGGATTGTTCCCCTTAAATAAATAAGGGGTAACCAATGGACAACCCCCATGCTTCCTTGGTCTCTTTATAAAGGTCAGGAGAAATTGAGGGTGCCAGTCATCATGCTGTTCTATTGATGTTCACATCTTGCCAAACAGAAATTCTGTGTTAGTTCCACTATTCTCTTCTTTTGCTCCCATTCCTGCACTGTTGCATAGAACCAGAGGCAATGATAACATTATGCTGATTGGGTAAACTATAAGTTTGTTATTTAATCTCAATCGATCTTTTACTGAAATAGAGACAGTTCATCTATTTCTCCCTAATCCATAATCTATGCCACTTGCCTTCTTTGCTGTTTGATACCTTCCCTTCTCTCCTTAAGACTCCCATGAAGATCCCTTGGCCACTTTGCCTCACTGGGGGCCTTCATGGAGAAGTCCTCCTTCCCCCCTTCTCCTTATCTCATGCCCTTTAAGTCACAATACCCTGCTGTTTCCTCTTCTGCCATAGTCTGAGATAATGAGATGGCCCTTCATTTTGCCAAGGCCAACCACATCACATGTGCCTTTCCCATCCCAACAAATTACTCCAACTCTTATCCCCAATTTTTCTTTAATCCTCAGTTTCTCCTTATCCATTAGTTCCTGTATTGTTGCCTACAAACACACTATCTCTCCCATCCTTAGAAGATGAAGAAACCCTATATAGTCACTTAAAGCAAGACCTGGAGTTCATTGTGGCTCAGATCCTAAACTTCTTACTGCAAAATTCGAATTTAAATTAAAGACACCAGGGAGTCTTCATCTGGAAGGTTCTTTTTCATCTAAGCTGTAGGTATTTGTGCATACCTGTTCATTAGCATGTCTCTCCCCATAGAATATGAGCTCCTGGGGACTGGGATTATTTCTCCTTTTCTTTGTGTCTTCATTTCATAGCATAGTGCCCATCACAAATTAGGGACTTTCTTGAGTGATAGAAGACACGTTGGACATGCTTAGGAATCTAGAATCAATAAGGCTTAGTAACTGGTTAGATCTAAGAGGGAAGATTCAATGATAAGGTTAAGGTTTTGAACATAGGAGACTGAAAGAAATAGTGAATACAGAAGATGGAACTGCTTTGGTAGAAAGGATCAATTTACTTCGGGGTACATTGAATTTGTGGTATCAGTGAGGCATCTATGGTATGAAGCTCTAAGGGCTATGTGGGGCTGGAGGTCTACAGCATTGATATCAATTTGTGGGTTATCTGCATAGAGCTGCTGTTTGGAGCTATGACAGTTAAAATGATTATCAATGGAAAGAGTGTGGATGAGAGAAGGCAAGAGGAAGAATCTTTTAAAAAATAGTTATCTTAATGAGCCAAGATCCACCTCCTCACTGTCCCATTTAAACTTCCTTCCCCAGCTAAGAACCCAAGAAAAACAAAACTCATTACAAACATGTAGAATTAATCAAAAACAAATTTTCCCATTCAAAAACTAATTCAGCACAATGAGTCCTTCATCTCTCTTTCAGGAGAGGTTACCATGTTTTATCAGTAATCTGCCAGAATCCCAGTAGGTCATTACGCTGATAAGAGTTCAGCACAAATGTATGCCATAATATTTATATGCCATGTTTTGGTCATCTATCCCCCAATTTATGAGTTCTCTCAAATTCCCCATTTTTCCTACCTCAAAAAGAACTAAAATATTCTTGTGCATGCTTAGAGTTTGTTTTGTTTAGCACTAATCCCTCCCTTAATCTTCTCAGTTTCTACTTACCCCTTCCACTTTCTTCTCTTTGCTTCTTCTTTCCTCTGGTGAATGAAGTGTATTTCTATACTGAGCCCTGTATATGTTCTTCCTTGTTCTGACCAGTTCACAGGAGAATGAGGTTCAAGTGTTAGGCTCTCTTCCTCACCCCTTCCTCCTTGTTTGCATAAATAACTATTTGTTCACTTTTTATCTTGTGAGATAGTACTCCTTAACTTTCCATTCCAACCTCCCCCACCCAAAGGATTCCTCTTCCCCTCCCTTTCCATTTTTTTCTTAAGATTAAGACAAGACAGAACCACTTCCAGGTCTTGTCAAGTTGAATTCCCTCTATGACCCTTGATAATGATATAGTATATAGGGGACACATGCATCATGTTCCCATATTAGAATATTAGCCATCTATCATGGCTTAATTCTTTATTGTTGTTCATTCCTGCTGACTTTTTTGTTTCTCTTCACTCCTTTGTTTGAACTACAAAGTTTTTCTGCTACTCTTGTCTCATCATCAGGAATGCTTAGAAGTCCTCTATTTCATTAAATAAAATATAACTATTTACTCCTATAGCATTATACTTAGTTTTGCTGAGTGTTATTCTTGGCTGTTAACTCATATCCTTTGCCTTATGGAATATAATACTTTACATTTTCTGCTCCTTTTTAGTGAAGGTTGATAAATTATGTGTGATTTTCACTGTGACTCCTTGGTAAATCAGTATTTTGGCTTTGACTCTGAAACTCTGGATTTTGAATGTGATGTTTCTGGGAGTTTTCATTTTGGGATTTCTTTCATGAGGTGACTGGTGGATTCTTTGTATTTCCACTTTAGCCCTCTGAATCTAAGAGATGTGGGCAACCATCTTTTAAGGTTTCCTAAAATATGATATCTAAGTTTTGGGTTTTTTAGCCATAGTGCTCAGATAGTCAAATAATTCTTCTTCCCCCCCCCCCCTTAGTTTTTGCTAGGCAATGGGATTAAGTGACTTGCCCAAGGTCACACAGCTAGGTAATTATTAAGTGTCTGAGGACAGATTTGAACCCAGGTACTCCTGACTCCAGGGCCAGTGCATGCTCTATGCACTGCATCACCTAATTGCCCCTAGTCAAATACTTCTTAAACATTTTCTTTTGTCAATCTCTTTACACGTCTGTTGATTTTGCTAGGTGATGCCTTACATTTTCTTCTATATTTTTAGCCTTTTATTTGATTTTAATAGTTCTCATTGCTTCATGTTGTCACTGGCTTCTATTTGGAATATTCTAATGAGAGTTTGTTGCTTGGTCAAGGTTTTATACCTCGTGCCAAGCTGTTAATTCCCTTTCCAATTCTTTCTTCCATAGCTCTCATTTCTTGTTGACTAGTTTTTTCTCCAGACATCTTATTTAATTTATTTAGTTTTATTTTAAAGGGGGTATTCTTTCTTTTTGAAAATTATGGTATTTTATTTTTTACAATTACATGAAAAGATAATGTTCAACATTCATTTTTTTGTGTGATTTTGAGAAATTTCACCTTTTTTCCCTTCTTCCCTTTCATTCTCCCTACCCAAAACAGCAAGTGATCTGATATGTTATAGAGTACAATCGTATTAAACATTTTTTGCACATTAATCATGTTGTGAAGGAAGAATTAGAACAAAAAGTGAAAAACAAGAAAGAAAAAATTTTTTTAAAGTGAAAATAGTCTGCTTTTGTCAGCATTCAGATTCCATAGTTCTTTCTCTGAATGTGGATGGCATTTTCCATTAGAAGTCATTTAGAATTGTCCTTGGTCACTGAATTTCAACATTAATTTTCTGTAAGATTTTGAGTTCCACGTTTTTTTCCCTCCCTTCCTTTCTTCCCCCCTCCCTAGACAGCAAAAGTGATCTGATATAAGTTTTACCCATCTCATTTAATTTATAAAAAATTTTCCTTAATTTTCTTTTTTTAATTTTAAACACATTTTCAACATTCCTTTTTATAAGATTTTGAATCACACATTTTGTTCCCTGTGACAGTGAGCAATTTGATATAGATTACATATGTATAATCATGTAAACATATTTCCATATTAGTCATGTGGTGAAAGAAGAAACAAAAGAAAAGAAAATCTATGAAAAAATAAAGTGATGATTGGATGGTTTGATCGGCATTCAGTGTTGATCAGTCCTTTCTCTGGATGTGGATAGATAGCATTTTCCATCATGACTCTTGGAATTGTCTTGGATCACTGTATGACAGAAGAGAGCTAAATCAATCATAGCTGATCACCAGCAGGGTTGCTGTAAATATGTACAATGTTCTGGTTCACTTTACTCAGCATCAGGTTCATGTAAATCTTCCAGGTTTATTAATAAACATTTTAAAACTTAAACTTCATTTTCCTTAGAAATACTAGTTGAGTTTGTGGCCAAGCTGGGCTTTCTCTCTGAGCTTTCTCAGAGCTCATAGATGGTTTGGAATCATTTTCTTTTTCTGGGTTTGTGTTTTGAGCTTACCTGCCACAAGAATAAGTCATTAGGGTGAGGTTCTTTTCATTGATCTCTTATTTTTCCAACCTACTTCCTAGTTTTAGATTTGGTGTTAGTTTTACATTTTGCGCTATACTTCCAGCAGGAGGGTCTGGGCTATGGCTGTCCCTGCTTTCTTAAGTATCAAATGTTATATTATTTCAGGATTTCCGGGTGCATCTAGGAACCCACCAGCTTTCATTGCTGGGAGTCCACTTCAGAGCAAAGTTGAATTGCTGTCAAAGACGAGGCTTTCCTAGATGCCCTTGTGAGGTCTCTCCCAGCCCTAAATCCATCTTGCTCTGTGTGAGGGTCCCATCTCTGTCACCCCTTCCCCTCCTTATTCCTCTGCTCCTCCACCTCCTTCTGGGTGCTCCTCTGCTCCTCCTGCCTCTCTTCCTACTTCTTTCTGTGCTTCCCTTTATCCCTAGGGGGTAGAACAGGCTCTTTCCTTTCTGTTCTTGGATGCCATTGAGATAGGGAGTCTCTGAGGGGCTCCTGAAAGAAGCAGGCCTCATTTCTCATCCTTCTCCATCCTGAGCGGGGATGGACAAGGACCTGGGGTCTGGAAGGGGTAGAGCCTCAGAAAGAGTCTCTAGGGGCTCTAAAGTTATTTTGGGTGGATTTTAGCTGAAATTTGAGTAGTAGTAGGAGCTGCCCCAGGCCACTCAGGGGCTGTGGCCTTTACCAAGTGGCCATCTAGAACCAGAAACGGGAGTGCTGGGTGGGGAGGAGGGTTATGTAGGGGCATTCAATGGAGAGAATCTATTGTATTATATAGTGTTTTATTATATTATTATTATTATATCATATCTTATTATATTATGATATCTCAGTGTGAAAGAGGGGCAGTATTTCCCCTTCTTGGACCTCAGTTTCCTGCCCTGTAAAAGATGGAGGCTTTCCTAGATGTCCTTATGAGGCCCCACCCAGCTCTAATTGCATCTTGCCCAGTGGCGGGGTAGCACAGCACCTCTATCCCTCTCTCTCTCCTCCTCCCCCTCCCTCTGGGGCCTCCTCTGCCCATGCCCCCTCTCTTCCTACCTCTTTCTGAGCCCTACCTGCTTCCCATTATCCCTGGGGTTGAAGGCTCTTTCCTTTCCGTCCTTGGATGCCTTTGTGGTAGGGAGTCTCCGAGGGGCTCCTGAGAGAAACAGGCCTCAGTTCTTATTCTTTTCTATCTTTGGGAGGGTCAGGGGGGATTATCCCCCCGCACATAGGAACAGCTGTGAATGGTCTGGGTTAAAAGTGTAGTGGCACCCCAGAAGCACCCTCTAGGGGCATTGGGACCATTTTGGCTGGCTTTTAATGGAGGATTGATTATGAGGTGCTGCTTGAGGCCTCTCAGGGTTGGGTGAGGCCTTTACCAAGTGGCCGTCTCATCCCTAGTCCAATTTGGAATAGGGAGGGGAGGTTTCTGTACTCAATAGGGAGACTTGTAATAATAAATCACATTATAATATGATGGGTTGTATATTGTAGAATAATTTTATGCTAATTATTATTCTACATTTGACATAAGATATTGCAATGATATTATATTGTGTATCATATATGATATTCTATCATGATTATTATTTTGTTTGTTATACAAATGATATTTCCTGAAGGACTAAGCCCTCTACATTGAGGTGATTTCCTGAGACAGTGGTGGTAATGCTATTTATTAATGAAGATGGAACTTGATAAAGTGGTCCCTGGATTACCCTAGAGCTCAGGGTGACAGGGGACCTACCACTGAGTTAGGTGACCCCTTCTCTATTATTGGCCTGGAGGGAAGGCACTAGGAGGATCAGACCAGGCCCTTACCTACCTACTCACTTTCTCCCTGCCACCCTTACTATTCCCCCCTAGTCATCCACTCCATTAGCTTGCTGACAAGAGCCCCCTAAAATGACCATGGACCTGCTGGGCCCTTAGACTATACAAAGAGTCCTGGAGAGGGTACATCCAGCCAGGGTCAGCATAAGAAGGGACAGGCTGATCATTCTGTACCCCAAACCTAACCCCCCCTCATTCTTCTCAATCTACCCAACTAGGGGGGTGGAGCCTAGATGGAGGTGTGAAGGCTTCATTTCCTGAGAAGTCTGACCCCCCAACCCCCCCAAAATTCAAAGGATTGCTCTAGCCAATATTTAGCGGTACAGAACCCAAGAAAGACTGAGAGATACATTTTCCCAGTCCAAGATAACTTAGAACTTCTTTGGAAAAGGTGTGCTTCACCAGACAGGGGGTTTGGAAAAAAAGCCGCAGGGCAACCTAGCCCATCCCAGCCCATCCCAGTGCAACCCAGAGCAGCCCAGAAATCACTGGCAACAGCTTGAAGGGGCAGTGAGAGAACTCTGCTACACCTGGGTGAGTGTGGGGTGGGGGAGCATGGGCCGCAGAATCGGGATAAAGCAGCCTGCACCCCCAGAGACCGTAAGGGAGGTCTGCAGAGATTTCTCTGCTGTCCCTGGGGCAGGACTCTCCTGTTTGCCTACACTCAGATAATGCAGTTTGGGCTTCCATACTAAGATAGCTGGATCCTGCCTTATAGCCCCAGGGCAGAGAGCAGTGCTGTGGACATCTACATATCAAAGCACAGGCTAGAGAGCATAAGACCTTGGAGGCATAAAGGTTCCAGTGGGGTGCCCCCCCCCACAAAACAACCCCAAAACCTTGGAAGTGCTGTAAATTAGTCTTAGGCTGAGGAAATGAGTAAACAATGGAAAAAAGAAGGATCTAACCATAGAGAATTACTTTAGTCCCATGGAAGATCAAAACATGTACTCAGATGATGACACAAATCAAAGCTTCCATATCCAAAACCTCTAAAAGAAATAGAAAATGGGCTCAGGCTATGGATGAGCTCAAAAAAAGTCTTTGAAAAGCAATTAAGGGAGATGGAGGATAAATTGGGAGGAGAGATGAGAGTGATGCAGAAAAGTCACAAAAACCAAATCAAAAGATATACAAAAAATACTGAAGAAAATAATGTTAAAAACCAGTTTAGGCCTAATGGAAAAAGCAAAACAAAAGGCAAATGAGAAGAATGCCTTAAAAAGCAGAATTGGCCAGCTGGGAAAGGAGATAAAAAAGCTCTCTGAAGAAAATAACTCCTTCAAATGCAGAATGGAACTAAAGGAAGCTGATGACTTTACAAAAAATCAGGAAGAAATAAAACTCTTCCAAAAAAGCCCAAAATTAGAGGAAACTGTGAAATATCTCATTGGAAAACAACTGCCCTTGAAAACAGATCAAAAAGAAATAATTTAAAAATTATTGGGCTAGGGGTGGCTAGGTGGTGTAGTGGATAAAGCACCGGCCCTGGAGTCAGGAGTACCTGGGTTCAAATCCGGTCTCAGACATTTAATAATTACCTAGCTGTGTGGCCTTGGGCAAGCCACTTAAACCTGTTTGCCTTACAAAAAACTAAAAAAAAATTATTGGGCTATCTGAAAGTCACAACTAGGAGAAGAGTCTGGACTTCATTTTTCAAGAAATAATACAACAAAATTGCCCTGAGATGCTAGAAGCTGAGGGTAAAATAGAAATCAAAAGAATTCACCGGTCACCTCCTGAAAGGGATCCCAAAAGAAAAACTTCCAGGAATATTATAGCCAAATTCCAAAACTCCCAAATCAAAGAGAAAATTCTAAAAGCTACCAGAAACTAACTATTCAACTACTGAGGCTCCATAGTCAGGATTACACAGAATCTGGCAGCATCTACATTAAGGGCTTGTAGGGATTGGAATATGATATTCTGGAAGGCAAAAGATCTTGGTTTACAACTGAGTATCAACTACCCAGCAAAACTGAAGATCTTCTTTCAGGGGAAAAGATGGATTTTCAATGAAACAGGGGACTTTCAAACTTTCCTATTGAAACAACCAGAGCTGAACAGAAAGTTTGATCTCCAAGTACAGGACTCTGGTGAACCATAGAGGGAGTAGAAGAGAGGGAGTAACTATGAGGAACTTGATGGTGTTGAACTGTTTGTATTCCTGCACGGGAAGAAGATATTGATAACTCATATGAACTTTCTCATTTATAAGAGCTGTTAGAAGGAGCATATATAGACAGGACACAGGAAGGAGCCGAATATAATGGTATGATGTGGTAAAGGGATGGAGTCAATGGGCGATTGGGGGAAAGTACTGGAAGGAAGGAAAAGGAGATGAAGAGGAAGCTAAGAGATTTCACACAAGAGTCAAGAAAAAGCTTTTTTCAATGGAGAGGAGGGGGGGGGAAGGCAAGGGGGAACGAGTGAGCCTTCATTCTCATCGGAAATGGCTCAGGGAGGAAATGACATACACACTTAATAGGGTGAGGAAATCTGTCTTGCCCTGGAGAAGGATGCGAGGAAAGGGACGGGATGAGGAGGAAAGGTTGGAGGGAATGGGGGGGAATAGGTGATAGATGAGAGAGAAGATCAAGGGAGAGGGCACTCAGATGCAACACACTTTTGGATAGGGCCAGTATGAAAGGAGAGAGAGAACAGAACAAATGAGAGTGGGGAGAAATAAAGCGGAGAGACAGCTAGTAATAGCAACTTCTCTGGTGGACTTATAATAAAGAAAGTAGCTCACCCCAGAGACAGAGCCATTGAAATCTGAACACAGACTGAAGTACATTTTTTTCTCTCTCTATTCTTGAGGTTTCCCATCTTCTTGGGGAGGGAGGGGGTTTAGGTGGATTCTTGTGTTTACTCTTATAACATTCAATCTACATTAATGTATGGCATTGAAACAATGTAGAGACTGTCAGACAGCCTTCTGGGGGGGGAGGGAAGGGGGGAAATTGTAGAATTCAGAGCCTTGCAAAGAATGATGGGTACATATTACTATTGTATATAATTGGAAAACAAATAAAATGTTAAAATCAATCTCCCCAACCAAAAGTAGACAGAACATTGATGTGAACATCACAAAATATGAGTTCTGGCCCCAGTGCTGCAATGAATGAACTATAGGAGATCAAGGATCATATTGTTTACTCTAAATACACGGCAAAGTGCTTTGATTAATGAAAATCTGGGAGTTGAAAATTTAGAATCACTTGTACCTTCTGAGGAAATGGCTATCCCCCAGCGAAATGTCTGTTCCCCAAGGGCCAAGAGGGTTTTATTTTTCTCTTTGGGCTTAGGGACCCAGTGCCTGGCCTAGAGTTGGCATCATTCCACAGGCAGATTTTGTCATCAACAAGGAGAGTGTGCACTCATGGCCACGGGCCCCTGTGGGGTCTCTCAGTCTGGTAACCACTCTAGGGTGAGAAAGGTCCCTCTTGTGGCTCTCCCTGTTTGTTAATAATCCCATTCATTCACCCTTTTGTTTTTGTTCCAGGCTGGTCCAGGATAAAGACTTGGCTGGGAGAAGACTCCAAAGGCAAGTTCCCCATCCTGATTAAAGCCCAGGTGTGGTGGGTGGTAAGACCTGGACCCCAGGGCCCTTGGTGTCTGTAGCCATTCAGAGCCCAGTCTGGACCAGGCCTCCCTCCCCTCCTTCCCACCCATGGCTAGTTCTCTGCTTTGGAGAGAGGCTCTGGGTCAGTTCCAGGCCCAGTCTGAGTCCAGCTCCAGTTTGGGCTCCTGGCCTTGCCCCAGAGGCAAGGACTTCTCTCTCTGATCCCAGTGCTGCCCCTGCTCACTGCCTCTGGAGGGGCTCAGTCAATGTGAGGCTCCAGAGGGAAGGGGCCCATATGGAAGGTGTGAGGCCTTTCTCCAGAGAGGGAAGGTCTCTGTGGCCATTGGGCCCTTGGCAGGCTTTCTTTGCCTTTTTCGGGTTGTGGACCCCAGGGCTAATCTGGGAAGGAAATGCCAAATTGCAATTGGGAGTTAAATCCCAAAGCCTCAAGTTAGGGAGCCTTGCTTCCTCCCTCCCCTGGGTAAACATTTCATTTCTCTTTTTTTCTGTGGATTAACAATCACAAAGCCCAGGGGAAGGAGAAAGGGAATGGACCAGGCTGTTCTTCCCTCTACAGTGGACCAGACACTGTGCTAAAGTCATATCCAATTATCTCACCATCCTAGGAGGCAGCTGCTATTCTTATTCCCATTTGACAGTGGAGAAAACTGAGGCAGATAGGTGAAATGGCTTTGCCAGGGTCCCAGCTAAGAAGTGATGGAGGCCAACTCTCAACTCAGGTCTTCCTTTGGGTTCGGTTCTGGTGTTTTTGAATTTAGAGATAATTGTGTTTAACCCAGCAGTGAGGGAATGGCCCTCCCTGGCCCTTGGCACATTTTCTTTCCCCAACTGGTCATTTCAATAGATTTTGCCCTTTGTTTGCGGAGTGATACCTACCGCCCCTCATACCGCCCCCCCCCCATGGAAACAGGGGCTTGTACAAACCTAGAGGAGTGAGCACACCATCTAAACCTGCTGTTGGATCATGGACAAGTAAATTAATTTCCATTTGTTATCACCCCCTTACTTCCCTCCCCCAAATCCCTGAGTAAAAAAAAAAAGTTTATTTTGTCTTTCCTTGAGAAAAGGGCTCATACTCCAAGTCCCACAAAAGTAGTGAAGATCCAGGAGTTGCCCTGACTGGACAGTCAAGCAAGATTAAATGACCTAACATGTTCCCCTCTTCCTCCCTATCGTCCCTCTCTGTTGGCTCACTGGTCAGTCTTCAGAGTTACAATCTACTTGGGAAAATCTAGCCCGACAAGCAAGAAAAGATGAAAGGTTTTCATAAAACATGACCTCACCATCCAGATGGTGAGAATAACCTTCAGGATTGTAACTATCTTATTGAAGTCATGTAACAGTCTACTGTTCTCCCAGTTAAGATAGTTTTATCATCAAATATGTGACTAAAAATGCAAGGTCTCTTTGGAAATAGTCCAGTTCCCACCTCCAACAGAATCGGGAGCGTGTCTGGCTTAGAATGTAGGGTCTCTCTTCTTTCTTCTAAGAATAGTCTCAGAGTAATGGTCTGTCTTTGTTTGAATGATTGTTAACCCTGAGAGGAATTCACTAGGAATATTAACTCTTAAGAGGGAATATTCCACTCACTTCCTTATAAAAAAAATGGGAATTTTTAAAATGTTGAATTTTATTTAAATTCAGATTTAATTTATATTTATGTTTAATATCATAATGTTCATATATAAGAATTATATAATCTTGTAGAGGAACATGTTATATAATATATTATAAATCTAACTGTATTTCATAGAAATATGATTCATTCATAGAATTATTCTAAATTAAATATTCAAATTTAATGTAATTTTTAAAAAAGAAATTTGTGACCCAATTTGAGACTCTTTTATTTCTTCCTGGGATCTTCTTGAGGAAGATCCTGAGATCAGGGAGGTGATGCCATGACATGCAAGTGAATGGGATTTGAGTGAGGGGGGACCCTGTGCAAAGCCAACAGCCTCTCTTTCTCCTCTGGAGCCATCTGGGTCCAAGGGTCAGATAAGATCAGCAAGACTGGAGATGGCTCTGGATGAACTGGGGGACCTTGGCTTTTAAGGGTCTTTATCTAAGGCCATGCCCATTCATTGATTGTGGAGAGGCAAGAAAGAAAGGAAGCAAAAAATGATCTCTTTTACCCAGACCCCCCTAAAAATCAATTTAGGAAAGGAAGACCTTGAGGGTTTCTGGGCCAAACAGAAGTGATTGGTAGCTTCATTTACTCTGAACCAATCAGGCCTTGGCCTGGGACTTCTTGTTGACCAATCAGTGAGAGCCTGGGTGATCTGGGGCCTATAAATGTCTAGCTCTCTTGCCAGGTCTCAGAGATCAAAATGGTTGTCAGGAAGACTCCTCTTGCTGAATTCAAATGTGACCTCAGATCCTAAGTCATGTGACTGTGGGCAAGTTACTGTACCCTGTTTGCCTCAGTTTGCATACTGACTTAGAAAAGGCCAGGGGATCATCTCCCTGTTGCATTCATGTGCTACTTCTGCTCTGCATTTCCCACTTCCATGGGAACCTGCTTCGGGCCTCCCCCACCTCAGGTGACTGCCACTTCTGCTCTCAGCAAGTCTGACTTGGAAAGGGCAGAGAAAGGGCCAGCCTCCAAGGGGAGAAGTAAAGGCAGTTTGCTCCCCAAGACCAGGAAAACCCAGCTCCAGTCTGGAATCCCACCTGCCAGGAGAGCTGCCATGGCTTCAGCTGAAAATTGCCTCCTCTTCTCCTTTGGCCACTATTGTAAGAGACCAGGTCCTTCCTGCCCAGCCTCCTTGGTGGTGGCAGCTGGCCAGTTTCAGCCACTGGAGCCCCTCTAGCCCTCCCCAGTCTCTGGGCCGCACTTTCAGCAGGAGACAAGATGGGGAAAGGAGGTAGAATGCATGGATAGGCTTTCTCCCCATCTCCCCCCCTCCTATCTCAGAGAGAAGAAGACTTCCCTGATTCCCCCTCCCCAGCCTCTTGGCTGGACTTTCAGCAGGGCAGAAGTTGGGGAGAGGGGGAAAATCCCTGGGTAGACTCTCTCCATATCTTTTCTCCCCCACCCTGTCCCAGAGAGAGCAAGGCTACCCCCGTTCAGCCCTAATGTCCAAGGTTTCCCTTCAAGTGAAGGGTGGTGCAAGAAATGTTGCTTAAAAAAGATTCGAAGATGGAGGGTGGTTTGTAGGCCACAGAAGCTCAGGGGCCATGGACCAGATGATGGCACAGAAGGGTTGGAGGTAGAAAAACAAAGGGAGTAAGAAGAAGGAGCAGCAGGCTGACTGTTTTCACTCAGGACTGGGAGAAAGGATGGCCCCAAGTGGAAAGCCAGGGCAACTGGAGGTAGAAAGAGCCAAAGCAGGAGATTTGTGGAGAGGACAGGGAGTCCAATCAGGCCTTTCATGGCAATTGCTTTGATATCCCTGGTTTAGCGCCAAAGCCTGATGAGGGAATGAGAATGGGGAGGAGAAAAAGAACGAGCAAGGGGGAGACAGGAGATATGAGCCAAACCAGGCCTGGGCATTTCTTCAGGTGACCCTCCTTAGGCCACTTCCCTCCCATACAGTCTCTCCCTTCTTTGGGGAGGTACAAAAGCACCCCTCTGTTTGCAGAAACTGAGCCTAGTGCCCTTAGGCCCATGGGCTTTCTTGGACCCTGAAGCCAACATCCCTCCACATCACTCTCCCTACTCATACCTCTAGTGACCCTGTTTGCCTGCTATCCTTCCCAAGGTCTCACAGCCATTTCCATGAGGTTTCAAGGCCACAAGTGTAGCTGCCTTGCAGTTACTGAAAATGAATACCCCCTCTAAAATGTCTGAGAAAAAGAAGAATGTGGTTATGAGGAAATCTGAGTGCATGGGGGAGAAGGAGGAGTAGGAGGAGGTGGTTCACCATGAGCTTGAGGAGAAAATGGAGGCCAAGACAGCAAGTGCCCAGGAGAAGTTGGCTGCCCTTGGGATCAAAGGCGAGGCCAGTGGTTCCAGGGGCAAGGTTGTCCACAAAGCTGATGTCCATGGCAAGGTGATCTGCAAAACTGGCATCCAAGGCAAGGTTGACCCCAACTCTGTCACCCATGGCAAAGCTGCCACTCATGTTAGTTTAAGCTGTCATCACAAAGAGAAGTCCCATGGCCAAATTTTTCCCTTGGATGCCACTGTCTACAGTGGCCAAACTAGGCTCCACTCATCTGCTGTGGAGCTCCGAAGTGGGGAGAAGAAGAAGAAGACATATGATGAAAGAGGCAGGCTGATTCTGAATGAAGAATTGTGATTGCCCGGATCCAGATTGCCTCTGGTGCTTCTACCCATGCTCCAAATGCAACTCTACCAAGTGTGGGCCAACCTGCCGCTGCAATTGGGAGTGGGCTTATGAGGACATTTGCAGTGTAGGAGGAGAGGTGCTCACCACCTTTCCATTTGGCGAAGCCAAGTAAGGACCCGAGCCCCATGTGGCTGAATGTCTGTGTTTCTGTCTGTCCCTCTGCTTCTCTCTGTATCTCTCTTCTTCTTGCCTGAGCTTCCCCACCTAAGAAGGAGCTGGGTTGGCCATCCTTACTCCTGCTACACCCCAGTAGTATTTCCATGAACTCCAGGGGAGATAGCTCACTTTCCTCTCCCAAATAGCTTCACTCTGAGTCCAGAGACAGGTAAAAATCAAAAGGCCTTCCCCTCAGAGCGGACCCCATCTTTCTGGAGATTTCCTTCTGAGGTCTCTCCCAAAGCCAACTTGTTGGGAATTGGAGCATTTTTCTTCCACAGAAAGTGGCATGTCATTCATGGGCCATCCCCTTCCAGCCTCAGCTGTCCCTAGAGCCAGGCCAGAATTCTGCTCCAGGTTCCTAAAACTCTCTTTCCTGTTTCAGTTAGTGCCAGATTCAAAAGGGAAAGAGCCAAACCAGAAAGGGCTTTCTCCCATTTGGCATGTGTTTGTATAGTCATGTCCTTGGCTGTCATCAGCTGTGTCTCTGGTGTTTTCTGGGTGGGTTCCTTTAAGGTTCTAGAGGGGCGCATTCTGACAGCTGCTTGCCTAACCTCTATTTTTTAAATTTATTTTTTATTTTATTTATTTTTAGCTTTACAATTTTTCCCCCAATCTTACTTCCCCCCCCCAGAAAGCAAAATCTTTCAGTCTTTACTTTGTTTCCATGTTGTACATTGATCCAAATTGAGTGGGATGAGAGAGAAATCATATCCTTAAGGAAGAGACAAAAAGTCTAAGAGATAACAAAATCAGACAATAAGATATCTGGTTTTTTTTCCTAATGGGAATAGTCCTTGAACTTTGTTTAATCTCCACGGTTCTTTCTCTAGATACAGATAGTATTCTCCATTGCAGACAGCCCAAATTGTCCCTGATTGTTGCACTGATGGAATGAGTGAGTCCTTCAAGGTTGATCATCACCCCCATGTTGCTGTTAGGGTGTACAGTGTTTTTCTGGTTTTGCTCATCTCACTCGGCGTCAGTTCATGCAAATCCCTCCAGGCTTCCCTGAATTCCTATCCCTCATGTTTCTAATAGAACAATAGTCTAACCTCTATTTTGCTCTCATCTCTTGGCAGGTATTAAAGGGGTGGGGTTCTCCTTGGGACTCTTCTCAGAGTCACCCTTCTGCCGTGTAGAAAAGGAAACACACATACATACAGCTATATTTTTGAGAGTTAAAAGATTCCAGAGCAGAAGGATATATGTTGTTAATGTCACAGCAGACAAAAAAGAATAAAAAGTTGGTGAAGTTAATTTTTTGTTGCTTTAATGTTACACACATACACACCCACACACACACACACGCACACCTACTCACACCTTGGCACATATAGACTCAGAAATGGGGGTGAGGGAGAGGAAGGGGAGCAGCAGAGATCCATAGGGACATACAAGAGGGACAAAGACAGGAGTGGGACTGGTGAGCTGGCCAGGGACCACAGAGGAGGAAAACAGGGCAGGAAAGGGCCTCAAACCCTGTCTTAGGAAGATGGGGAAGCCTTGGGCAAGCTGTGGGCCTTGCTATTGGGTCTCTTCAGGGTGAGGGAGGGCAACCCTCATGAGAAGGTTGGCACATGTGGGAGAGAGTGACCCTTGTTCCCTTTGACCCCAGAGGGTCAGAAGCAGGCATGATGGATAACAGTGGCAGGGTCAGAAGAGAGAAAAGAATGGGTTAAGGCTCTGAACAGGAGATAGTATTAGCAATAATGAAATCAGACGACACAATTGCCTTATGGGAAAGACAACAGCCTTCCTTTGCATGGTCAGCGATGTGTATATTGTCCTGAAAAAACCGTTGACCCTGTGGGTCAGAGCTCTGGAGAGGGCCAGTCGTGGTGAGGCTGAGGCAGGGCTCGGCTGTGGAGGGGAGCTAGGTGAAGTGAAGGTGTGGGGAAGATTGTCAAGGGGCAGCATATGATGGAGAAGGGCTAGAGGCAGCATCTTAGGAGCTCTGGAAGAGCATGAGTAGCCCCCAGAGAAACTGAGAAGCATCAGTTGGGGAAGGGTAGGATGAGACCCAGGAGAAGGTGGTGTCTACGAGGCTAAGAGAAGAAGGGATGGTCAGGGATGTTCTGTATTGATGACAGATCCCAGAGAAGGATGAATGAGACAAAAGCTATTTTATAGGGATTGGGGAGGGGGGATGTGTGATAGCTGTGTGATACCTGAACCCCATGATCATCATCAGAGAGGTAACCTTCTCTGGAAGATCTCAGAACTGGGACTAAGGTAGGGACTGATTCTGAACCAGACACGGGTTCCCAAGAAAAGTGGAGTCCCACGCATGGCCCATGTGTTGAGTTGGTTTTTGGTGATGGTAGATGTTTTCTGGCAATTTGACTGAGGACATTATTAAGCTTTCAATTACACACACTTTTTTTCCTAGAAAGAAGAGACCATCTGAATCAGTTTTCCTGATTTTTAAAAGTCTCTTCTGCTTTTTTTCCTTTTTTTTCATTAAACTTTTATTTACTTACTTAAGGCAATGGGGTTAATCGACATGGTTAATGTCACATGGCTAGGCAATTATTAAATGTCTGTGACCGTATTTGAACTCAGGTCCTCTTGACTCCAGGACCGGTGCTCTATTCACCCAGCTGTGCCTCTTTTCCTTTTTTAAGAGATATTTTTAGGCAATGGTTATCTGGGAGGTAAGAGGTGAATAGACTTGTGACAATGATGTTGATGATGTAAATGTAAATAGATCCAATTGGATTTATGATGTTTTTACAAGATTGGGCCATTCGCCTTCATAAATGAAAGGTCATCAGTGACCCCTGAAAGTAGTTTCAGTAGAGCTTTGAGGAAAACACCCATGGGACAGTGGGTGGTGAACCGGTAGAATCTGTGGGAAGCCAACCTTTCCGATGGTAGAAACATCAAGCTAGCAGGACATTTTTAATAGACACAACTTGAGATAATCTTTGCTTTATGAAATCCTGGGCTAAATGTGTGTGAGGCGTCTTTATTCATAAATGTATCTGGCTCAGTTCAGGTTAAAATTGCATTCAAAGGGTTTGATTGGAAATCTGCTCAGGCCCAGCCAGAGAATCCATTGAGTCAATGTTTGGAGCATCCAGGTGATATCTTGTGCTCATCCTCTCAGCCTCCAACAGCTGGTTGTTAAATATTTACCTGCATAATCCTGGATCCATCCACTCACTGGGGGGTAGATTAAGACATAGAAGTTGGAGTATTGTCGAGGTCATTGTGCAAAGGATCACATTTGTGGTTTGTTGTGTCATTGGTGTCCTACTCTCTGAAAGCCTGTTGGAGGTTCTCTTAGCAGATAATGGAGTGGTTTGCCATTCTTTTCTCCAGTTCATTGACAGATGAGGAAACTGAGGCAGACAGGGTGCAAGGACTAGTAAGTGCCTGAGGCTGGATTGGACATCAGTGGGATGAAGCTTCTGGCCTTTAGCTTCAGCACCCTGCTCTCTGCAGCACCTCGCTTCCCATGGGGGCCTGGATGCCCCTGAGCAGACAAGGAATGAGAGGAGGTCAGAGATGCTTAGAGGCTAGGAGGGGAGTCCTCTTTGCTTTAACGTGGGGGTTAAGTCACATCCGTCCTCTGCTCAGTGTGTTCTCAGCCTCAGTAGTGGCCAGGGACTAGAGGGTTCTCTGTGGATTCTTCACCTGAGTCTCATTTTGCTGTTCGGCTGCCACCTCTTGGTAGGTGTGTGACCCAATGAAGGTGGCATTTGTCAGAAGCCCCAAAAAGGGATGCTGTCACCTTGAGTCTAGAGTTTCAGTTCAGGGGCATATATCTTCCGTTTAGCTATATTTAGTCCCTCACAACCTGGCCCCCAGCTGCCTCTGCAGCCTCACTGGACATCTCTCCCCTTCCTGCACCCTATGGTCCTGCCAAACTGGCCTCCACTTGTTCCCTCCCTCACAACACCCCATCTCCCCTCTGTATGTCTTTGCACAGGTCCCTCAGCCTCAAATTCCCTCCCTTCTCCCCTGTGCTTCCCAGAATCCTCCTTCCTGGAAGCTGCAGCTTAATACCAACTTCTGTAGAAGCCTTTCTGGATCCTGCCCCCCAGGCCTAGCCGTGGCCTCCTTCCCTAATTTCTGCTAAGTTATCTATGTATTTGTACATAGATATAATGTCTATTTATTTATTGACCTACCCTCACATATTCATCCCCTTTGCAGCTGTCTTGTCGTTATGATTATTGTAGGTCATTTGTGTTCTAGGTTAGTTGTATTCCAGGTCATGGTGCTATGTTACTTGGAATGCCAGGGTGAGGGGGGAACTGTTTCATTTGTCTGACCAGAGCTCATGACAGTGTCTGTCACATGGTGGGTCCTTCGTGAGCCCTTGGGATTGGTGACAGAACAGAATGCACACATATAAGGGCGTGTCACTTAACAGAGCCAAATTGTGTTTCGAACTCCTCACCTTTGGAGGCAGACGGGCACCCCCTTGGGCAAGGGTCCTCGGGGAAATGGGGGTCATGGAGGCTCATTAAGAAAAAGTCATCAAGGGGCGGCTAGGTGGTGTAGTGGATAAAGCACCGGCCCTGGAGTCAGGAAGTACCTGGGTTCAAATCTGGTCTCAGACACTTAATAATTACCTAGCTGTGTGGCCTTGGGCAAGCCACTTAACTCCATTTGCCTTGCAAAAATCTAAAAAAAAAAAGAAAAGAAAAGAAAAGAAAAAGTCATCAAAGTGATGGACCATGTCACTGCATTACTGGCGAAGCCCAGGCCTGGTTCTGGCTCCCAGGAGAGTGGCAAACTCTCACTGTGCTCTTGTTTACTCCCGGGCGGTGGTGGTGGTGGGGGGCTCCCAAAGCAGCCCAGGGCAGCAGGGCTTGGAGAAGCCTTTGTAGCAGTGCAGCTTTCTGCAGGTGTCCCCAGGATGGGGAAGGTCCTCGGGGCCAGGCCTGCTTCCCTGCTACATCTGGGGCCTGGGGTCCATCCTGAGGCTGCCACCTGGGCACCTTGGGAATCTATCTTAGAAGAGCTGAATGGCCGGGGCTCTGCCACGTGACCAGGGTGATGGCTTTGGAGGAAGCTGGCTGGGCTTTCCTCAGGCCCAGCAAAAGTCTCTTTGAGAGGCCAGAGGCCCACACATTTACCCCCAATCTCAGCCACACTAGGGCTCCAGGTATCCAGGGCAAAGGCTGGCCCAGGTGGAGAGAGGCCAGCTGCAGCCCTCCCACCCCAGGCCCTGGCCCTCTCTGTCTCTCTCTTACCAAAATGGTTTTCAGGCTTGCCTCTGCGTAATGCCCCAGCTGACCTTAAGGACACCACTGGCCCTCTCCATACCTCCCTCCTCTTCTGTAAACAGAAGGGCTTTGACAGACAATGGGGTCTCCCTGGGTTCTGGACCTTGAGCAAGCTGCTCCCCCTGCCTGGCCTCAGTTTTCTGCCCTGAAAACATGGAGGCTTTGCTGCTTGTCCTTCTGCCGCCGCTCCCAGGCCCACTTAACTCCATTTTCCCAATGGGGGCAGTGCAGCAGCTTTTCCCCCCTCCCCCTCCCTCTGCTGCTCCTCGTCCCCTTCCCCTCCTCTGGGTCTCCCTTTGCCCCTCCCTCTCTCCTCTTCCTGCACCCTCCCTACTTCCCTTTACCCTAGAGGGCAGAGCAGGCTCCTTCATTCCCAGGCTTATAACCCTTTCCGGCAGGGAGTGTTTGAGGGGCTCCTGACACAGGTAGGCCCTGTTCTTTGTTGTCCTCTAACCTCTGGGGGAGGAGGAGCAACGGCCTAGGGCTTGGAGGGACAGAGCCCCAGAAAGAGCCTCTAGGGGACCTGAAGCCATGTTAAGGGCGTTTTCACTAGGGATTGAGTGTGACGTGTTACCTCCAGCCTCTCTGGCTCAGCCAGGTCTTAACATGGGGCCATCTGGAATGGAGGAAAGATTATTGTGGGGTATTCAATAAGAAATCATATTGTATTACAATTTATGTATTTATTACATATGAATTTATATTGTAAATATACATTATATTGCATTGCATTATATTATGTTGTTTTATATTATATATATTATATCGGTGTCAAGGAGGGCCACTGTTTCCCCTCTCTGGGTCTCAGTTTCCTCCCCTGTAAAAGTTGCAGTTTTCCTAGTTGTCCTTGTGAGGCCCCTCCCAGCCCTAAATCCATCTTGCCCAATGGGAATAGGGCAGCACCTCTGCCCCCCTCCCCCTCACTCTGGTTTTCCTCTTCCTCTCCCCCTCCTCCCTCCCCTCCCCTCCTCCTCCCCAGGGTCTTCCTCTGTCCCTCCACCTTCCTCTACATGCTCCTCCCCCCCTCCCCCCTCCATCCCTCCCTCACTTTCTTCCAGACTCTTCCTGCGCCCTCCCTGCTTCCCTTTATCCCTACAGGACAAAACAGGCTCCTTCCATTCTGGGCTTGGAAAGCCTTTGAGGTAGGGAGTCTCTGAGGGGCTCCTCACAAAGGGAGGCCTCATTGTTCATCCTCATCTATCCTGGGCAGGAAAGGGGGATCCCAGAAAAACCTGCAGGGGCAGTGATGCCATTTTGCATGTGTTTTAACTGGGGACTGAGTGCGAGGGGCTTCCCCAGGCTTCTCAGGCAGAAGGCCTTTACTGTTTGGCCATCTGGCTCCTAGTCCAAAGAAGGAATGGGGGGAGGAGAGATTCCTGCAGAACATTATAGATAATATAATAACTACTATATTTGATGAGAAAATTTTGAGCTTAGCTGATTCATGGAGACATAAATAGAGATTTTGTTAATTAATGAAGGTCCTCAATTATCCTAGAGCTCAGGAAGATTATATGGAAATAGTTTAAGTGGTGAGCCAGGAGGTGACCTGCAAGGGAGAGGTGACCACTTGGTAACACCACCCCAAGAGCCACACTACCTGTCTCCTTCCTCAAGTATGTGAACCTAGGACCTTTCCTTTTTATAAAAAACTAATCATCCCCTACCCCAGGCAGAGATTCCTCCTTGTCTCTGCTGCCTCCTTGAACATGGCCTGTTCTTTAGAAACCAGGGGATTAGCAGGCCAAGGCATCCTGTCCTGCACCCCAGCCATCACTCAGATAAGCGTAAATGGCGGAGATGTCTAGACCTTCCAAGAGAGGATTTTCCATAAGTCAAAAGCAAAGCCACACTAACTTGTAGGAAACATCACCCTAACAGCCAAGTCTACTGACTTACCCCTGGTTTTTACTTCCTGGATTTGCATTTGTGAGTCAAAATTCTGTTTGGCACCCAGGTCATTTCTCCTCATCCAACAAGTTCTCTTTCTGGATCATTGGTGCAAACATCAAGTGGCTTTTGAAAGCTTCCCCTTTGGTGAGTACAAGTATAAAGAACCAGCAGCATAGGACTCCTGTAGACCTCTGTAAGTTGGGGATGGGACACCACCCTTCCCTGTCCTTGAGCCCTACTTCTCACCACAAACACACCAATGATTTCTTAGGGGAAAAGGAAGCACTTGACTCAGGGCAATGCTCTCCTCTCACATTCTGCCCATCTTTGTAGGGGCAGGGTTGTGGGCATCTATGTGTCATAGTGTCTTCTTTCTAACTCTCCTTTCTCCTTGCACAACAATCCCAAGACCACCTGTGGATTTTACACACACACATACACACACACACACACACACACACACACACACACACACACACAGACTAGGCTATTCCTGAAGATCTGAGGGCAAATTTAAGCTCTAAGAACTACAGATATATAAATGCTATACACTTTAAAATATTCTTTTGGAATTTTCAAGTTTCTCTTATACCTATTTTGTTTTCTGAATTTTGAGTAACATATTTTTCATTTTCATTTGATGTCAGGAACTCTCTGTCACCTTGCATTACGTTTAACAGGCTTTGGATGACACTTTTTCAGATCTGTAGCTAGGTAAAGGAGATTGTCTTGCTTGGTTAGCTCAGTTCCTGAATCGGACTTTTTCAGATTGTTTTTCTTGTGGAATCATGTGAAACCTGTAATATATACACCAAAACCTCAGTCTTGGGATTGTCTTCAGTTTCGGATTGCACATGGAATTTTTTCAGTCCTTGAACATCACTGGATGAGATTTTAGAAAATATGGAAATAAACTTAACCTCTAGCTTATGATGATGGTTATGGTGAATTTTCACAAGAAACATACCAATATTTTACAAATCAAACTGACCTTTCCCATGTTTTCCTGAAGGTTGTGGCATTAGCAGTTTCAATGAGCTTTTTCATTACACTCATGTATTTTTAGTGATGATATGTCTTTCTTTATCATTTCCTAAGATCCAGGAGCTTGTGCCAAAGCAAAGAGGAGAAGGATCCTGCACCCATTCTCCAGAATGAGTGATAGCATTGAAATTCTAAATGATGACTCTGATAACAACCTAGAGGAAACTGGGGAAAAGACAGTCCCTGGTCAAAGGAAGATGGCAGAGGAAGAAGTCGAAGAGGTTACCCAGAAAATGGGATTCTTCAGAGTGAAAGATCTAGTTGTCCAGGCAGCAGCTGCTGAGTCTGATGATACCCAGAAGGAAGAGGAAGAGCTCCCAGGGGCAGCAGCTACTGATGAGGCAAAAGCTGGCCCAGTAGTCTGCCAGAAGGCTAATGTGTTTTAGTACCATCCTAAAGTTTTCGTGGGACTCAGCACAAACTGGAGAAAATATGACCGTAACAACAGGCTTCTTCACAGTGTTATTGATTTGTCTGATTGCCTTCAGGTAGATTATCCAGACTGCTTCTACCCATGGCACAGGTGTACCTCAAACAAATGTGCGGCCACGTGTTGCCTTAATCACAAATGGGTGTACACCGAGATTGAGGATGAATCTGGTAACCCAGTCAGTACATTTCCATTTCCAATTGCTGAATAAGATCCTGGCAACACTTGGCTCCCCTTCCCTTCCAGGGCTTCAATTGACCTTTATGTTATATTATTTTTTATTTTAATACACTTTAGGGCTTAGGCAAAAAGTTGGAATGGTTTTAAGGGTCAAGTCAACTGATCATTCCAGTGTTAGGGAATAACATCCTTTGCCAGAAGATTCCATCATTTGAAGAATTCGTTTTTCGTAAAGAGAAGAAGCCATTTCTTCCTTATCCTCTTTCCACCTTGAGTTATCACTACAGCCCAGTTTAGAACAGTTTAAAATTTTGCAAAACGAAAGGAGCCTCATTGTGTAAAGCCAGGAGTTTATTGCTTTTCATGTTGACTTTAGTGTCTAATAGTAAAACCAAGCCAAAGCAAGTGTAACCAGCACTGAATGTGAGAATCAGATCTTGTCAACCCTACAGTGGCAAATACATGGTGTAAAGAGTCACAGTTGGTGTTATATTGTTGTATTATGGATTCTTACGGACATCTCCAATTTAAACTTTTCTATTGAGTGATCATAGGAAAATTCTTAAGCTATTTCGAAGCCTTCATCAATAAAAATGAGTGATAGCATTTAAATGGTATGAGTGATAGCATTTAAAGCAAATAAAAACCATTAAATCAAAGGTGGTTTTTTAATCTCAAATTATTCACTTCAATTCAGAATCCAAGCAGGGCTCTGGGCAACCATACTCCATGGGATACCTGTGCACATAGGTGCATCATCAGAAATGGGACCACAATGGTGCTCTCTGATTCAATCTTTCAGGCTCCTGTAAGAGTCTCAGGCAGCAACATTGCACTCCCTTCTAAAAAACGGGAGTTGTTAAAATTTTGACTTTTATTTAAATTCAAATTTAATTTAATTTTACTTTTAATATCATAATGATCATATACAAGAATTATATTATCTTATGGATGTACATGTCATTTTATATACTATAAATCTTAATATATTTTCTAGAAAAAAGATACCTTTATGGAATTATTCTAAATAAAATTTTCAAATTTAATGTAATTTTAAAATCAAAATTTGTGACCCATTTAAAGACCCTTTTACTTCTTCCTGGGATCTTCTTGAAGAACTTCCTGAGATCAGGGAGGTGATACCATGACATGCAGCTGAATGGGATTTGAGTGAGGGGGGGCCCTGTGCAAAGCCAACAGCCTCTCTTTCTCTTCTGGAGCCATCTAGGTCCAGAGGGGCCAGATAAGATCAGCAAGACTGGAGGTGGCTCTGGATGAACTGGGGGACCTTGGATTAACTGTCCTAGTTTGTCTAAGGCTATGCCCATTCAGTGATTGTGGTGAGGCAAGAAAGGAAGCAAAGAAAGGTGTCTCTTACCTAGACCTCCCTAAAATCAGTTTAGGAGAGGAAGACCCTGAAGGTTTCTGGCTCAAACAGAAGTGATTGCTAGTTTCATTTACTCTGAGCCAATCAGGACTTGGCCTGGGAATTCTTGCTGACCAATCAGTGAGAGCCTGGGTGATCTGGGGCCTATAAAGCCCTAGCTCTCTCACCAGGTCTCAGAGATCAAAATGGTTGTCAGGAAGACTCCTGTTGCTGAATTCAAATGTGACCTCAGACCCTAAGCTATGAGACTGTGGGCAAGTCACTTCACCCTGTTTGCCTCAGTTTGTGTATTGACTTAGAAACGGCCAGGGGATCATCTCCCTGTTGCATTCATATGTTTCTTCTGCTCTGCATTTCCCCCTTCCATGGGAACTTGCTTTGGGTCTCCCCCACCTCAGGTGTCTCTGCCACTTCTGCTCTCAGCAAGTCTGACTGGAAGGGGCAGAGAAAGGGCCAGCCTCCAAGGCTAGAAGTAAAGACAGTTTTCTCCCCAAGGCCAGGAAAGCCCAGCTCCAGTCTCACGTCCCACCTGCCAGGAGAGCTGCCATGGCTTCAGCTGAAAACGGCCTCCTCTTCTCCTTTGGCCTCTATTGTAGGAGACCAGGTCTTTCCTGCCCAGCCTCCTTGGTGGTGGCACCTGGCCAGTTTCAGCTACTGGAGCCCCTCTGGTCCTCCCCAGCCTCTTGGCTGCACTTTCCACAGGGGACAAGTTGGGGAGAGGAGGTAGAATGCCTGGGTAGGCTTTCTCTCCATCTCCCCCTCCCAACCCTGAGAGAAGAAGGTTCCCCCGGTTCCCCCTCCCCTGCCTTTTGGCTGCACTTTGAGCAGGGCAGAAGTTGGGGAGGGGGGGGAATCCCTGGGTAGGCTTTTTTCCCTATCTTCCCCCCCTCGTGCTGTCCCAGAAAGAGCAAGGCTACCCCCAGGGAGACCTGATGGCTATGGTTTCCCTTCTGGTGAAGGGTGGTGGAAGAAATGGTTCTTGGAAAGGTCAAAGATGGAGGGGTGTTTGTAGGCCACAGAAGATCAGGGGCCATGGACCAGATGATGGCACAGAAGGGTCCGAGGTAGAAAAACAAGGGGAGGAAGAAGAAGGAGCAGCAGGCTGACAGTTACCACCCAGAGTGGGAGAAAGGATGGCCCCAAGTGGGGAGCCAGGACAACTGGAGGTAGAGAGAGCCAAAGCAGAAGGAGATTTGTGGAGAGAACAGGGAGTCCATTCAGGCCTTTGGTGGCAGTTGCTTTGTTAGCTATGGTTTAGAGCTGAAGACAGGTGGGGGAGTGAGAATGAGGAGGAGAGAAAAAATGAGCAAGGGGGAGACAGGAGATATGGCCTGAACCAGGCCTGGCCATTCCTTCAGGTGACCCTCCTCAGGCCAGTTCCCTCTCATCCAGGCTCTCCCTTCTTTTTGGAGGTGCTCAAGGTGCCCTCTGTTTGCAGAAACTGAGCCTAGTGCCCTGAAGCCCGTGGGCTTTCTCAGACCCTGAAGCCAACATCCATCCACATCACTCTCCCTCCTCATTCCTCTAGTGACTGCTTACCTGTTTTTCCTTCCCAAGGTCTCACAACCATTTCCAAGAGGTCCCGAGGCCACAAGTGTAGCTGCCTTGACATTACTGAAAATGAATACCCCCTCTAAAATGTCTGAGAAAAAGAAGAATGTGGTTGTGAGGAAATCTGAGCTCCTGGTAGAGGAGGAGGAGCAGAAGGAGGTGATTCATCCTGAGCTTGAGGAGAAAATGGAGGCCAAGATAGCAAATGCCCAGGAGAAGTTGGCTGCCCTTGAGATCGAAGACAAGGCCTGTGGTTCCAGTGGCAAGGTTGTCCAGAAGGCTGATGTCCGTGGCAAGGTGGTCTGCAAAGCTGGCATCCAAGGCAAAGTCCCTAAATCTGTCACCCGTGGCAAAGCTGCCACTCGTGGTAGATTCAGCCGCCGGGGCAAAGCTCATTCCCATAACCAAGATTTTCCCTTGGATGCCGCTGGCTCCCGTGGCCAAGCCAGTCTACGCTCATCTGCTGTGGAGCTCCCCAGTGGGGAGAACGACAGCTTGTATGATGAAAGAGGAAGGGTGATTCTCAAAGGAGAAGACCTCTGCGATTGCCTGGAGAGAGATTGCCTTGGGTGCTTCTCCCCATGCCCTGAGTGCAACTCTAACAAGTGTGGGCCAACCTGCCACTGCATTCGAGGCTGGACATACGAGGACATTTGAAGTGTAGAAGGAGAGGTGGTCGCCACCTTTCCATTTGGTGAAGACAAGTAAGGACCCGATTCCCACATGGTTGAGTGTGTCTCTGTCCCTCTGTCTCTTTCTGTATCTCTCTTCTTGGCTGAGCTTCTCCACCTGAGAAGGAGCCGGGCTAGTCATCCTCACTCCTGCTGCACCCCAGGGGTATTACCATGAACTTCGGGGGGGATAACTCACCTTCTTCTCCCAAATGGTTTCACTCTGAGGCCAGAGACAGGTGAAACACAAAAGGTCTTCCCCTCAGAGCAGACCCCATGCCACCATCTTGCTGGAGATTTCTTTCTGATTTCTCGCCCAAAGCCAACTTGTTGGCAATTGTAGAATGTTTTTTCAACTGAAAGTGGCATGTCATTCCTGAGCTGTCCCCTTCCAGCCTCAGGTGTCCCTAGAGCCAGGCTGGAATTCTGCTCCAGGTTCCTAAACGTCTGTTTCCTGTTTCAGTCAGTACCAGATTCAAAAGGGAAAGAGCCAAACCATAAAGGGCTTTCTCCCATCTGGAATGTTTTTGTATAGTCACGTCCTTGGCTGTCATCAGCTGTGTCTGTGGTGTTTTCTGGGTGGGTTCCTTTAAGGTTCTAGAGGGGCGCATTCTGACAGCTGCTTGCCTAATCTCTATTTTGCTCTTATCTCTTGGCAGGTATTAAAGGGGCCGAGATTTCCCTGGGACTCTTCTCAGTCACCCTTCTGCCGCGTAGAAAAGGAAACACATATATACAGCTATATTTCAGATAGTTAAGGGATTCCAGAGCAGAAGAATATATATTGTTAATGTCACAGCAGATAAAAAAAGAATAAACAAAAGTTGAAGATAAGTTTTGTTGCTTTAATGTTGCTCACACACACACACACACACAGACACAGACACCCACACACAAACCTACTCACACATACTGGCACAGATAGGCTTAGAAAAGGGGGTGAGGCAGAGGAAGGGGAGCAGCAGAGATCCATAGGGACACACAAGGGGGACAAGCAGAGGAGTGGGTTTGGTGAGCTGGCCAGAGGCCACAGAGGAGGAAAACAGGGTGGGAAAGGGCCTCAAAGCCTGTCTTAGGAAGATAAGGAAGCCTTGGGCAAGCTGTGGGCCTTGCTACTGGGTCTCTTCAAGGTGAGGGAGGGCAACCTTCATGAGAGGGCTGGCACATGTGGGAGAGAGTGACCCTTGTTCCCTTTGACCCCAGAGGGTCAGAAGCAGGCATGATGGGTAACAGTGGCAGGGTGGCTTTGGCCTCGATGGAAGTAGACAGGGTTGGCTCTGGTCACGGGGAATTTGTACAATCTTTATGTTTCCAAGCAGAGTGGGACATGATGCATTTTGATTGCCAGTTGACCCTTAAGGCAGAGACACTGCTTACTGCAACCCTCTCCTCCATTACTAAACGCAAACTTCTTCACACATGGAATCCAACGTCCTTAGTCAAAGAGAACCAACAATATGGGTAACATCCCCACCTCGGAAGGAAGCGGCAACCTGCTTCCTGGAAGCTGTGTCTCCCTCCAAGGTGGGGACACAAAAGTCTCCCTAAATGCACACAGCCTGCATATAAGCAATGCTGCTCAGGGCTCAAGTTGGTGGGGGGGTGCAGCTGGAAGCAGGAGTGTGTCCCAGATCTTCCTTGGGAGCCAGCTACTCAGTGGCTGGGGCCTCCTGGCCTTCACCTTCTTCTGCCTTTGTGTGCTCTTATTGGTTTACCACATCCATCATTGATTGGTCGTTCATCACTTCAGCTACTGCTCATGGTTTTGGTTATTGTATTTTTTCTTGGGGGTCTGTCTGGTCAGAGGGTCTGCATACACCTGTGGGCCAGCTTCTAGGCCCTAACACACTACTCATTATCTTCTCTTGAAAATCATCTTCCTCCAAATCCCTTGATCACATGGAGAGGTGCTAAACTAAGTGGGGGGGGCTTCTGCTGTACTGACCACCTTCCCACTTTTTTCTGTTTTAGGTTTTTGCAAGGCAAATGGGGTAAGTGACTTGTCCAGGGCCACACAAATACATAATTATTAATTGTGTGAGGCTGGATTTGAAGTCAGGTACCCCTGACTCCAGGGATGGTGCTTTATCCTCTGGGCCACCTAGCTGCCCCTGCCACTCTGTTAATAAGATACGTGAAAGTTCTCCCTAAACAGGGGCTAGATGACCATATTTCAGGGTTCAGTCTGAATGGACAGATATAATTAGGTCTTTTTATTAACAACTGAGGCAGCTCACTTCAATACTTCCCTGTGGTGGTACACTTGGCCCAGATACTGGAACTGAGATCCATGAAGCCCAGCCCGATGCCATGCTACAGCTGAGCCAAATCCTCACAGTTTGCCTCCAGGGCCAGGACCTCTGTTAGCCAAAGCAATTCCCAGAGAGTGGACAAGGGGATTCAGGCAGAAGAAATGATGTCTCCCTGGTTTCCTGAAAAGATGGCTCCATCCTTCTCGAAGTGTGTCTGTCTTTATGTCTGTACCTGTATCTCTCCCTCCTTTCCTCTCTGTTTCATTGTCTGTGTGTCTGCCTCTCTGTGTCTTTCTCCCTCCATCTCTGCCTTTCTTTGACTCTATCTCAATCTCTTTGTGTCTGTCTGATTCTCTCTGTTCCTGTGTGTCTCTATCCATCTCTGGGTCTTTTGTGACTCTCTCAATCTGTTTTTATCTTTTTCTTTGTGTGTCTTGTCTCTGTCTGTGTTTTCATCTCTGTCTCTTTTTGAGTCTTTTTGTGTATCTCAATCACTGTTTCTTTTTCTGGGTTTCTAATTCCAGTCCGAAAGCCCAATTCTTAAGCATGGATAGAATATGTCACACAGATACCACATACACACACACACACACACACACACACACACACACACACAAGCACATGGACACATATACATGATGTAAATATAGATAACTCTACCTTAATCCCTATCCACCCCCCCTCCCACCTCACAGAATCAGGAGACCCCCTCCAAGGGGTCATGGAGGCCTTGAATAAACAAGGAAGGAAAGGAGGTCAGAGATGCTTAGAAGCTAGGAGGGGAGTCCTCTTTGCTTTAAATTGGGGTTTAAATGACATCCCTCCTCTGCTCAGTCTCTGGCTTGGCCAGGCTTTAACATATGGCCATCTCTCCCTTAAACTGATCTGGAATGGGGGTGCAGTTTTTGCAAGAAATTATATTGTATTTGACTTTATGTATTTATTACATATGAATTTATATTATAAATATATATTGTTCTGCATTGCATTATATTATATACTTTTATATTATAGACATTATATGGGTGTGAAAGAGGGCCAGGGTTTCCCCTCCGTGAGCGTCAGTTTCCTCCTTAGTAAAAGTTGATGGGTTTTCTAGTTGTCTTAAGAAGACAGTAGTGATTCCTTCCATTCGGGCTCGGAAGCCTTTGAGGCCGGGCATCTCTGGGGGCTCCTGGCACAGGCAGGCCTCATTTGTCCTCCTTCTTCATCCTGGGGGGACGGGCAAGGGTCTTGGGGCTGGGGGGCAGCGCCCCAGAATGAGCCCGTAGGGGCACAGCGGGCGCCTTGTGCCATTCTGCCCGGAATGTGAATGTGGGGGCGCCTCGGCCTCCCGGGCCGGTGCCCCTGTCCCCGGGGGTCTCTCGGCCCCAGTCCCAGAGTGGTCAGGAAGGGGCGCATATTTCTACATGTACTTTGACATGCATGCATGTCACATGCATTCTGTGTGACAGTCATCCACATGTTCTAGTGGTTCTGATCATAGGCTCGGTCACGTGACACAGTCATGCATGATTTCCTGTCACGGGGTCAGGGCTTCCCTCTTTGGCCTCGGGGTCCTCCGCTGGAAGCGAGGAGGCTTCCCTCATGGTCCTGCTTAGGCCCCACCCAGCGTGGCCGCCATCTTGTCCCGTCCAGGGTGGGGCCGCCTCTCCTCGGCCTCCCCTCCCCATCTCTCACAGGCGCTATCTGCTCACTTCCTGTTTCCCTTTCTTGCTAGGGGGCGGAAGAGGCTTCTTTCTTTTTGGAGTGGACGCCTGTGAGGTGGCGAGTGGCTGCGGCCCCGGACACAGGTAGGCCCCGCTTCTCCTCCTGCTCTAACCTGGGGTTGGGGGGTGTGAGCCACCGCCCTGGGGTGGGGGGCTGCAGCCCCGGAAGGAGCCGCGGGCGCTCCGGGAGCCATCTTGCGCCCCTCTGAGCGGAACGTGGCTGGCAGCCTCGGTTGTTCGGGCCGGGGCGCCTTTCCGAGGGGCCCTGCCGCCCGCGGGCCCACCCGAAGGGGCTGCGGAGGGCGCCATGGGGAGCCCGTGTCCATGCCCCGTGTGTCCGTGTCCCACGTGTGTCCGTGTCCCGTGTGCCCCGTGTGTCGTTGCTACAAGGCGGTTCTCTACGCTGTGTGTGACTGATCACGCGAGCTCATGCCACGCTCACGTGTGGAATCCCATGCCTTTGGCTGGTCCATCAGGCGGTCAGGGTCCCGCGGCCTCAGTTTCCCCCTTGTAAATGCGGAAGCTTCCCTCGTGGTCCTGCTGAGGCCCCGCCCTGTGCGGCCGCCATCTTGCCCAGTGGGGCAGGGCCCGCGGCCGCCATGTTACCCCGTGGGCAGGGGCCCGTCCTCCCCTCCCCCCGGCCCCGCCCCTCCCCCCTCCGTTCCTGCTTCTTTCTGTACACAGGCTCCTTCTTTCCAGGCTTAAAACCCTTTGAGGCATTAAGTTTCTGGGCTCCCGAGAAAATTAAGTCCTGTTTTTCATCTTTCTCTAACCTCTGAGTGTGTGTAGGGAACACTGGCCTTGAGCCTGTGAGCGTAGAGTCCCAGAAAGAGCTTCTAGGGACACTAAAAGTCATTTTGAGTGATTTTTTGCTTGGGATTCAGTGTGAGGTGCTGCCTCCAGCCTCTCTAACTCGGCCAGGCCTTAACATGGGGCCATATAGCCCCGAATCTGATCTGAAATGTGGGGGGAGATTATTTTAGGGTACTCAAAAACTTATATAGTATTTGAATTTATGTATTTATCATATATGAATTTCTGTTGTAAATATATATTACACTGCTTTGTGATATATTACATTGATTTACATTATATACATTATATCAGTGTGAAGGAGGACCAGTGTTTCCCCTCCCTGGGCCTCAGGTTCCTCCCCAGTAAAATTTGGAGGCTTTCCTAGTTGTCATTGTGAGGCCCCTCCTAACTCTAATTCTGTCTTTTTTTTTCTTTCTTTATTCTTATTTTGTACAAATAATGTTTTTTATACATTATTAAAAATATTCTAGTTTAACAGTAAACATAATACCCTCACCCCCCAAGAAAATACAGACCGGCAAAAGTGATAAAGGGCAGAGAAAAAATTAAAATTACAGTTAAACAAAGAATAATAAAGATAAAAGTAATAATTGTAGATATGGCCAGGTGGCACAGTGGATAGAGCACCAGCCCTGGATCCAGGAGCACCCGAGCCCAAATCTGGCCACAGACACTCAACAATCACCCACCTGTGTGACCCCATGCAAGCCACCCCAACCCCATTGCCCTACAAAAAAAAAAAGACTCAAAATAAAATAGTAATAATAGTAGGGGAGGCTAGGTGCCAAACAGATCACTGGCCCTTGAGCCAGGAGCACCCAGGTCTAAATCCGGCCTCAGACACCCAATAATCACCCAGCTATGTGGTCCCAGGCAGGCCAGCCAATCCCATTTTCCTTACAACACCCCCCACAAAATAATAATAGTAAAAAATGTGCTTCAGTCTGTGTTCCAACACCAACAACTCTGTTGCAGGTGGATCACATTTTTTATGGTAAGTCCATCACAAAAGTTACTTCCATATTTTTCCACCATTGCCTTTGCTGATACCAACTCCCTCCTTTCTTATTTCTCCACTACCATGTACTATATTTTCTCTCTTCACTCTAACTCTGCTGTAGGGTAGCTGAGGGGTGCAGCAGACAAATTCCTGGCCCTGGGGCCAAGAGATCCCCAGCACCCATACCACCTCTTAGGTCCAGCATCCACCTGGCCCTATAGTTGTGGACAGGCCATCCAATCCCAGCCCCTTACTACAAATAAAAAAATGTGTTATATTTGACCATTCTCCCCCCATGGTCCATCCTTTCCTCCTTCATTCACATCCCCCCCCCTTCCCCCTCTCCCCCCTCCTTCTTACTCCAGATGTCTATACCCCATTCAATATATCTGCTGTTTCCTCTCCTAGCCACCTCTGATGAGAGCAAAGCTTCCCTCATTCCCCCTTGTCTGCCCCCTTCCATACCATTGCAATAGCTCATTGTAATAAAGAAAAATTTTATTATATGAAATATCTTGGCCTATCCCTCATCTCCTTTTTCTTTCTCTCATTACATTTCCTTTTTTTCTACTGAGTCCATTTTTACATCATATTTTATCTTCAAATTCATCTTTCTACTGTGCTTCTTCTATAAAAGCTCCTTCTACCTGCTCTATTAACTAAAAAGGTTCATATGAGTATTATCAGTGTCATTTTTCTGTGCAGGAATACATGCAGTTCATCATCATCAACTCCCTCATATTTTCCCCTTCTCCTCCAATCTCTATGCTTCACCCAAGTCCTGTATTTGAAGATCAAACCTTCTGTTCAGCTCTGGCCATTCCAACAGAAACATTTCAAATTCCCCTGGTTCATTGAAAGTCCCATCTTTCTCCCTGGAAGAAGACATTCAGCTTTGCTGGGTAGTTGATTCTCAGTTGCATTCCAACCTCTATTGCCTTCCAGTATATTATATTCCGAGCCCTACGAGCTTCCAATGTAGTTGCTGCTAAGTCCTGTGTGATCCTGATTGCAGCTGCTTCTGGCTGCTTGTAACATTTTCTCTTTGACTTGGGAATTCTGGAACTTGGCTTTAATATTCCTAGGGGTTGGTTTTTTGGGATCTCTTTCTTGGGAGGATCAGTGGATTCTCTCCATTTATATTTTGCCCTCTGCTTCTAGAATATCAGGGCAATTTTCCTGTAGTAATTCTTTGAAAATGATGTCAAGGCTCTTTTACTGAACATGACTTTCGGGTATTCCAATGATTTTTAAATTATCTTTCCTAAATCTGTTTTCCATATCAGTTGTTTTTTCAATGAGATGTTTCACATTTTCTTCTAATTTTTCATTCTTTTGATTTTGAAGTATTGAGTCCTGATTTCTCGTAAATTCATCAATCTCCCTGAGTTCTATTCTTTGTCTGAAGGATTTGTTTTCCTCACAGAGCTTTCTTATCTCTTTTTCCATCTGGCCAATTCTGCTTTTTAACACATACTTCTCCTCAATGATTTTTTTATCTGTTTTATCCATTTGACCTAAGCTGGTTTCTAACATGTTATTTTCTTCAGCATTTTTTTGTATTTCCTTGACTAGGCTGCTGATTTCATTTTCATGTTTTTCCTGCATCTCTCACATTTCTTTTCCCAGTTTTTCTTCTAACTCCCTCATTTGATTTTCAAAGTCTTTTTGGAGCTCTATCATAGCCTGAACCCAATTTCTGTTTTTCTTGGAGTCTTTAGATGCAGAAGCTTGTGCTTCCTCATCTTCAGACTGAGTGTTTTGATCCTTCTTCGGTTCACAGGCAAAATACTTCTCAATGATGTTCCTCTTGTTTCTTTGCTTGCTCATTTTCCCCAGCCTCAGCCTGTTTTTTGGCATGCTTCCTGAGCTTTTGGGACACTCCCACAAGGATCTCAGTGTGTGAGACTCTGTCCTCCCTCCTAGTCTGTGAATGACCATAAGCGCCCCCTTCTGCCATGGGGCTGAGGTGGGGGGCCCTGCTGTTCTGTGGGGGGGCCTAGACTGCGATCAGGATCTGAATGTGGTCAGAGCCCCAGAGTCCTGTTCCAGGGGCAGAGGACAGAGCTCTGCAGTCTCTCTCTCTTTTCACTACCCTCCCTCAGCTCAATGGGCTCATGCCCTGGGGGCTCCTGCTTACTGGCTCTGCCTGCTTCTGTTCCTGGATCTGGAATGCAGTGGCCATGCTGCTCCCTGTGTGCCCTGAGGGCTGGGCTCCACGTGCTCACTCTGACAGAGGTTCCCTGCTCTTCCCCCAATTTGTGCCTGGTGCTCCCTGGGGCGTAGCTCAGGAGACTCCCCCACTGCTATGAGCCGTGGCTCCCAGTGCCCTGGGACTGCCTCCGGCAGGCTGAAGTTCTTTTGCTCTGACGGGCCACCCTTCTGGCAGGCTGCCCCTCCAACCCCAGGGAGCAGAGCCTTTCTGCTCTTTTCTAGGTTACTTTGAGTAGGAGAACTGCCTCCCTGGGTCCCTCTGTGGGTTCTGTCTCTCAAAAATTTAGTTAGAGTCCTTAGCTTATGAGTTTTATGAGAGAGCGCCTAAGACAGGATCTGCTCTTATCGCCATCTTGGCTCCGCCCACAACCCTAATTTGTCTTGCACAATGGGGATAGGGCAGCATCTCTATCGCCCTTCCCCTCTTCCCTCCCCCCTCCCTTACTGACTCTGCATCCTCTCTGCTCTGCTTTATCCCTACAGGACAGAACAGGCTCCTTCCTTTCCAGGCTTAGAAACTTTTGAGGAAGGGAGTTTCTGAGGGGCTCCTGAAACAGGTAGGCTCTATTTTTACTCATCCTTTAACCTCCCCTGGGGGAGCAAAGACCTTGGGCCTGGTGAGGGGGGGTAGAATCCCAGAAAGAGCTTCTAGAGGCACTAAAGTCATTTTGAGTGGGTTTTCGCTTCAGATGGAGTGGGAGGTTCTGCCTCTGACCTCTCTGGCTCAGCCAGGCCTTAACATGGAGCCATGTAGCTCCTAATCTGATCTGGAATAGGGGGGAGATTATTGTGTGGTATTCAATAAGGAATTATATTGTATTTGAATTTATGTTTTTATTTTATATAAATTCATATTGTAAAAATATATTGTTCTGCATCACATGATATTATTTTTTTTATATTATACAATTTATATTGGTGTGAAGGAAGGCCACTATATCCCCTCTCTGGGCCTCAGTTTCCTCCCCTGTTAAATTTGGAGGCTTTTCTAGTTGTCCTTATAAGGCCCCCTCCCAGCCCTAACTGTGTCTTGTCCAATGGGGATAGAGCAGCACCTCTGCCCCCCTCCACCACACTCTGGTTTTCCTCTTCCCCTCCCCCTTCTCCCCCACCACCTTTGCCCCTCCCCCTGGTTATTCCTCTGTGCCTTCCCCTCCCTCTAAATGCTCCTTTGCCCCCCTCCCCTCTCCCTCTCTTCCTGCCTCTTCCTTCACCCTCCAGTACTCTGCCAGAAGGCTAACATGTTTTTGTACCATCTTAAAGATTTTGTGGGGCTCGGCACAAACTGGAGAAAATATGACCATAAAGGCAGGCTGCTTCACAGTGGTATTGATTTGTCTGATTGCCTGCAGGTAGATTGTTCAGTCTGCTTCTACCTATGGCACAAGTGTAACTTGTAACAAATGTGGGGCCATGTCTCACCAGAATCTCAAATGGGTGTACACTAAGATTGAGGATGAATCTAGTAACCTGGTCAGTACGTTTCCATTTCTAATTCCTGAGTAAGATCCTGGCAACACTTGGCTCCCTTTCCTTTCCAGGGCTTCAATTGATCTTTATATTATTATTATTTTTTATTTTAATACACTTTGGAGTTTAGGTAAAGAGTTGGAATGGTTTAAGAGTCAAGTCAACTGATCATTCCAGTGTTAGAGAATAACATCCTTTCCCAGAAGATTCCATCATTTGAAGAATTTCTTTTTGGCAAAGAGAAGAAGCCATTTTTTCCCCTATCATCTTTCCACCTTCAGTTATTGCTTAAAGCCCAGTTTAGAACAGTTTAAAATTTTGCAAAGCAAAAGGAGCCTCATTGTGTAAAGCCAGGAGTTTATTGCTTTTCAAGTTGACTTTAGTGCTTTAGTCAAACCAAACCAAACCAAGTGTAACCCCCACTGAATGTGACAATCAGATCATGTCCACCCTACCGGTGGCAAATACATGGTTTCAAGAGTTATGATTATTATTATCTTTTATTCTGGATTTTTTCTGACATCTCCCATTTAACCTTTCCTATTGAGTGATCATCGAAAAATTCTTACGCTATTTAGATATCTTCATTGACAGAATGGAGAAATATGGTATGAGTGATAGCATTTAATGCAAATAAAAACTATTAAGTCAAAGGTGGGTTTTTTTAAGCTTTTTTTTTTTTTGCAAGGCATTGAGGTTAAGTGACTTGCCCAAGGCCAGACAGCTAGGTCATTATGAAGTATCTGAGGCCGGATTTGAACTCAGGTACTCCTGACTTCCAGGCTGGTACTCTATCCACTGTGCCACACACCGCCCCCCTCAAAGGCGGTTTTTAATCTCAAATTATTCCCCTCAATTCAAAATCCAAGCAGGGCTCTGGACAACCATCCTCCATGGCATACCTGTGCACATAGGTGCATCATCAGAAATGGGACCACAATGGTGGTCTTTGATCTAGTCTTTCAGGCTGCTGGAAGAGTCTCAGGCAGCAACATTGCACTCCCTTCTTAAAAATGGGAATTGTTAAAATTTTTACTTTTATTTAAATTCCAATTTAATATTGTAATGATCATACATAAAAATCATATTTTATGGAGGTACATGTTATTTTATGTACTATAAATCTTCATATATTTTATAGAAAATATGCCTTTATGGAATTATTCTAAATTAAATTTTCAAATTTAATGTAATTTTTAAAAAAGAAATTTTTGACCCATTTAGAGACTCTTTTACTTCTTCCTGGGATCTTCTTGAGGAAGCTCCTGAGATCAGGGAGGTGATGCCATGACATGCAGGTGAATGGGATTTGAGTGGGGGGGGGCTGTGCAAAGCCAACAGCCTCTCTTTCTCCTCTGGAGCCATCTGGGTCCAAGGGTCAGATAAGATCAGCAAGACTGGAGATGGCTCTGGATGAATTGGGGGACCTTGGCTTTTAAAAAAGGGTCTCTGTCTAAGGCCACGCCCATTCAGTGATTGTGATGAGGTAAGAAAGGAAGCAAAGAAAGGTGTCTCTTACCTAGACCTCCCTAAAATCAGTTTAGGAGAGGAAGACCCTCAGGGTTTCTGGCCCAAACAGAAGTGATTGCTAGTTTCATTTCCTCTGAGCCAATCAGGACTTGGCCTGGGAATTCTTGCTGACCAATCAATGAGAGCCTGGGTGATCTGGGGCCTATAAAGCCCTAGCTATCTCATCAGGTCTCAGAGATCAAAATGGTAATCCGTAAGACTGCTCTTGCTGAATTCAAATGTGACCTCAGACCCTGAGCTATGTGACTGTGGACAAGTCACTTTGCCCTGTTTGCCTCAGTTTGCATACTGACTTAGAAAAGGCCAGGGGATCATCTCCCTGTTGCATTCATGTGTTTCTTCTGCTCTGCATTTCCCCCTTCCATGGGAACTTGCTTTGGGTCTCCCCCACCTCAGGTGTCTCTGCCACTTCTGCTCTCAGCAAGTCTGAATGGAAGGGGCAGAGAAAGGGCCAGCCTCCAAGGCTAGAAGTAAAGGCAGTTTTCTCCCCAAGGCCAGGAAAGCCCAGCTCCAGTCTCACATCCCACCTGCCAGGAAAGCTGCCATGGCTTCAGCTGAAAACTACCTCCTCTTATCCTTTGGCCTCTATTCGAGGAGATCAGGTCCTTCCTGCCCAGCCTTCTTGGTGGTGGCAGCTGGCCGGTTTCACCCACTGGAGCCCTTTTGGCCCTCCCCAGACTCTTGGCTGCACTTTTAGCAGGGGACAAGCTGGAGAGAGGGGGGAGAATGCTTGCGTAGGCTTTCTCCCCATCTCCCCCCCACCATCCCAGAGAGAAGAAGGTTCCCCTGGTTCATTCTACACAGCCTTTTGGCTGCCCTTTGAGCAGGGCAGAAGTTGGGGAGAGGGGGGAAATCCCTGACTAGTCTTTCTCCTCATCTTCCCCCCCCCCCATCCAGTCCCAGAGAGAACAAGGTACCCCTATGCATCCCTGATGGCCCAGGTTTCCTTTCCAGTGAAGGGTGGTGGAAGAAATGTTTCTTGGAAAGGTCGAGGATGGAGGGTTGTTTGTAGGCCACAGAAGATCAGGGTCTGTGGACTAGATGATGGCACAGAAGGGTCAGAGGTAGAAAAACAAGGGGAGGAAGAAGAAGGAGCAGCAGGCTGACAGTTACCACCCAGAGTGGGAGAAAGGGATGGCCCCAAGTGGGGAACCAGGGCAACTGGAGGTAGAGCCAAAGAAGAAGGAGATTTGTGGAGAGGACAGGGAGTCCATTCAGGGCTTTTATGGCAGTTGCTTTGATGGCCCTGGTTTAGAGCCAAAGCCAGGTGGGGGAATGAGAATGGGGAGAAGAAAAAGAACAAGCAAGGGGGAGACAGGAGATATGGCCCAAACCAGGCCTGGCCTTTCCTTCAGGTGACCCTCCTTAGGCCACTTCCCTCCCATCCAGTCTCTCCCTTCTTTGTGAAGGTGCACAAGGACCCCTCTATTTGCAGAAACTGAGCCTAGTGTTCCTAGGCCTGTGGGCTTTCTCAGACCCTGAAGCCAACATCCATCCACATAACTCCCTACTGATGCCTCTAGTGACTCTGTTTGCCTGCTTTCCTTCCCAAGGTTTCACAGCCATTTCCAAGAGGTCCCGAGGCCGCAAGTGTAGCTGCCTTGCAGTTACCGAAAATGAATACCCCCTCTAAACTATCTGAGAAAAGGGAGAATGTGGTTGTGAGGAAATCTGTGCACCTGGGGGACAAGGTGGAGCAGAAGGGGTTGGTTCATCCTCAGCTTGACGAGCAAATGGAGGCCATGATAGCAAGTGCCCAGGAGAAGTTGGCTGCCCTTAAGATCGAAGACACGGCCTGTGGTTCCAGTGGCAAGGTTGTCCAGAAGGCTGATGTCCGTGGCAAGGTGGTCCGCAAAGCTGGCATCCAAGGCAAAGTTGTCCCTAAATCTGTCACCCATGGCAAAGCTGCCACTCGTGTCAGATTCAGCCGCCGGGGCAAAGCTCATTCCCATAACCAAGATTTTCCCTTGGATGCCGCTGGCTCCCGTGGCCAAGCCAGTCTACGTTCATCTGCTGTGGAGCTCCCCAGTGGGGAGAATGACAGCTTGTATGATGAAAGAGGAAGGGTGATTCTCAAAGGAGAAGACCTCTGCGATTGCCTGGAGAGAGATTGCCTCGGGTGCTTCTCCCCATGCCCTGAGTGCAACTCTAACAAGTGTGGGCCAACCTGCCACTGCATTCGAGGCTGGACATACGAGGACATTTGAAGTGTAGAAGGAGAGGTGGTCGCCACCTTTCCATTTGGTGAAGACAAGTAAGGACCCGATTCCCACATGGTTGAGTGTGTCTCTGTCCCTCTGTCTCTTTCTGTATCTCTCTTCTTGGCTGAGCTTCCCCACCTGAGAAGGAGCCGGGCTAGCCATCCTCACTCTTGCTGCACCCCAGGGGTATTACCATGAACTCCGGGGGAGGATAACCTACCTTCTTCTCCCAAATGGTTTCACTCTGAGGCCAGAGACAGGTAAAAAACAAAAGGTCTTCCCCTCAGAGCAGACCCCATGCCACCATCTTGCTGGAGATTTCTTTCTGATTTCTCGCCCAAAGCCAACTTGTTGGCAATTGTAGAATGTTTTTTCAACTGAAAGTGGCATGTCATTCCTGGGCTGTCCCCTTCCAGCCTCAGGTGTCCCTAGAGCCAGGCCAGAATTCTGCTCCAGGTTCCTAAACGTCTGTTTCCTGTTTCAGTCAGTACCAGATTCAAAAGGGAAAGAGCCAAACCATAAAGGGCTTTCTCCCATCTGGAATGTTTTTGTATAGTCACATCCTTGGCTGTCATCAGCTGTGTCTGTGGTGTTTTCTGGGTGGGTTCCTTCAAGGTTCTAGAGGGGCGCATTCTGACAGCTGCTTGCCTAACCCCTATTTTGCTCTTATCTCTTGGCAGGTATTAAAGGGGCCGAGATTTCCCTGGGACTCTTCTCAGTCACCCTTCTGCCGCGTAGAAAAGGAAACACATATATACAGCTATATTTCAGATAGTTAAGGGATTCCAGAGCAGAAGAATATATATTGTTAATGTCACAGCAGATAAAAAAAGAATAAAAAATGTTGGTGAATGTAATTTTTGTTGTTTCGGTGTTACTCAAATATACACACATACACACAAACATACATACTGGCACAGATGGGCTCAGAAAAGGGGGGGTGAGGGAGAGGAAGGGGAGCAGCAGAGATCCATAGGGACACACAAGGGGGACAAAGAGAGGAGAGGGATCAGTGAGCTGGCCAGAGCCCACAGAGGAGGAAAACAGGGCAGGAAAGGGCCTTAAACACTGTCTTAGGAAGATGAGGAAGCCTTGGGAAAGCTGTGGGCTTTGCTACTGGGTCTCTTCAAGGTGAGGGAGGGTAACTCTCATGAGGGGGCTGGCACATGTGGGAGAGAGTGAACCTTGTTCCCTCTGACCCCAGAGGGTCAGAAGCAGGCATGATGGGTAACAGTGCCATGGTGGCTTTGGCCTCGATGGAAGTGGACAGAGTTGGCTCTGGCCATGGGGGATTCCTACAATCTGGAGGTTTCCAAGCAGAGTGGGACATGATGCATTTTGATTGCCAGTTGCCCCTGAAGGCAGAGACACTGCTTACTGCAAACCTCTCCTCCATTACTAAGCACTCAAACTTCTCCACACATGGAATTCAACTTTCTTAGTCAAAGAGAACAAACAATATGGATAACATCCCCACCTCAGAAGGAAGCGGCAACCTGCTTCCTGGAAGCTGTGTCTCCCTCCAAGGTGGGGACACAAAAGTCTCCCTAAATGCACACAGCCTGCATATAAGCAATGCTGCTCAGGGCTCAAGTTGGGGGGGGCAGGAAGCAGGAATGTGTCCCAGATCTTCCTTAGGAGCTGGCTACTCAGTGGCTGGGGCCCACTGGCCTTCACCTAGTTCTATGTTTGTGTGCTCTGATTGGTTTACCACACCCATCATTGGTTGGTCCTTCATCACTTCAGCTACTGCACACGCTTTTGGTTATTGTATTTTTTCTTGGGGGTCTGTCTGGTCAGAGGGTCTACATGCACCTGTGGGTCAGCTTTTAGGGCCTAACACACAACTGATTATCTTCTCTTGGAAATCACCCTCCAGGGCGGCTTCGTGGAGCAGTGGATAAAGCACCAGCCCTGGAGTCAGCAGTACCTGGGTTCAAATCTGGCCTCAGACACTTAATAATTACCTAGCTGTGTGGCCTTGGGCAAGCCACTTAACCCCATTGCCTTGAAAAAAAAAACCCTAAAAAAAGAAAATCACCCTCCTCGAAACCCCTTGATCACATGGAGAGGTGCCAACCTAAATGTGTGGGGGGTTCTGCTGCACTGACCACTTTCCCACAGAATCTTTTTTTTTAGATTTTTGCAAGGCAAATGGGGTAAGTGACTTGCCCGAGGCCACACAGGTAACTTAATTGTCTGAGGCCAGATTTGAACTGAGGCCCTCCTGTCTCCAGGGCCAGTGCTCTATCCACTGGGCCACCTAGCTGCCCCTCACACTCTTAAAAAGATACTTGAAACACACTCGGGGGCTAGATGGCCATGTTTCAGGCATGTGCTCCTCCCCTGGCACTGGGCTGGATAACAATCCTTTTCCATTCTCAAATTCTGTGCTTCTGTGGGAAGAGTGGGAGCAGCATCCCTGCCCACAAGCCCCCCCTATGAAGGCTGAAAGGGGAGCTCCTCTAACTTGGAGCTCTGGTTCCCAGCCACCCCTGTCCAATGCTGGAACTTGGAGATCTTCACCAGAGACAGATAAGCCAACAATGATTTAAGAACTGGCAGTCTTGATTAAGGGCAAATGTTCCTTCGTCCAAGTGAAAGTTGGACAGTTAAAAGGATCCCTGTGGGAGGGCCCAGAGGGGAAGGCAGAGACATAGGTCAGCACAGAGATAAGCAGAGGGGGTGGCCAGCGGTACAAACCTCTCGGCAGCTTTGGCATTCCCAGTGGGGTCAGTCTGACTGGGCGGAGGCAGCTAGGACCTTGTCTTAACAACTGAGGCAGCTCACTTCAATACTTCCCCGTGGCTCTGTACCTGGCCCAGACACTGGGACCAAGATCCTGGCCACACCTGAGTCACATCCTCACAGTTTGCCTCCCGGAGCATCTCTCCGGGCCCAGGATCTCTGTTAGCCAAAGCAACTCCCAGAGAATGGACAGGGGGATGCAGGGAGATGACTCCATCCTTCTAGAAGTGAGTCTGTCTCTGTGTCTGTGCCTGTATCTCTCCCTCCTTTCCTCTCTGCTTCACTGTCTGTGTCTCTGCCTCTCTGTCTCTTTCTCCCTCCATCTCTGCCTTTCTTTGACTCTATCTCAATCTCTTTGTGTCTGATTCTCTGTCTCTGTGTCTCTGTGTCTGTGTCTGTCTGTCTGTCTGTCTGTCTGTCTCTCTCTCTCTCTCTCTCTCTCTCTCTCTCTCTCTCTCTCCATCTCTGGCTGTTTTGTGACACTCTAATCTCTTTCTATCTCTTTCTCTGTGTCTCTTGTCTCTGTCTCCATTTCTGTTTGCATATTTTGTCTGTCACCATCTCTCTTTTTTGACTCTTTTTCTCTATCTCAGTCTCTCTGTCTCTGTCAGTGAGTCTCTAATACCACTCCCAAAGTCCAAATGTTAAGCATGGACAGAATATCACACACACACACACACACACACACACACACACACACAGAAACACACACACAGACACACACACACATGATATATAGATTGATCTGACTTAATCCCCATCTTATCCCCCCCCACAGAGTCAGGAGACCCCTCCCAGGGTTGCCTCATTTCTCTTCCTCACATTGTCCCAGAAGATGAGTGACCTCTCCATGCTCACCTGTTGACTGACCACATAATCACTGAATTGAGCTTGCTCTGCACCCACCATGCACTAAAGCCCCCCAGCCTTTCTCTTCTAGTGTGGTTTGTACTCATTCTGTCTTGTCACAACAGTGTTGCTGAGGCCAAAGGCTCTTTGGGACTTGGGTCTCCCCCATGCCACTCTAGCCATGTTGAGAACCAATTCATGGGTATTTCCCATAGACATCCCTGGCTTGTTCTCTGCCAGGAATAGCCTCTGGGATTTGCCTAGGTGCCTAAAAGGTGCACCTAGCCACCATGGTCCCTTTGTCCTTCATGGCCTGAGGACTTCGGGAGTTACAGCTCCTGGGCTTCTGGTCTTCCTCTTGGACCAGGCTGTGTCTACAGCCCCAGCTGCTCCCTTGCGGGAATGAAACGATGGCTCTTTTGGAACTGGGCTTCAGTTTACTCTGCTGGTGAGACTACACACACACATATTGGCTTGCACTGTCTGTGCAGTTCTGAGCACCAGAACCTTGTCTCTCACATCAGAGAAGGAGAACCTGCACACAGCATCATTAGTTCCCGCGCAGACCTCATGGAAGATTCACTGACATCATTCCCTTTCACCCCCGTGGCAACCTCTCCCCCACAAGGATGCTGAAGCCCTCTGGAAAAGCAGGAGACTTGCCTTCAGGTGGATCGCCTTGGGAGAACTTGGGATGCCTCTGCCATGGCAAGCAGGCTTGCAAAGTCCACTCAGACTGGCATAGGGCAAGAGATAATGGTCGTGTTTCAAGTGGAACCTGAGTAGTGGACCAGACACATAGGAAAAGAGCTGGAGGAGGCTTCCTAGCAAAGCAGCTTTTGCCATTGGAGATCAGCAAGGTGGTAGCCATGGAACAGGTGAAGAGAGGAGAAGGTGGAGCAGGGGAGGAGTGTTCTGAGTATGGAGAACAGTGGGAACAAAGGTACAGAGGAGGTGGGAAGGGGCAGGGGGACTAAGGAAAGAGGAATCCAGTTGCATGAGAACCTAGGCTATGTGGGTAGGGAGGGGCCTGAATTATGATGGGAAAAGTCAGTGAGTGCCAGCTGACAGAGGGCCTTGAATGCCAGGAAAGGAAGGTGAGCTCCTTTAACTCAAACTGCAGTAGGGACCTATGGAAGGACTCTGAGCAGAGCCACCACCAGATGTAAGAAGAAGGAAAAAGAGTCGGGTATTGGCATGAAAGAGATGTTGGATGGTGTCCACAGTAGTCAATGGGGAGCCCCATGAAAAGATGCACTGCCCCATCAAGAAGAGAGAGGAGACTGAAGGAACATGTCAAATCATTTGGAGTTGGTAAATGAATGGGTTGTGAGAAGAGAGAAAAGAGTGGGTTAAGGCTCTTAAAAGGAGACACAAAGCAATAATGGGAAAGATGACAACCTTCCTTTGTGTGGTCAGGGATGTGTCTGTGGTCCTGTAAACCACTGGCCCTGTTGGTCAGAGCTCTGTAGAGAGCCCGTCGTAGTGAGGCTGAGGCAGGCTCAGCTGTGGAGGGGAGCTAGGTGAAGCGAAGGCATGGGGAAGATTCTCAAGGGACAGCATATAATGGAGAAGGACTAGAGGCAGCATGAGTAGCCCCCAGAGAAACTGAGGAGCATCAGTTGGGGAGGGATAGGATGAGACCCAGGAGAAGGTGGTGTCTACGAGGTTAAGAGAGGAAAGGATGGTCAGGGATGTTCTGTATTGCTGAGAGATCCCAGAGGAGGATGACTGAGACAAAGGCCATTTTATAGGGATTGGGGAGGGGGATAGCTGTGTGATACCTGAACCCAATGATCATCATCAGAGAGGTAATCTCCTCTGAAAGGCCTCAGAACTGGGACTCAGGTAGGGACTGATTCTTCATCTTTTAAATTTTTTTGGCATTCTTATGAAATATCTTAGAAAGAACCATTTAGGGGAGGTGCGATACAAATGATATATATGAAATTTTTGTCCAAGGTCCCCTTATCCAATGAAATAACCAATTTCCTCACAACTTTTTAGAAAATAAAACTATTCAGAAATTCTTAGCAATACATTTTTAATACTATTTTCTTGAAAAAGAGGCAATTGGAAATTCCACTCTTCTATCACTGCCTTTTTTCTTTTTCTTTTTTATTTAATATTTATTCTCATTTTGTACAATTAATGTTATTTTTACATTAGTAAAATGTTTTTGTTTAAGCGTAAATGAGATACCCCCTCCCCCCCATAAATATATACTTGCTTCAGCAATAAAGGGGAGAGAAAAAAATTAAAAATAAAAAAATAATAGTAATAATTGTAGGTATGGCCAGGTGGCGCAATGGATGGAGCACCAGCTCTGGAGCCATGAGCACCCAAGCCCACATCTGGCCCCATACACCCAACAATGACCCAGCTGTGTGATATCCAAGCCACCCGAACCCCACTGCCCTGCAAAAAACAAAAAAAAAAAGAAAAAAGAAAAAAAAGACCCAAAATAAAATAAAACAGTAATAATAGTAGGCGTGGCTGGATGGTGGACAGAGCATTGGCCCTTGAGTCAGGAGCACCCGGGTCCAAATCCGGCCTCAGACACCCAAGGATCACCCTGCTATGTGGCCCCAGGCAGGCCACCCAGCCCCATTTGCCCTGCACCCCACCCAAAAAAAATAATAATAAATGTGCTTGAGTCTTTGTTCCAACACCAACAACTCTGTCGCGGGTGGATCACATTCTTTATGATTAGTCCATCGCAAAAGTTACTTCCATATTTTTCCAACTTTGCCATTGCTGATCGCAACTCCCTCCTTAGGTATTTCTCCACTACTATGCGCTATATTTTCTTTCTCCTTTCACTCTGACTCTGCTGTAGGGTAGATGAGTGGTGCAGCAGACAGATCCCTGGCCCTGGGGCCAAGAGGCCCCGAGCCCACATACCACCCCTTGGGCCCAGCATCAACCTGGCCCTGTGGTCCCGGACTGGCCATCCAATCCCAGCCCCTTGCAAGAAGTAAAAAAGAAAATGTGTTATATCTGACCACTCTCCCCCCATGGTCCATCCTCTCCTCCATCACTCACATCCCCCCTTCCCCCTGTCCCCTCCTTCTTACTCCAGATGCCTATACTCCATTGAGCATATATGCTGTTTCCTCTCCTAACCACCTCTGATGAGAGCGAAGTTTCCCTCATTCCCCCTTGCCTTCCCCCTTCCATATCATTGCAATAGCTCATTAAAATAAAGAAAAATCTCATTATATGAAATATCTTGGCCTATTCCCCCTCTCCTTTTTCTTTCTCCCATTACATTTCCCTTTTTTTCTATTGACTCCATTTTTACACCATATTTTATCTTCAAATTCAGCTTTCTCCTGTGCTTCAACTATGAAAGCTCCCTCTATCTGCTCTATTAACTGAGAAGGTTCATATGAGTATTATCAGTGTCATTTTTCTATGCAGGAATACATGGAGTTCATCATCATTAAGTCCCTCATATTTTCCCTTTCTTCTCTCCTCTCTATGCTTCACCTGAGCCCTGTATGTGAAGATCAAGCTTTCTGTTCGGCTCTATTTGTTTCAACAGGAACAATTGAAATTTCCCTGGTTCATTGAAAGTCCATCTTTTTTCCTGGAAGAGGACATTCAGTTTTGCTGGGTAGTTGATTCTCAGTTGCATTCCAAGCTCTTTTGCCTTCCGGTATATTATATTCCAAGCCCTATGAGCCCTTAATGTAGTTGCTGCAAGGTCCTGTGTGATCCTGACTGCAGCTCCACAGTATTTGAACTGTGTCCTTCTGGCTGCTTGTAAAATTTTCTCTTTGACTTGGGAGTTCTGGACCTTGGCTATAATATTCCTGGGGGTTGTTTTTTTGGATCTCTTTCCGGGAGAGATCTGTGGATTCTCTCAATTTCTATTTTGCCCTCTGCTTCTAGGATATCTGGGCAATTTTCCTGTAGGGATTCGTTAAAAATGATGTCAATGCTCTTTTCCTGATTGTGAGTTTCAGATATCCAAATGATTTTTAAATTATCTTTCCCGAATCTGTTTTCCAGATCAGTTGTTTTTTCAATGAGATTTTTCACATTTTCTTCTAATTTTTCATTCTTTTGGTGTTGAACTAGTGTGTCTTGACTTCTCATAAAGACATCAACTTCCTTTAACTCCATTCTACATGTGAACATGTTATTTTTTTCAGCATTTTTTGGATCTCCTTGACTGAGCTCAGGACTTTGTTTTCATGTTTTTTTCCTGCATCTCTTGTCTCTTTCCTCAATTTTTCTTTGATTTCTCTTACTTGATTTTCAAAAATCTTTTTTGAGCTGTGTCATAGCCTTTACCCAATTTCCGTTTTTCTTGGAGTCTTTAGATGCAGAAACTTGTACTTCCTCATCTTCAGATTGAGTGTTTTGATCCTTCTTGGGATCATAGACAATGTATTTCTCAATGATGTTCCTCTTTTTTTCTCTGTTTACTCATTTCCCCAGCCTGAATCTGGTTTTGGGGTGTTTCCTGAGCTTTTGAGTATTATTATTATGACACCCCCAGCATGGATCTCAGTGTCTTCCCTCTGGGTCTGTGAATGACAACAAAAGCACCCCTCTGCCATGGGGCTGAGATCGGGAGGGGCCCTGCTGTTCTAGACTGTGGTCAGGATCTGAATATGGTCAGAACCCCATGGTCCTGCTCCAGGTACAGAGGACATACTTTGGAAGCCCCTCTCCACTCCCCTGCCTCTGGTAGGCTGAGCACTCAAGGCTCAGTTGCCTGGGGGCTCCTGCTTACTGGCTCTACCTGCTCCTGTTTCCTGGATCTGGCCTGCTGTAGCCACCTGTGCTCATTGAGTGCCCTGAGAGCTAGGCTTCACGTGATACCTCTGGCAGAGTCCCCACACTGATCTTCCAAGTAGTGTCTGGTGTTTCCCTGGTTGTAGGTCTGGAAACTGCCCCTGCTGCCATGAGCCACAGCTGCCAGGTGCCCTGGGACTGCCTCTCAGAGGTTGAGGTTTCTTCATTCTGGCGGCCGCCCCTCTAACCCTGTAGAACGGTGCCTTTCCACTATTTTCCAGGATACCTCATTCTAGAGAATTGCCTAACCAGATCCCTCTGTGGGTTCTGTCTCTCGAAAATTTAGTTAGTCATAATTTTATGATTTTTGAAATGTCATGGCGAGAGCACTTATGAGAGGCTCTTCTCCTGTGGCCATCTTGGCTCCACCTAAATACTTTTTTTTTTCCCTAGGAAGAAGAGACCATCTTCATCAGTTTTCCTGATTTTTAAAAATCTCTTCTGCTTTTTTTCTTTTCTTCCATTAAATTTTTATTTATTTATTTAAGGCAATGGGGTTTTGTGACATGGCCAAGGTCACATGGCTAGGCAATTATTAAATGTCTGTGGCTGCATTGGAACTCAGGTCCTCCTGACTTCAGGGCTGGTGCTCTATCCATACAGCTGCTCATTTTTTCCTTTTTTTAAATGTTTTTAGGCAATGGTTATCTGGGAAGGAGGAAGTGAAGAGACTGTGACAAGGATATTGGTGATGTAAAAGTACAAAGAACCAATTTGTTTTATTATCTTTTTACAAGATTGGGCCATTCGCTTTCATAATTGAAAGGTCATCAGTGATCTCTGAAAGTAGTTTCAGTAGAGCTTTGGGGAAAGCACCCATGGGACAGTGGGTGGTGAGACGGTGGAATCACTGTGGGAAGGCAAGCTTTCCGATGGTAGAAAAATCAAGCTAGCGGCACATTTTTAATAGACACAACCTGAGATAATCTTTGCTTTATGAAATCCTGGGATAAATGTGTGTGAGGCGTCTTTATTCATAAATGCATCTGGCTCAGTTCAGGTTAAAATTGCATTCAAAGGGTTTGATTTGAAATCTGCTCAGGCCCAACCAGAGGAGCCATTGAAGCAATGGTCTGAGCATCAGGGTGATCTGAAGGCAACACCTGGTGAATAGGAAAACCTTCCCCTGTGCACAGCGACTGTCCCATGTTCCTGGACTCTTAGTATCTTGGCGTCAATTATGGATCAAGAAAGTCTTTACTCATAGACATCCTGGTCCAATTTGCCACATTTGCCACAGGACTGTTTGGGGGGGGGCATTGCAGCGGTTTATCAATTTTCATTATGAATATTGATACTTTGGAAATTAGCAAACACAACACAACAGGGCAGTAGTCATTGTTTTCTTTGTGGTTGAAACTAAAGAGATTCAAGGAAAATATGTTAGAAATTCAGGGTAAGAATAGAAGTGTATCCTGTGCACATCCTCTTGGCCCCCAAGAGCTGGGTGTTAAACATTTACCAGCATAATCCTGGATCCATCCACTCACTGGGGGGGTAGGCTAAGACATAGAATTTGGTACTGGGGAGCTTGTTGTGCAAAGGATCACATTTGTGGTTTGTTGTGTCTGTGGTGTCCTACTCTCTGGGAGCCTGATTGAGGTTCTGTTAGCAGATAATGGAGTGGTTTTTCATTCTCTTCTCCAGCTCAATGACAGATGAGGAAACTGAGGCAGACAGGGTGAAAGGACTAGTAAGTGACTGACACTGGATTAGACCTCAGTGGGACGAAGCTTCTGGTCTTCAGCTTCAGCCCCCCGCTCTCTGCAGCACCTCGCTTCCCATGGGGGCCTGGATGCCCTGAGCAGACAAAGAACAGGAGCTCAGAGATGCTTAGCAGCTTGGAGGGGAGTCCTCTTTGCTTTAACATGGGCGTTAAGTCACATCCCTCCTCTGCTCAGTGTGTTCTCAGGCTCAGTACTGGCCAGGGACCAGAGGTTTTTTCATGGATTCTTCACACGAGTTCCATTCTGATGTTCAGCAGCAACCCCTTGGTGGGCACATGACCCAAAGAAGGTGTCATTCGTGAGAAGCCCCGAGAAGAGATGGTGTTTCTGTGAGCCTAGACTTTCAGTTCAGGGGCATGTCTGCAAATAGCGGGGGTTCCCAAGCAGACTTTTCTTTGGGGGAAGAAAGAAAGTCCTCTGTTTATCTATATTTAGTCTCTCACAACCTGGCCCCCATCTGCCTCTGCAGCCTCATTGGACATCTCTCCCCTTCCTGCACCTTATGGTCCTGCGAAATTGGCCTCCACTTGGTCCCTCCCTCACAACACCCCATCTCTGCTCTGTATGCCTTTGCACAGGTCCCTCAGCCTCAAATGCCCTCCCTTCTCCCCTGCACTTCCCAGAATCCTCCTTCCTGTAACCTGCTGCTTAATACCAACTTCTGTAGAAGCCTTTCTTAATCCTGCCCCCCACAGACCTAGCCATGCCCTCCTTCCCCAATTTCTGTTAAGTTATCCATGTATTTGTACATAGATATAATGTCCATTTATTTATTGACCTACCCTCACATATTCATCTCTTTTTCAGCTGTCTTGTTGCGATGATTATTCTAGGTCATTTGTGTTCTAGGTCACTTGTATTCCAGGTCATTGTGTTATCTTGCTTGGAGTGTCAGGGTGAGAGGGGGAACTGTTTCATTTGTCTGACCAGGGCTCAAGGCAGTATCTGTCACATGGTGGATCCTTCGTGAGCCCTTGTGATTGGTGACAGAACAGAATGCACAGGTATAATGGCGTGTCACTTAACAGAGCCAAATTGTGTTTTGAATTTCTAGTCTTTGGAGCTGGACGGGCACCCCCTTGGGCAAGGGTTCTTGGGGAAAATGAGGGGTCACAGAGGCTCATTAAGAAAAAGTCATCGACTTCCGGCCAAGATGGCGGAGAGAAGACAGGCACAGTTCTAAAGTCTCCTGATCTCTTCCCCATCTATCACATGAAACAAACCTCTTAAAAGAAATCCAAAACAGGAAACCCAGAAAGAAAAGCCAGGAGAGGAAAATCTAGCTCAGGATTTGTCTCCCGCAGCAGCCTTGGCTGAGTACCGGCAGGTGAGTCCAAGCTCCCAGGGAAGATCAGCCAGATCAACAGCTGAATCAGAACCAGGAGTCTGAGGGCCTGAGAGCTGGACCTGCTGGATCAGCGGTGGGGCTGGATGAAGGGGGCTTGGGTCCGCGGGGAAGCAGAGGCGCTGGTGTTGGGGCTGTCCCCCATGGAGCTTGGGGAAGGGGCTGAGGGGAGAGGTCTGGTGCAGGAGAGCTGTGGATGCCATCACTGGGCTCCTCAGGTCTGAGAAACTCTGAGCCCACACCTCCATTGCACTGAGGTCTCCTCCCAAACAAATGCAAATTATTTCTGCCTCAGGCCCAGGTGTGTGAGCAAAAGAACCAGCCCAGCTGAGGAATCACCTCAGGCCAGGGTAAAGCCCACCATTGCTTGAAGGCAAAAGAATTCAATAGCTCCATTTCCCTCCCTCAAGCAAAGGGAGAAGGCCTCTCAACCAAAGTCACAGACACCCCAGAGAGGGTAACCAGCACCTCCTACTGGCCAGCCAGAGAAACTGCACTCAGTAAAGCCTTTAGAGATCCCAAGCCCAGGTGGACCAGCCCCACCCAACTCAAGGTCTTTGCATAATGAAGAAGGGTCAGCGGAAAGGTGGATCCATAGAAAAATTCCTGGAAGGGAAAGACCCCAACCCAGAGAGACCTGGAACATCTGAGGAGAATACAATCTGGTCTCCAGCATAGAAAGACTTCCTTGAAGAAATAAGGAAGGAGTTTAAAAATCAACTGGAAAATTTGGGGGAGACAATACCTTGCAACAAGAAAACAAAACCTTAGAAAGTACAATTGGACAAACACAAAAGGAGAATAAATCTCTCAGATCATCAATTGGACAATTACAAAATGAGAATAATTCTCTCAGATCCTCAAATTAGCAAATGCAAAAAGAAATTAATTCTCTCAAAACCTCAATTGGTCAAATGGAAAGCTCTTTCAAAAATAGAATTGACCAATTGGAAAAGGTTAATGAAGAAAACTCCTCCCCCCAAAAAATAATGGAGTCTACAGAAACTAATGACTCCACGAGACAGCAAGAGTCAGTTAAACAAAATCAAAAAATAGAAAAAATAGAAGCAAATGTGAAATACCTCATCAACAAAACCACTGACCTCGAGAATAGATCGAGGAGGGGAAACCTGAAAATTATAGGACTTCCTGAAAACATTGAAGAGAAAAAAAGCCTGGACTTAATATTACAGGATCTGGTGATGGAAAATTGCCCTGACATCATAGAATCGGAGGGCAAAGTAGTTATTGAAAGAGTACATCGATCCCCACCAGAAAAAGATCCTAAAAGGAAAACACCAAGGAATGTTGTGGCCAAACTCCAGAACTATCAGATAAAAGAGAAAATCCTGCAAGCAGCCAGAAAGAAACAATTTAAATATCAAGGAGCCACAGTAAGGATCACGCAGGACCTGGCTGCATCAACTTTAAGGGATCCAAGGGCCTGGAATGAGATATTTTGAAGAGCACGGGAGCTTGGAATGCAGCCAAGAATCTACTTTCCTGCAAAGCTGAGCCTTCTCTTCCAGGGAAAAAGATGGACATTTAACGAAATGGAAGAATTCCAAAAATTTCTGATGAAAAGACCAGAGCTAAACAGAAAATTTGGATATCAAACAAGAGGTTCGAGAGACACATGAAAAGGTAAAAAAAGGGGGGGGGCGGTAAAAGGAAAAAAATGCAATCCAGCAAGTTGAAACTGGCTATATCTCAGCATGGGGGGGGGGGGTAGAGACTCTCATAAACCCTGAGACATGTAACTCTAACAGAGAGAATATACCCAGCCAGAAATGATGGACATCCATGACCTATCCATGAGACTACTATCTAATGGGATGTAACTGGCTTTAACTCCACTGGGGAGAAAGACTCTAATAACTCTCAGCAATTTTGACTCTATTCAACAGAATATACTGAATTAGAAGGGACAGACACTCAGAATTTTCTATGACTTAGATAGAATGATCTAAAAAAATATACTACCTCCCTAAAAAGGGGGACAGGAAAGAGACAGGAGGAGGGAGGGGATTGAATGGGACAAATCTCATTACACTAAGAGGTACAAAAAAACCTATGGTAATAGAGGGGAAGAAGGGAGTAGAGGAGAAACACCTGAATCTTCTTCTCATCAGACTTGGCTTAAAGTCAACCTACACATACTCAGTTAACTTATAAAACATCTAACCTTTCAAGAAGTAAAAGGGGAAAGGGGGAGGGGGGACAGAGAAAGGGAAGGGGAGTGGAGGAAATAAGGGGAAATAACAAAAGGAAGGGAAGGGAACAGGGAAAGGGGAAAGAAAGGGAAGGGTGTGATATAGGAGGGCAAATACACTGAAGGGGGTGGTATTCAAAAACAAAATACTGGGGAATATGGATAAAAGAGGGAAAAATACAAACAGAGGGAAGATAGCACAGAGGGCAATAAAGAATTAGTAATCATAACCTTGAATGTGAATGGGATGAACTCTCCCTTAAAATGTAAGCAAATAGCAGAGTGGATTAAAAACCAGAATCCTACAATATGCTGCTTACAAGAAACTCATTTGAAGCAGAGAGATACATATAGAGTAAAGGTAAAAGGTTGGAGCAAAATATATTTTGCTTCAGCTGAAGTAAAAAAAGCAGGGGTAGCAATCCTTATCTCAGACAAAGCAGCAGCAAAAATAGATAGCGTTAAAAGAGATAAGGAAGGAAACTTTATCCTCCTAAAAGGTAGCATAGACAATAAAGTCATTTCAATATTGAATATATATGCACCTAGTGGGACAGCACCCAAATTCTTAGAGGAGAAGCTGAAAGAATAACAGGAAGACATAGACAGCAAAACTCTACTAGTAGGAGACCTCAACCTCCCGCTATCAGATCTAGATAAATCAAATCATAAAACAAACAAGAAAGAAATTAGGGAGGTAAATAGATTGTTAGAAAAATTAGATATGGTAGACTTTTGGAGGAAACTGAATGGGGATAGGAAGGAATATACCTTTTTCTCTGCAGTACATGGAACTTATACAAAAATTGACCATGTACTAGGACATAAAAACCTAATGATCAACTGCAGAAATGCAGAAATAGTGAATACATCTTTCTCAGATCACAATGCAATAAAAGTCATATGCAATACTGGGCCAAGGAGATATAGACCCAGAGCAAATTGGAAACTGAATAACCTCATCTTAAAAAAATGAGTGGACCAAAAAACAAATTATAGAAAGGATTAACAATTTTATCCTAGATAATGATAATAATGAAACAACATACCAAAACCTATGGGATTCATTCAAAGCAACACTCAGGGGATATATTATAGCTCTAAATGCTTATATGAATAAATTGGAGAAAGAGGAAATCAATGAACTAAACATGCAACTAAAAAAATTAGAGAAAGAACAAATCAATAATCCCCAATCAAATACCAAATTAGAAATTTTAAAAATCAAAGGAGAAATTAATAAAATTGAAAGCAAAAAAACTATTGAATTAATAAATAAAACCAAAAGTTGGTATTATGAAAAAATCAATAAAATTGATAAACCTCTGGTCAATTTGATTAAAAAAAAGAAAGAAGAAAACCAAATTTCTAGTATTATAAATGAAAAAGGTGAACTCACCACCAATGAGGAGGAAATTAAAGTAATAATTTGAAATTATTTTGCCCGACTTTATGCCAATAAATTTGATAATCTAAGTGAAATGGATGAATATTTACAAAAAATATAAGTTGCCCAGGTTAAATGAAGAAGAGATTAAATACCTGAACAACCCTATCTCAGAAAAAGAAATTCAACAAGCCATTAGTGAACTCCCTAAAAAAATCTCCAGGGCCTGATGGATTCACAAGTGAATTCTACCAAACATTTAAGGAAAAATTGGTTCCAATCCTATATAAACTCTTTGGAAAAATAGGGAAAGATGGAACTCTGCCTAACTCTTTCTATGAAACTAATATGGTACTGCTACCTAAACCAGGAAGAGTTAAAACAGAGAAAGAAAATTATAGACCTATTTCCCTGATGAGTATAGATGCAAAAATCCTAAATAAAATCTTAGCAAAACGAATACAACAAATCATCACTAGGATAATACATTATGATCAAGTAGGATTTATTCCAGGAATTCAGGGTTGGTTCAATATTAGGAAAACTGTTAGTATACTCAATTATATCAATAACAAACCTATCAGAAACCATATGATCATATCAAAAGCTTTTGACAAAATACAGCATCCATTCCTATTAAAAACACTAGAGAGTGTAGGAATAAATGGACTGTTCCTTAAAATAATGAGCAGTATCTATCTGAAACCATCAACAAGCATTATACTCAATGGGGAGAGGCTTGAGGCATTCCCAATAAGATCAGGGGTTAAACAAGGGTGCCCATTATCACCACTACTATTCAATATCGTATTAGAAATGTTAGCATCAGCAATTAGAGAAGAAAAAGAAATTAAAGGAATTAGAATTGGGAAGGAAGAGACAAAACTCTCACTATTCGCAGATGACATGATGGTCTACCTAGAGAATCCCAAGAAATCATCTAAAAAACTACTGGAAACAATTAGCAATTTTAGCAAAGTTCCAGGTTATAAAATAAACCCCCATAAATCCTCAACTTTCATATATATGACTAGCAAGAAACAGCAGGAAGAGCTAGAAAGAAAAATTCCATTCAAAGTAACCTCAGACAGTGTAAAATACTTGGGAGTCTATTTGCCAAGACAGACTCAGAATCTTTTTGAAAAAAATTATAAAACACTTCTCACACAAAATAAATGAGATTTAAATAACTGGGCAAATATGAACTGCTCATGGATAGGTAGAGCTAATATAATAAAAATGACAATTCTACCAAAACTAAACTATCTGTTTACTGCCCTACCAATCAAAATTCCAAAAAATTACTTTAGTGAGCTAGAAAAAACTGTAAGTAAATACATATGGAGAAATAAATAGTCAGGAATTGCCAGGAGCTTAATGAAAAAAAATGCAAACAAAGGTGGCTTAGCACTACCCGATCTAAAATTATATTATAATGCATCAGTCATCAAAACTGTTTGGTATTGGCTAAGAAATAGAGTGGTGGACCAGTGGAATAGATTAGGTGTAAAAGCATGAGAGGATTATAGTAATCTGCTGTTTCATAAAACCAAAGAGTCAGGCCACCTGGATAAAAACTTCCTCTTTGATGAAAACTGCTGGGATAATTGGAAGTTAATATGGAAGAAACTTAGATTAGACCAACACCTCACAGCCTTTACCAAGATAAGATCCAAATGTTTATAGGACATAGACATAAAAAACAATACTATAAGCAAATTAAAAGATCCAGGACTAGTCTACCTGTCAGATCTATGGAAAGGGGAACAGTTTATGACTAAGGAAGAGTTGGAGAACACCACTAAAAACCAATTAGATGATTTCGATTACATTAAATTAAAAAGTTTTTGCACAGATAATACCAATGTAATCAAGATCAAAAGAAAAGTAGTAAATTGGGAAACAATCTTTACAACTAATGATTCTGACAAAGGACTCATTTCTAAAATATACAGAGAACTGAGTCTTATTTTTAAAACAAAAAGCCATTCCCCAATTGACAAATGGTCAAAGGATATGCAAAGGCAATTTACAGATGAGGAGATCAAAGCAATCCATAGCCATATGAAAAAATGCTCCAAATCATTAAGTATTAGAGAAATGCAAATTAAAGCTACGCTGAGGTACCACCTCACACCTCTCAGATTGGCCAGTATGACCAGGAAGGATAATGATCGTTGTTGGAAGGGATGTGGGAAATCTGGGACACTATTACACTGTTGGTGGAGCTGTGAACTCATCCAACCCTTCTGGAGAGCTATTTGGAACTATGCCCAAAGGGCAACAAAAATGTGCATACCCTTTGACCCAGCAATACCACTACTGGGTCTATACCCTGAAGAGATGAGGAAAAAGGGTAAAAACATTACTTGTACAAAAATATTTATAGCAGCCCTGTTTGTGGTGGCAAAGAATTGGAAATCCAGTAAATGTCCTTCAACTGGGGAATGGTTTAGCAAACTGTGGTATATGTATGTCATGGAACACTATTGTTCTATTAGAAACCAGGAGGGACGGGACTTCAGGGAAACCTGGAGGGATTTACATGAACTGATGCTGAGTGAGATGAGCAGAACCAGAAAAACACTGTACACCCTAACAGCAACATGGGAGTGATGTTCAGCCTTGAAGGACTTGCTCATTCCATCAGCGCAACAATTGGTAGCAATTTTTGGCTGTCTTCAAAGGAGAGTACCATCTGTATCCAGATAAGGAGCTGTGGAGTTTGAACAAAGTACAAGGACTATTCCCTTTAATTCAGGAAAAAAACCCCAGATGTCTTATGGTTTGATCTGGTTACCTCTGAGAATTCTGTTCTCTTTAAGGATATGATTTCTCTCTCATCACACCCAATTTGAATCGAGGTACAACATGGAAACAAAGTAAAGACTGACGGAGTGCTATCTGTGGGGTGGGGGTGGGGGGAGGGAAGCAAGATCGGGGGAAAACTGTAAAACTCAAATAATATCTTTAATAAAAATTTAAGGAAAAAAACAATTCCAGAAAACTGAAAAATAAAAAAATATCCACCTCTTGATAGGTGATAGACATAGCCTGAGACCATTTTTCTTTTCCAATGGCCAATGCAAGAATTTATATGACTTGTTTATGTTTGTTAGTAATAGAATTTTTTTTAATCTTGTTTCTCAATTGAATGATGAGAGGAAAGAATGAAGATGTAAAAATAAATGTAATTGAAAGAAGCTAGGGATTCTAAGAGGCAAAGGTAAAGAAGAATGGTCAACAAACATTTATTAATCAGCCACAAGGTACAAGCCATTGTATTTAATCCAAGGATTTAGATAAATCCTGTCTCTGAGGATTAAAAAAAAAGTCATCAAAGTGATGGACCATGTCACAGTATGGCTGGCGAAGCCCAGGCCTGGTTCTGGCTCCCAAGAGAGTGGCAAACTCTCACTGTGCTCTTGTTTACTCCCAGGCGGTGGTGGTGGTGGGGGGCTCCCAAAGCAGCCCAGGGCAGCAGGGCTTGGAGAAGCCTTTGTAGCAATGCAGCATTCTGCAGGCATCCCCAGGATGGGGAAGGTCTTTGGGGGCAGGCCTGCTTCCCTGCTGCAGCTGGGGCCCGGGGCCTATCCTGAGGCTGCCACCTGGGTAAATTGGGAATCCATCCTAGAAGAACTGAATGTCCGGGGCTCTGCTGTGGGATGGGGGTGATGGCTTTGGAGCAAGCAGGCCTGGCTTTCCTCAGGCCCAGCAAAAGTCTCTTTGAGAGGTCAGAGGCCTGGGCACATCCCCCTGATCTCAGCCACACTAGGGCTCCAGGTATCCAGGGTGAGGGCTGGCCCAGGTGTAGAGAGTCCAGCTGTAGCTCTCCCACCCCAGGCCCTGGCCCTCTCTGTCTCTCTCTTACCAAAATGGATTTCAGGCTTGCCTCTGTGTAATGCCCCAACTGACCTTAAGGTCGCCACTGGCCCTCTCCACACCTCCCTCCTCTTCTGTAAACAGAAGGGCTTTGACAGACAATGGGGTCTCCCTGATTCTGGACCTTGAGCAAGCTGCTCCCCTTGCCCGGCCTCAATTTCCTGCCCTGAAAAGATGGAGGCTTTGCTGCTTGTCCTACTGAGGCCGCTCCCAGGCCAACTTAACTCCATTTTCCCAATGGGGACAGTGCTGCACCTTTGTCCCCCCTCCCCGCTCCCTGTGATGCTCCCCCTCCCCCTCCTCTGGGGGCCCCTGCCCCTCCCCCTCCCCTCCTCCTGTGCCTCTCTGCTTCCCTTTACCCTAGAGGGCAGAGCAGGCTCCTTCCTTTCTGGGCTTAGAACCATTTGAGGCAGGGAGTTTCTGAGGGGCTCCTGACACAGGTAGGCCCTGTTTTTCATCTTTCTCTAACTTCTGGCGGGGTGAGCCACAGCCTTGGGGCTGTGGGGGTCAGAGACCCAGATATAGCCTCTGGGGGCACTGAAGTCATTTTGTATCAGTTTTAGCTGGAGTGTAAATGTGAGGGGCTCCTCGGCCTCCCAGGCAGGCACCACCTCTCCCTGGTGGCTCTCTTGGCCTCAGTCTCCCCAGGAAGGGGGCTGGGGAGGTGGGTTGCTACAGAGTGGTCAATAAGGGGCCCAATTTTATATGTATAATCTGATGTTGATATATTTTATATCCATCATATTTTAAAATTTGTATATTTTATATTATATTTATTATATTATAACATTATAAATTCATAAATTATTTAAATGTGAAGGGGGGGACAATGTTTCCCATCCTTGAACTGCAGTTGCCTCCCTTGTGAAAGATGGAGACTTTCCTGGTTGACCTTGTGAGGCCCTTCCCAGTCCTAACTTGGTCTTGTCCAGTGGGGGTATGGCTGCACCTTCTCCCCCTCCCCCTCCCTCTGGATCTTCCTCTGCCCCCCTTCCTCCCCTACCCCCTCCTTTTGGCTGTTTCTCTGCCCCTCCCCCTCCTGCTATCCCCTCCCCCATCTTTAGGTGTATCTCTGCCCCTCCTTCCTCCTCTCTCCTTGCCTCTTCCTGTGCCCTCCCTGCTTCCCTTTATCCCTAGAGGACAGAACAGGCTCCTTCCATTCCTGGCTTGGAAACCTTTGAGGTACAGAGTCTCTGAGGGGCTCCTCACAAAGGGAGGCCTCATTGTTCATCCTCATCTATCCTGGGCAGGACAGGAGGACCCCAGAAAAACCTGCAGGGGCACTGAAGCCATTTTGTGTGTGTTTTAACTGGGGATTGAATACAAGGTGCTTCCCCAGGCTTCTCAGGCAGAAGGCCTTTACTGTTTGGCCATCTGGCTCCTAGTCCAAGGAAAGAATGGCGGGGGGCAGAGGTTTCTGTACAACATGATAGATAATATAATAACTGATATGTTGATGAGGAAATTTTGAGCTTAGCTGATTCATGGAGACATAATTTGAGATTTTGTAAATTAATGAAGATCCTCAATTACCCTAGAGCTCAGGAGGATTACATGGAAATAGTTTAAGTGACCAGCCATGAGGTGACCTAAAAGGGAGAGGTGACCACTTGGTAACACCCTCACAGAGCCCCACTACCTGTCCCCCTTCCTCAAGTATGTGAACCCTGGACCTGACATTTTTATAACACCTAAGCATCCCCCACCCGTGGCACAGATTCCTCCTTGTCTCTGCCGCCTCCCTGAGGGACTGCCCACATGATCTCTTCTTTAGTAACAGGGCATTACCAGGCCAAGGCATCCTGTCCTGCACCCCAGCCATCACTCAGATAAGCGTAAATGGGGGAGATGTCTAGACCTTCCAAGAGAGGATTTTCTGTATGCCAAAATCAAAGCCACACTAACTTGCAGGAAGCATCACCCTAACAGCCAAGTCTACTGACTTACCCCACTTTTTCCCTCCTGGACTTGCATTTCTGAGTCACAAGTCTACTTGGCACCCAGGTGCCAAAACTCATTTCTCCTCAGGCAGAGTTCTCTTTCTGGATAATTGATGCAAACATCCATTGGCTTTTGAAAGCTTCACTTTGGTGAGTACAACCATAAAGAACCAGCAGCACAGGACTCCTGTAGACCTCTATAAGTTGGGGATGAGACACCACCCTTCCCTATCCTTGAGCCCTGCTTCTCACCACAAACACCCCAGATTTCTTAGGGGAAAAGGAAGCATTTGACTTGAGGCAATGCTCTCCTGTCACGTTCTGCCCATCTTTGTAGGGGCAGGGTGGTGGGCATATGTGTGTCATAGAGTCTTCTTTTTAATTCTCCTTTCTCCTTGCACAATAATCCCACGACCACCTTTGGATTACACACACAGAGACTAGGCTATTCTTGAAGATCTGAGGGCAGATTTAAGCTCTAAGAACTACAGATACATAAATGGTATACACTTTAAAAATTCCTTTGGAATTTTCAAGTTCCTCTTATACCTATTTTGTTTTCTGAATTTTGAGTAACATACTTTTCATTTTCATTTGATAAGTCAGGAACTCTCTGTCACCTTGCATTATGTTTAACAGGCTTTGGATGCCACTTCTTCACATCTGTGGCTAGGTAAAGGAAATTGTCTTGCTTGGCTACCTCAGTTCCCTAATTGGATTTTTTTCATATACTTTTTCTTGTGGAATCTTGTGAAACCTGTCATATATACACCAAAACCTCGGTCTTTGGATTGTCTTCAGGTTCAGATTGCACATGGAATTTTATTAGTCCTTGAACATCAGTGGATGAGATTTTAGAAAATCTGGAAATAAACTGAACCTTTAGCTCACGATGATGATTATGGTGAATTTTCATAAGAAACATTCCAATATTTTACAAATCAAAATGACCTATCCCATGTTTTCCCAAAGGTTGTGGCATTAGTAGTTTCAATCAGCTTATTCATTACGCTCATGTATTTTTAGTGATGTTATGTCCTTCTTTATAATTTCCTACAATCCAGAAGCTTGTAACAAAGCAAAGGGGAGAAGAATCCTGTACCCATTCTCCAGAATGAGTAATATCATTGAAATTCTAAGTGATGACTCTGATAGCAACCTAGAGGAAGCTGGGGAAAAGGCAGTCCTTGGTCAAAGGAAGATGGCAGAGAAAGAAGTCAAAGAGTTCCCCCAGCAAATGGAATCCTTGAGAGTGAAAGTTCCAGTTGTCCAGGTAGCAGCTGCTGAGTCTGATGATACCCAGAAGGAAGAGGACGAGGTCCCAGGGGCAGCAGCTGCTGATGAGACAAAAGCTGGCCCTTCCACTGGAAGGCTGATGTGTTTTCATACCATGCTAAAGTTTTCGTGGGGCTTGGCACAAATCAGAGAAAATATGACCATAAAGACAGGCTGCTTCACAGTGATACCTATTTGTGTGATTGCCTGCAGGTAGATCGTTCTGGTTGCTTCTACCCTACTAACAAATGTGGGTTCACATGTCTCTGGACTCACAAATGGGTGTACACCAAGATTGAGGATGAATCCAGTAACCTGCTCAGTAAATTCCCATATCCAATTCCTGAATAAGATCCTGTCAACACTTGGCTCCCTTTTCTTTCCAGGGCTTCAATTGGTGTTTATATTATTATTATTTTTATTTTAATACACTTTGGAGTTTAGGCAAAGAGTTGGAATGGTCTTGAGTCAAGTCAACTGATCATTCCAGTGTTAGGGAATAACATCCTTTTCCAGAAGATTCCATCATTTGAAGAATTTCTTTTTGGTAAAGAGAAGAAGCCAGTTCTTCCCTATCATCTTTCCACCTTCAGTTATTGCTTAAAGCCCAGTTTAGAACAGTTTAAAATTTTGCAAAGCAAAAGGAGCCTCATTGTGTAAAGCCAGGAGTTTATTGCTTTTCATGTTGACTTTAGTGCTTAATAGTAAAATCAGACCAAGTGTAACCAGCACTGAATGTGAGAATCAGATCCTGTCCACCCTATGATGGTAAATACATGGTTTAAAGAGTCACAATTGTTATCTTGTTGTATTCTGGATTATTTCTGACATCTCCCATTTAACCTTTTCTATTGCGTGATTGTAGGAAAATTCTTAAGCTATTTAGATGTCTTCATTAACATAATGGAGAAATATTGTATGAGTGATAGAATTGAAAGCAAATAAAAACCATTAAGTCAACCTTGGTGTTTAATCTCAAATTATTCCCTTCAATTCAGAATCCAAGCAGGGCTCTGGGCAACCATCCTCCTTGGAGTATCTTTGCACATAGGTGCTCCCCACAAATTGGATGAAGGTAAGAAAAATACATCCCAAAACCCCATGTAGGGTCATGACAAGTTAGACATGACCAAAAACAAATGAAGAAATTAGGGGTAGTCAAGTGGTGCAATGGTCAGGTGACCTGGCATTAGGAAGACTCATCTTCTTGAGTTCAAATTTGTACTTAGACTCTTACTAGCTGTGTGACCCTGGGCAAGTTACTAAACCAGGCTTGTCTCAGTTTCCTCATCTGTACAATGAACTGGTAAAGGAAATGGCAAACCACTCTGGGATCTTTGACAAGAAAACCTCAAACAGGGTCACAAAGAGCCAGACACAACCAAGAATAAACAAAATAAAGAAGAAAGATCCACATCTGGAGGCCAGACAGCTGCATGTCACCTAGAGCACTGCATGAAACATGGCCCTCAAACCAGAACACAGAGTTCTTATCCTGGGGACTTTGCCATAACCAGGAGGACTCTTCCCCATTCAAGCTTTGCTGCTTAGGGAGGGGCCTCCAAGACTATAACACATTTCCCTGTAATTTCTTGCAGAGCCCCGGAGGAGGGATAGAAATGGAATTTTTAATGAGCAGCAAATTCAATTGCCTTTAGGCAGACTGGATGGTTGGTCAGCCTTCTATCCTTTCCTCCCATTTAAGCAGTGTCTGTCAGCATTATCAGAAAAAGGACCACAATGGTCGTCTTTGACCCACTCTTAGTCTCCCGGAAGAGTCTCAGGCAGCAACATCCTTGGCTGCTCTTATGATTACAACTCCCAAACAATTTCATGAGACCCAGTTTCCTTAATATTTTTAAGAGCCACGTCTGTCCCTAGGTCACGTATGTCTACTTAATTTTGGGATTTAGCTCGAAGTTTCACAGGCTGGCAAGACTGCCATGTGAGTTCACTTCTGTTTCTTCCTCCAGTGACCAGGTACTCAGACTCCCCTAAGTTTGAGTGAGAACACTGTGTGTTGGGAAAGGCTTCTTCTGAAAGGACTGAAAGCTCCCCCCAAGTCTGGACACATACTCTCTATTACCTCTTTCTAGTCTTGAGGTAACCATAAGAAGGAATGTATAAAATGGACTGAATTAGTATTTACTGAGCAGCCCTGGTTGGATGGAATGGCTCAGCCTGGACACATTTCCTTATGGCTACATCATTACAGGGTAACCTGGAAATCATGTCAGGGCAGCTAGAGAACCAGGGAATATAAAAATGGGAGGAACCTTAGAGACTATAGTTCAACAAAGAACATCGAATGTCAAGAGTTGGAAAGGACTTCGAATGGTAACGGCTGTTGAGGGACTTCAGAACCAAGGTGGTTAGAGCTGGGAAGGACCTTTGAGAATGCCATGTCATCATTTGTTTAACACATAATGTTAAAAATGAAGAAGACTCTAGAACATAGGAAATTAGAATTGAGAGGGATCTCAGAACAGAGAAAGTCAGTTATGGGAAGGACCTTAAACAAAAGGGTGTTAGAATTATCAGGGGAACTTTACAGGAGAAGACTAGAACTTGATATTAGAACACAGAACCTTTGGGATCAAGCCCAAGCTTTTCATTTCCCAATCAAATCAGTCTCATTCCTGCCATCACCAATTCCTTTGATGGTGATGTCCCCTTTAGGGCAACTGAAGGACACAGGTATTGATTTGGGTCTCGTTGGCTTATCCACCCAATCCTGGGTGTGTGCTGTCAATTTAGGACTGTGGTTTGGTTGTGCCAGAAATGTAGGTTCAGTAGGACTTTCCTCCTTAAAAGTGGAAATGCAGGGAGTTTGCAAATCCAACTGCATCTTCTTACTTCTAAGAAGGAACTTTCAATGTTTGCAGGTGTCCCTTATGGCCATAACTAAAATTTTACAGCTAAGAGGGGAAGGAGTAGCTCATCACTGCTCCATGTAAGCATCATCACATTTAAATCATAGGATCCCAGGTAAAACTATCAAATTCTCACTTTTTCCCCAAGTCCACTACTCCCAGCAACACTTTGCTGAAGTGCTAGGGCCTTCTATGGAAAAAGCATGGGCGGTAGGAGAACTGAATTCTGTTCATTGGGCCATTAACTTCCTGGGTGACCCCTTTGTAGGCTGAGATTTCCTTATCTGTAAGAGAAGTGGGTTGAAACCTTGAAGGACTTGCTCATCCCTTCAGTGCAACAACCAGGGAAAATTTGGGGCTATTTGCAATGGAGAATACCATATGCATCCAGAGAGAGAATTATGGACCTTGAACAAAGACCAAAGACTATTACCATCAAATTAGGAAAAAGAAACGTTCTCTTATTATGTGATTTTACTACATCATGCTTTATTTTTCTTCCTTAAGGATATGGTTTCTTTGTCATCACATTCAGCTGATATCAGTGTATAACCTGGAACCAATGGAAAGAGTAATAGAATGTCTTCTGTGAGGGGTGGGAGGAGGGAAGCAAGAATGGGGAAAAATTGTAAACCTCAAAATAAATAAAAGCTTTCTTTAAAAAAAGCTAAGGGGGTTGACATAGATGATTTATAAGGCCCTTTCCAGCTCTAAAATTCTATTTTTGTTAAGAACTAGAATTTCTATAGCACTTTGAGGTTTGCAAAGCACTTTGCAGATATTTGATGCCCACAATTTCCCTGTGAGGCAGGTGCTATTCCTATCTTTATTTTAACGATGAGGAAACTGAGGCAGAGTCAAATGACTTGCCCAGGGTCACACGACTAGTTAAGTGCCTGAGGCTATATCCAAACTCAGGTCTTCCTGACTCTAGGCCAAGCACTTGATCCACTGTACCAACTTGCTGCCTCATTCTCATTTTCCTTCTAGTTGTAACATTCTATAGTCTATTTTCTTAAAAGAATTGTTTTTCTGTCATTTTCTTTTTCAAATATAACCCCTTTCCTACCTAGAATGTCTTCCCTTATAGCAAAGAATTATCAAAAGAAATAACAAAAGCAAGACGAAACCATAAATAGAATGTGTTAGTTAGACAGTAGATGTCATGCCCCGCCCCCCAAGTCTCCCATCTGTGCAAGGGAAAAGTGATTTTCTCATTTCTTTTTGCAGCAAGCTTGGCTATTATAACTACATATGATTCAGTTTCAATTTTTTTCCCATGTACATTGTTATGGTTATTGTACGGATTGGTTTTCGGATGGCTTCACTTGGTTCAGGTTGTATGTCTTCTTTTTTATTTTTAGGGTTAAGTGACTTGCCCAAGGCCACACAGCTAGGTAATTTTAAGTGAGTCCAGATTTGAACTCAGGTACTCCTGACTCCAGGGCTGGTGCTCTATCTACTATGCAACCTAACAGCCCTTCTTTTCCTTCTTCTGAGAAGGCTTTCTAATCACTTGTTCTTAGGCATCTTTTCTTTATCTACGGTCTATTTGTCAAAGTCCCATTTAGCTGTCACATTCTTCTATACTCTAAATTTCCTTCTAGTTGTAGTATCCTATGTACTATTTTCCAATGTCCCCTCCCTCTGATATTTTATGTTCTAAGTTCCCTCCTGATTATGAAAGTCCTTTATTTTGGGGCTCCCAGTTCTACTGTAAGATTCACATCCTAAACCTGTCCCTTGCTACTTTGGGCAGGACACTGTTTGCAACTCAGCTGCCTCCTCTCTAAGATAAGGGCTAGGGCCAGGTCTCTAAAGTTGTTTCTGGCTCTAACATTCTACGAACCGATGAACAATTGGTAGAAATCGCTAAAAACTGTCCATTCGGCCTGATGTGAGGAAAACTTTTCTGATAATTGGTAGTGCCATCCCCACATGGGACAGGTGGTACTACCTTTAAAAGGGCACTGTATCTGTTCTTCAGATTCTTAAGTTCTTAATAATTTCCTAAGACTCTCAGGGCTAATGAGTGCATGGAAGACTTCGGCTTTTGAATTTGTTGCAGAATACTTTGTCAGGGTCATCCCAGCGGGGCTTCATGCTTGAACTTGACCAGCTCCAAGAGCTGTCTGGCTGTTACACGGATGCTCTTGTAATGTAGCCTCAGCTTCCCTTTTCCACCCTCTTCCCTCTGCCCAAACATACAAACCAAACACGTGCCACAGAGACAATTGGCAGAGGCCCACACAAAGCCAATCTTTATTGGTCTTTTTTATTACCACATGCATAAAGTGTCAGCAGTTTGGGAGATTCTGTTGGCTATATGTTGCTAACAAATGTAGTTCACACACTGGTCTTGAAAAGCTGCTCTCTTCCCGCTCGCCGAGGGGAGCTTGCTTAGCAATCATTCCACTGGAACCTTCTGGGATCCACATCAATGCAAGCAGAACCCACAACATGGCAAGACACACTTGCTCACACTTAGCAAACCACGTACAGTGGGGAGATACAGGCAGCGACATCTATTGAGTAAATGCAAAAGGCTTCGGTCCCCCCTGGTGCAGGATGGCTTTTTGAAACATGAACTTGAGAATAATGCGAATCAGTCATCAAATAGCTGGACGCATGTGCCAATTCATGAGTGTGAAGCCCACAGGATTCTCTCTGGGCAGGTGGCCACCCCTGACTGAAACTGAGGCCAGCCTGGGCTCACCACTCCCTGGAAGTGGGACCTGCGAGGCAGGAGGCATCAATGTACCAGCCCTCAAGTCTGGCGGTTTTGTTGAGAGGACTACTTGTCCTCTCTGTCTCAGTCCATAGAAAGAGCAGGGGCAATTAGGGAGAAGTCAGGGCTTCCCGAGAACTGCAAGGGACAGTACTACTGCTCTTTCCTACCTGCAGGCCAAGCCAGTTTGGAAAGTCTCCATGGAAGGAAAGGATTGTTTTTTTTCAGGAAAGGAGTGGTGGAGGATTTGATGGAGTAGGAATGGGGAGATTGAAGGGTCTCTTCCCACCAACTGCTGACACACTTATTTCCCTCTCCAATGCTTTGGCAGCATTTTGAGTCACCCTCAGAATAGGTCTGAAAGGGGGTCTTTACTACTTGCTAGCTCCAGGTCATGGCCATGACCCAATTCATTCAGGGATGTGACTGGGGAGGGAGAGAAAATCAGACAGGTTCATTGGCACCCAGAAAGAAAACCTGAATGAGGGGGCTGGGACCCTAAATTCCTGCCACTGGCTTTGCTGCCAACTTGGATGACTGTGGCCCTTTCTGCTCTGGGTCTCAGAGTCCTTCTCTGTAAAAATGGAGCTTGGAGGGCTTCCAGGGTGCACTGTGAGAGGATCAAGAGACTGAAAATGTCAGGTAAATGGGAGAGTAGATCCCTCAATCCCATAGTGCTTTTGAGCTGTGCTCAGTTTTCTTAACTCTGACATAAAGGGGTGAAGGATTAGGTGACTTCTAAAGTAGTTTAGATTCTTTGAAGGCCAGTGCTCAACTCGACCCTCTCCCTCTTCTCACTTCTTACCAAGTGACTGCTCAGAAATCAACCTGGGCTTTCCTCTGAACCATTTGGATCCATTCATTTTTCTCACATCTTCTCATTTACAGTCCTGCTTATCCCCTTTCTCCCATTCATCCTTCTGTATAGCACCTTCAAAATGAAAAGCTAGCTCTGTGCTGAGTACTATGGGCACCGTCCCTTCAAGGAGTTCACATCTAGTTGGAAGGAGTAAGACAAAGCCCAGATAACTAATACAGATTAGAATATGCCGTGTACAGAGGAGAGAATCAAGACCACGAATAGCTGGTTGGCTGTTAAGAGTGATGGAGTCAACTTCTTGGACAACAATGGAATTTGAACCTGCTCTGTTCAAGATCAGTAAGATTCTAGAAGATGTAGATGGACCAGAGGCACAGAGGTGGCCTGGCACAGAAACAGCTCAATTGGTTGTTTTTCCTACCTTTCAGACAATAGGTCCTAAGTAATTGAATGGGTCAGGAAACTTTGCAAAGGATTATGGGATTTAGAGCTGGAATGGCTCTCAGAACATTAGTCCCATATTCTCATTTTACGGATAAAGAGAATGTATTACAGAGAGGTGAAGGGACTCGGTCAAAATCACAGAAGCAAGCAGATGTGGAAAAGTCTAATTCTCCAGCTCAGGGAGAGAGATGGAAACCATGGAATCAGGGTCCATCTCAAGGGAGGAGGCCACTAAGCAGATGCATAGACAGATTCACTAGTCACAAAAGGACCAGTCTGGCTGGAGATGTCCTAATAAAGTGAGCTATCCTTCAGGTCAAGGGACTGTTAAAAGGTGACATCTGCACTCATGTCTTGGAAATTTGGGAGTATAGGTGCTCAAGGCCTAGCTCTGAGTCAGTCATGCCCACACTCTCCCTAATCTTTATACTCTTTTCATGCACAGCAGGAGTGGGAGGGGTTAGAGTAGGGAAATGGAGCAACTTAGGGTCCTGAGCAGGCAGTTCTTTTTGAATATGGGTAGGTTGACCTGCATGTCGGGCAATTTTGTCAACTCCTTTGTCCAAGGAGTTGACAAAATGCTCAGTGCCCCTTGAGCTGCACCAGGCTGGGCAAGGAAATACCACCTGCTTTCTTCCTGGGATGGAGAGATTGGCTAAGAGAGCCCCAGCTTACACAAGGGCAATACTCAAGTTGGGATTTTTTGAAGTACCATTCCAGTCCAACATCACCAAGTCCATTGGCCAAGACGTTAAAAAAGCAGAAATAGGAGATGAAGCTCATGCAAAGTAGCAAAAGGGCCTGGGGGGGGGGGGAGAATGGCAAGATTCAGAGCTAAAAGGGACATTACAGAATGTCCCCCCCTCCTGATCATTCATGAAACAGAAAAGGAACAGGAGGCCTGAGAAGTGACTTGTCCAAGGTGACAGAGATTGGGAGAAGCAGAGAAGTGGATTGGGAGTCCAAGCTTTTTGAGTATTTGTATTACACAGTGTTGCCTTTCTTTGCAGGCCAAAACATCATCACACTCCCATTTCTCCCTTTCTGACTGGTGGCATCAGTTGTACAGTGTTGTCCACTGTATAGGCTCATCCAATACAGATAGGCCCATCTCCTGGGGGTGTGGGAGGCTGGCATATAAGACAATTATCTGTTAGCATCTGCCTGAAAGCAAAGCTGGCCTAAGCTCAGAGGATGGATGACCCCTAGTTTCTGCTAGCTGATTGAAGGGACTCTAAGGTTCGGATGATGGCTAGCCACTGGGGGAGCAGAGGAAGGGTCCTGACTGAGCTGATACAGGAAGCATGCCCTGATCTGCTCATAGACCTAGCAGAGAGGCTTCCTGCTCAGACAGAGATCTTGGAGGCGCCACAATTCTGTGTGAATCTGGCTTTCCCTTTGAGATCTTTCATCTTCATCCTGGTGCTCACATCTCTGCTTTAGGCCCAGACTCAGTTCTCTTTCTGGGAGCCTTGTTCTCCAAGTTCTGACATTAGATGTTTTAAGGTCCCTCCTGGCTTTGACATGATTTTTTCTAAGCTCCCTTGCCCCTCAGAAATTCCATGTTCTAATGTCCTTCCCAGCTTTGACACTCCATGACACTCCACTCCTATGTACCTCTAACATTCTGTGTTCTAAAGGTCCTCCCAGCTATAGCTGCTTTGTTCCATACTCCGAGGTCCCTGATAGATAGTTCCATCATCTTCTGTTCTAAAGTCTCTTCTAGTTCTGATATTCCATGTTTCTGATAGGCCCAAATGAAGGCAAGAAAATAGGGAAGAACAGTGATGGAGAGGGGGCAGAAGACTGGGGGATAATGGAAACCCTCTCTGCCTTTGATTTAGGTAAACTTGGGGTCTGCAGAGTGCCATTTCAGTCAAACCATCCATTGGAAAGGGAGGAGGAACTAGAAACCTAGTTTCTCTCTACCCACCCTCTGAGCAAACTTTTCTTATTTCTAAAAGCAATAGGGAAGTAGCTCACAAAAAAAATTGACTGTTGGGTGGCTAGGTGGTGCAGTGGATAGAGCACCGGCTCTGGGTCAGGAGGACCTAATTCACATCTGACCTCAGATACTTCATGATTACCTAGCTGTGTGACCTTGGGCAAGTCACTTAACCTCATTACCTTGCAAAAACCAGAAACAAAAAATAGTTAAAAAAAAATAGACCGTTTTGAAACATGGGGACTGTGGTCCCATGGAAGAGGCAGGCTGGGATCCTGGCTCTTTTAGCTGCCCAGAGCTAAATAGCTAAATACATTTCCTGTGGCCTAGGTGTTCATTTGGAGTCCTTAACTGATCCTGGGCCAAGGGCCCCCAGGCTGTGAGAGCATCGACTGGAGCTCCTCTACAGCCTTTTGGAGCCATCAGGCATTGGAGGCCTCAGGGGTGGGCAGTTAACCTCCATTGAAACTAGTTTATGCCAACAGTTTGGGCTCCCATGTTCTCGGGGGCTGGCCAAGCCACTAGTGGAGCCTGGGCTGGAGGCTAAAGTACATCTAAGGCTCTGTTGTCCTTGAGTACCCAGGAGTCCAAATACCCCAAACTGGGGACTGGCTACACGGCCTGCTCGAGCCCAAGCAGCAGTGGCAACCAGCTACCAGCCACATTTGTTTACATGGAGCCCAGCAGATTTGGGGGACTCTGGGACATAACTGTATCTGGAGGCTTAGGAGCTATGTTTGTGGGATGGTGGGAGGAGCTAAAAATGGGGGAAGGTATGGGGGAAAGAAGAAGGGCACTTTCCCAGCCTCTCTGAGTTAGCAGGGATAGCAGTGGCTTAATGGGTCCTGTCAGTCAGAATATCAAATGATAAGGAAATGAAGTTATTGAGAGGTTATTCTGCTTGTTCAGCTCCATGAGAGGGAGATTTCTAACAGGAATGGAGGGAATCAGACTTGCCAATGAAAGTAACTAAGGCTCAGATTTCCTCAAGGTCACACAGCTAGGAAGTGGCAGAAGTGGAATTCTTGATGCTGTGATTTCCTTGCCCCAACCCCACCCGTGCCACAGAAGGAAACATTTCCTAACAATTAGAGTTGTTCTGAAGTGGAACCTGCCTTATGGAGTTCCTTGTCACTGGGTATCATGGCTTAGAGGGGTGAGCCTGGTGACAGATGTCAAACACTCTCCAAACAGTTTCTGGCCTGGTTCAAATGATCTTGGCCTAGCAGTTCCTGCAAAACCCAGTCTACTAATCTGACCCTCCCAGGGGCCCAGAGGCATGGGAAAGAGGAAATGTCTCTCACTGATACTTGGGCAGAGGATAGGACTAGGCTCATGGGCTGCCCAAAGGTGGGCAGTGTTGGAGAATTTCTTGCACAGGAAGTAGCTGGCTGCTTCCCTTTCTGAGGAAGACACATGGAGTAGACAGAGCACTTGATTTGGAGCAGGCTCAGCTATATGTGGCATCTAGAGTGAGGGACGTCCTCTCTCTGAAGTTGGACTAAGTGATGTCTAAGGCCCTTCCAGCCCCATATGCCACGAACCCTATGCCTATGGGGCCACTGAGAATGGACCAGCCTCAGAGGCCAGCGGGAGAGCCTGGGAAACTGCTGGGCTGCCCAAAGCTTGCTCTAGGTATCTCTGTATGTGAGACAGGGACAAATAACAGCTATATCTGACATCTCTCTTCATCCTGCCATCTAGCCCATGTCACACCTTCCTCTAACCCACACTCAAGCACAGTCTTTTAACCTCACCTCTAGTAACAAAGGAGGTGAGTCCACTCATTCTACTGCCAGATGACACAAGCTACTAACAAATTTCCTTCTGTTTCTTTGTCACTTCCCCCAGGGCTCCTAGATTGGGTCTTCAAAAACTTTAAGATGGTACTGGCACCTTCCAAGCCCTGGCTCCTTCTCAGGACAGCTCTTCCTAAAATGGGGATCCCAGAAGACAAGCTGACCAACCAAACTCTTCTCCTTGTTCCTTTCTCTGTGCCTTTCCATAGATCATTCCCTCCATATCTAGAGTACCCTTACTTCTCACCTCAGTCTCTTTCTAATCCTTAACTTCCTTCCAGGCTCAGGTCAGTTGCTATCTCCTGCCCTCACTCCCACCATTTGTTAGTGCTCTCTTTGCCGCTCAATTATTTTGTATTAATTTGCCTGTGTATCTTACAGCCCTCCCCTAATGGAATTTAGGCTCCTTGTGGGCAGAGACTGTGTCACTTTTCTGTCTCCTCAGGGCTTGGGGCAGTGGGTGGTACACAGCTGGTGCTTAATAGATGCTTGCTGACTGGAAACAAAGTGGTCAGGACTGAGAAGAGTGGAGCTCTCTGCTGCCCTGCTTTCTGGGGTTGCTGTTCTCTGACTGTTGACCTCAGAGCCTGGGCAGCAGTAGCCAGCCCAAAGCCAGCCAATATCAGATACTCCCTGGGCCCACTGAAGGTTGCCACTTTTCCCAAGGTCTCACCTACCTGAGCACTGGCTGCTTGGCTGGCCAATCAGCTGAGACTGTCATTAGCACTGTTGGTTAGTTTCTGGATGGGAATTTAAAGAAAAAATTTAGGATTACTAAGAATTTTTAAATCCAGCCTGTAGTCACTCCCACAGTTTGAGATAGACCATTTCTTGTCTGCCATTCACAACCAAGCTTCTGAAAGATTCAGAGACACCAACTCCCCCTTTGATTCCGGCTGAGGTTGGTTGAGGGGAATCAGGAAGCCCCACTCCATTACAATTCTGCCACTTAGAAACTGGGTGAACTTTGGCAAGTTATGTGACTTTCCTGTACTTCAGTTTCCTCATCTGTCAAAATGGAAAACTTCTGTTACCCATATCACTGAGATGCTCTGGAGGACTCAAATGAAGCTCCGAATATATGACCATAACATACTAGAGAAATGAGAGCTGCTTTTATTGCTATAAGTGATTATAAAATCCAACAGGCTTCTATTTTCTCTCTCATCTGACCCTTAAGCATATAACCTGTGTGAGGGAAAAACAGGCCCCATAGCTGCTATTATCCTCCCTTTATGCTCTGGAACCCAGGCTCAACAAGTGAAATGATGCCTTACAGCTCTACAGAGAATCAGGAGGCATGATTTATGGTGGGGCTCTCCTGGGCAAACAGCCCCTTTTTGTCTCCCAAGAGCCCATGCCACACAGAGGTCAGGCAGCAGGCATCCTTGGTGATGCAAGCTTCCATGGTGACTGTTTTCCCAATTACTTACCGCATTCCTACCTCTGACCTTTGTTGCCCCTGGAGCATGCTGGGGAACAGGGATACCACTTTGGGATTAGAGCTTTGTAATGGACAGACAGCAGGGTTTCAAGACTAGAGAAATGACCTCACGATCAGGTCCTGTCTGCAACATACGAGCTATGTGACCCTGGGCCAGTGAGGTCCACATTCTCTGCCTTGGGCAATTCTCTAAAACTCGAAGTTATAGATGAGGTGCCACTCTGTATCAGGAAACTGAATTTACACACTGGGAGTTCCCTACACAGATGAATCAGAAATCTGATTACTTATTCCCCTCCCCCCACCCCCACCCCCCCACTGAGCCTCTAAGAATCCATCCATGGAAGCCCAGGCCCTGACTTAGAAGCAACCTTCCAACCAGATCATCTAGTCCAAACCCCTAATTTTCCAGATAATAAAACTGAGGCCTGAAGAAGGGAAGGGATTTTGACTAGCCTGCCCAACTAGAAAGTGTCAGAAGAGTGATTTGAACACAGGTCCTGTTGTTTCCAAGTCTATTGTTCTTGCCGTCCTGGATACGTTAGATAAGCAATGAGAAAGCCCTCACTCTGACAGCCTTCCCCTACCCCACACTTGCCTCCTTGGGCATAACCGAGGCACACACACATTTTCCAATGGCTGCTTGGTAGCTGCCTGGGGACATCACTTCATTCCCAGGGCTGTGCAGAAAGAAGCCTGGTCCTCTCCAAGGACTCTGCCTCTGCTCACCCAGGCTCACATGGAGGGCCTCACTCCCAAACATAAAGACCATGTCACACACCAGCTGCTTCTTTTCATGGCAATAAATCTGGCTACTCTGGAGAAGGGCCCAGACAAGTCCATAAACATCTGGGCCAAATAGGCCTCCCTCAGTGGCCAGGAAGTTCTTCCACAGAAGTGGGGGAAGAACTGGAGATGGGGTGCCAGGGGGAGAAAATGCCAAGCTAAGCTGCCCCCTTCTCCAAAAAGCCAGGAACTGAAGGGAATCTTAAGCAGCCAGCTCATTCGTTTTCCTGCCTACACATAGGACCATATCTAAATCAGGTCAAAGAGATGAAAATCTATTTTTCAAAAAGCTCTCCCCGCTCCCCGCCACCCTGCCCCCTTCCACCTCCCCTCATACTGGAGTATGTAGGCCAGCCACCCAGAACAGAGGCCTGGGCAAGGGCAGGAAGGTTAAATTTGGTGGGAGGGAGAGTGTCACATGGGAGTTCAGGGTGGGGCAAAGCAGGGTAGGCTAGTGGGTAAGGGAAGAGGGAAGGGGGAAAAGGGAGGGAGCTGCACTAGGACACTCAGCAGCTTGGCCCAGAGTCCCCTTAGTCTGACCACTCATTGTCATCCAGCTCAGAGTCATCATCTGACTCGCTGTACTCTACTGCAATGCGCCGGGAGAGAATGGTGGCCACATCATTGCCCACAGGCTCCTTCTTGGCCTCCTGTTCCCACTGCTCCTGCACCTTTCGCAGCTGGATGCCTGCAGGAAAACAGCAAAGAAAGGAATTCAGCACCTTCCACAGATCATCTAGCCTGGCCCCACCTCCCCTGAATCCCATCATGCCTAAATGATTGATTTTTAGAGACCTCCAGGAAGAAGTAAATGGCTCAGGGTCTGGGACTGCCTATTTACTCTCAAAGATGCAGAAGTCACCCACAAGGGAACTTCCAAACTTAGAATAATATGGCTAGACCTGATCTTAAAAACTACCTGGTCCAACCTCTCTTATCTGAAAGATGAGGCAACTGAGACTCAGAAAAGTTCAGTGACTTGCCTGAAGTCACTGGCTTCATAGCTCAACACCAGCATCTCTTGCCTAGCCAATCATTCTTCCTGTTACAGCCACCAGCATAGTGTGGAGGCAATCCTGGATTCTTGAAGGCTCTACCAGCAACCCAGAATCTTGGGTAGATCATATCAAGCTCCAGTTTGGGGCTCAGTATAGTCCTAGCTAGCATCCAGATTGCAAACACAAGAGCACAAGGTTGGCCACTAGGCCCCATGAAATTCAGATAGATTCTGCATCAATACAAGTGGTCTGCCACACTGATGAGGTCACAAGTCTAGAATTATTACTATTAAATAACATCTATATATCATTTTAAAGTTCATAAAGCAGGTGATAGCAGCAACTTGCAGTTTGGTTATGCCTTACTTAAGATGTGAATATTATCTAATGGGATCCTCACAACAGTACTGGAGGTAAGGACCATGCTGCTCATATCCTTTGTTATCTCCATTTTACAGGCAGACAGATTAAGTGACTCTGCCCAGGGTCAGAAAGCCAATATATGTGGGTGTCTGAGATCACATTTGAACTCAGGTCTTCCTGATTCTAGGCTCAATGCTTTCTCCACTGCACCACCTAGCTGCCTGTAGTTGTATTATCTATACATGACCTCATTTACCTCTTAAAAGAACTGTGTGATGTAGGAACCAAAAACATCAATATTATACAGATGAGGAAACTGAGTCTCAGAGAAATAAAGTGGTTATATAACTAAGAAGTATAAGAGATAGACATGAATCCCAGTGTCTTATGACTACTTTCCTCCCCCTTTATCACTGACCTCAGAATAGTTGGAAATCATGAGCTCTATAAACCTTCAAATGCTATTTTGGTTACGCACACTCCACTACAGTCTCCTCTGATGTCTCCTCCCCATGGCATGGAGGTCACCCTGGGTCCTTGAAAATTGTTCCCAAGTTAAGGATTAGAGCGAGGACACCATGAAAGCCTGGCTAACTTAGAGGTATATCACCAAGTTGGCCACATGGGGATGGCTCTTTTTACCATATCACCTCTTGAAGACCATCAACTAAGTTATTCATGTAGTGGTGCCCATATGGATGAAATTGTGATAAGAGATGTCACGTTGTCAAAATTCTCATTAGCTGCTAAGGTCCCTGGGAAATCTCCCCTTTCATACTCTACTCAACTGACAGAATCATTGGTGGCTACAGTGTTCCTTGCTGGATTTCCCAGCCTCCCCTTCATCATTACTCACCCCTCCGGATGGCAGCAAGAAGATCACTTCTGGCATCACTCATTGGTATCAATGGGATCTGAGGTTTCCGTGGTTCAGATAGTACAGCACCCGGGGAGGCCGAGTGGGCCGGGGAGGCTGTGGCCATTGGGGGACCAGGAGGGGGGGGAGGAGGAGCTGCAGGAGGGCCCATGGGGCCAGTTTGCGGTGGAGAGACAGAATATGGGCAGGGAGGAGCTGGGGGTGGGGAGGGTGTGTAGGCAGGATGTGCCAGGGTGGCAGTGGCAGTGGGTGCAAGAGCAGGTGGGGCGGCGATGGGGCTGTCGAAAGCCGTCTGGGCTGAGGGGATTACTGGAGGTGGGGGTGGTGGGGCAGGTGGTACAAAGAAATCGGCCATGGGCACTGGCTGAGACCTGGAAATAGAAGAAGAAAGAGAAGATTTGGAGATCAGAACTGGGTTTGAATCCAAGCACTTGACCATCCATGTGCACAGAGACAAGTCATGATTCTTTTCTGGTGGTTAGATGAGATGAGCTCTTCCAGTCAGCTGTTCTAGGGTTCCTTACCACTGGGAAGGAAAGGACAGAGGAGGAACAGCAGAAGCCCCAAGGATTCACAGATTCAGATTCTGAAGACCAGAAGGAACCTTAGAATTCATCTAATCCAGTCTCTTTGACTTAGAGAAGAGGGAAGTGAGATCCAAAGAGAGGAAAGGTCACAAACACACACTGGGTAACCCTGGAGGAGCTTTTGGTGTAGCGGTTCCAGCCTGTTTCTTGGGGGGAGGGGGGACCATCCTCCTCTCCCCTACCCTGTGCCTATCCCCCTCCACACCATCACAGAATCAGTCTGAGTTCACTGGACTCCCTTGTTTTACAAAAAGAGCAAACCGGCCCAGAGTGATCAATGGGAGGGAATTTCGGATCCTTTCCCAAGATACGAAAGATCTGTGGCTTCAAGAATGACTCCTCTCGGGGTGGCTAGGTGGCGCAGTGAATAGAGCACCGGCCTTGGAGTCAGGAGTACCTGGGTTCAAATCTGACCTCAGACACTTAATAATTACCTAGCCATGTGGCCTTGGGCAAGCCACTTAACCCCATTTGCCTTGCAAAAATCTAAAAAAAAAAAAAGAATGACTTCTCTCAGAGAGATAGGCATTTAAATAAGGAACAAAGCCTTTGGCTAAAGAGATAAGGCTTGAATTGTTCAGTCTCTGAGAGCTTCCAACCTTCCAACAAACTGGCCTGGTACCGCTGAAGTACTGCATCCTGGAGGTGGTTTTAGAGAGGAAGCCCAGGAGAGCCAGAGAACTGGATTTAGAATCAGAGACAGTTGGGATCAGAGACAGTTGGGCTGCAATTCCATGCAAAGTTTACTTAGCTGAATGACCACTGGGGAGTCACTCAAGCTCTCAAATCTTAGGCTAGCCATCTGGAAAAGGGACATAACAATAGTGAACTGGGAGGAATCAGCGGCGTTCATTCACATAGCTGGAGTCAGGCTCACTTTTGGCATTGTGATATTACCCTGGCCTCTGGAAGGGCCACTGAGGGTCTGGGAAAGAAGCCCTCAAGTCTTGAGCAGATGGAGCTGAGCTACAGGACTGAGGTACAAGACAAGCAGTAAAAATAATGGGACCAAGGAGCGTTTTAGGGTCGGCAGAGATGGAAAGTCCAGATGCTGCTATGTGTTTTTGTAAGAGAATGAGTGTATTTCTAAGCCCACCATACAGATAAGGAATCTGAGGTTGAGGGGAAGCAAGATCTGCCCAAGGCCTCAGTGTCAAGAACTGAATATAGGCTAGCACCTAGGAATATGCTGGGTGCAAGCCTCAATTACAACATAACCTGCAACATCCTATTCAGTTGCTTTGGGGAAAGCAGGATGACAAGGTGCTAGGAAGGAATCCAGGTTTCAAAAGAGAAGCAGCAGAAAAAGCTCCTAGAGAGTAATTACTCAGTATGATGGGTGGTGAGGACCTGGCCTTTGGGTCAGGGGACCTGGACCCACATTCTCTCAGAAACCATAAATCACAGACAATGGGGTGATCTAGGGAGTGACACTATAATGGTGGAGGGAATTTCCACACTGAAAGTTCCTTATACCAGTAAAAATGTTGGTCTAGAAATAAAATCTGACTATAATTAGGCCATGCCCTAAAATGAGAGGGGAAAAAAGTATATGTGCAATATAATAGGAATGCAGATAGAAAACATGATATGAATGTGCATACCTGGATAGAGTCTGAAAACAACAGGTTTTATGCAAGTAATAGTTGGGGGAAAGTGCACCTTATATTTGGACCAATACACTAGGTCTCAAGAGGCCCTTGAGCTACATGGGGCCTCTCCTTGAGTCTGCTGTTTCCCCCAACCCCTTCATAGAGCTGGGGAGTCAGAAGCCCCTTGAGGTCCAACACCCAGCACTGTCTGTTTGATAGTTGCTAGGTAAATCTTTGAGGTGCACAGATCCCCTCTGTCACCAGACTCCTGGCATTACCATGAAGTAGCCTCTGAACTGCTTGAGGCCATGGTCCCCGATGGAGCTGAGCACCCCTTCCAGGTGCAGCTCAGATACTACCAATATGCTGGCCTGACTCTCTCCCTTTGAACTGGGCCTGGAAGACATGAGCTGGGAAGGTTCCCTGAAGCTCAAAATCAGCATGCTATTCATAGTCCCAAATAACTTGAATATTCTTTCAGCACTGGCAAAGGACTGTAGCTTTGATCCTTCTTGGGGATCATGGCAACAAAGGAGGCTCAGAGGAGGTTTTATAGCTTTCCTTTGCTACATAACTGAGCATTAGCCTTAAAGGCAGGGGGCCTAACAGGAATGAGCTGAACCAAAAGGAATTTTGGTTTGGGCAAAGTAAACATGGTAACACTGGTCATTTCTACAATATCTGAAGATTCACAAAATTCCCTCCTCATGACAACACTGTAAAGAGCCCTGGGGAGCTAAATTTGCTAGCACCAATCTACAGGTGAGGAAATGGAGGATGAGATCAGTTAAATGACTTGTCAAGTGTCACAAAGTGAATATCAGTGCTAAGATGAAAAGAACTGCCATTAGTTTATAAACAGAAATGCTGACATGCATGGCAGGAGAGTGACTTGTCCAAGATCTCCCAGGAGTCAGCACTGTACAGTCCAGGTAGAACACAGGGCTGCAAATCATCAGAACTCTTTTTCCCTTGCTTGCTCTGGTTTGCACTAGCTGTATGATCTTGACCAAGCACCCTATCTTTCTGGGCCTCATAGGTTTATGAACTTTAGGCTTGGAGGGACCTTAGAGATCATCTCTCCTCAGTTTTTCCATCTCTCAAATGGGTTTAATAATAATTGAATATGCCTACTTCACAGGCTTCTAGGATGGGGGGAGTGGGTGGAAGAAGGTGAGGGAAACAGGTGCTGCTTGTACGGGGAAATCCTCTTCCCACTCCTTCTAGCCTGAGGATATTGAGGAAGATGCTGGGACTATTTAAGGGTACTAAGAAGTAAGTGAGGTACCAGTGTTACTTGGCTAGAAGCCAGATTGGGTCAGAGGAGTACTAGAACATGGAAGAAGGGGCAGTCATTATAGTACAGAACTCCATGTCAGCAGCTGCTAATGAGGCTAGACTTCCTTGCTCTGTGTGGTGCTGCTGCATGTTGTGGGTGGATGGCTCAGGTCAGACCCCAGTGCAGAAGGAGCAATGGTGACACCAAAGAAATCAGATACCATCTGGTACAGCACCTCAGAATCCTAGCTGAGTGAAGCTCCCCTCTAGGTTCTGGCTCTTCAGGAATGGGAGGTACTTGGCAGCTTTCCACAGGGTAACTGGGATGAGTTCTTGGGTCACTGACACCTCTGGTGCCAGATCTCTATACCCAAACCAGAGAAAGGGGAGAGGGTAGAAGATATAGAGAATGACAGCCTACCCATAGTCCTTGATCAGCTGAGGCCTGGGTCCATTCAGTATTGGATCTGGAGGCTGCGGCACATGAGGCTGTTGGACTCGGCCAAGGCTGTTCTGTCGACTGCCTGGGGCTGTGGGCCGGTAGGTCAGCTCCGGGAGCTGGCTGGGGGCCAGGATGATCTCCTTGTGTTCCATGGGCAGATGAGGAGCGGGTGCCAACACCTGCTGGGCTGGATGGTTGGGGCTGGCTGGGTAGGAGTGATCACCAATGTCTGATGCGTAAGACCTAGAGCAAACATGGATAGCAACAGTCACGGTCCAGTTTGAACCATGGGAAGCAGAGGCAAATGGGAAAGAGAATTGAGGATGAACTAACTAGCCGACGCATGGGCAAGGAAGGTGCCAAGAGGGAGCAATGGGATCACATGTTATATGACTGCTAGCTGAAAAGGACCCGAAAAAAATCACCATTTCCAAAATTCTCATTTTACAAAGATGGAAATGGCCACCAAATGCCAAACTGCCTCTCAAGGTATTCTATTGTCATAGGGCTCTTAGACATCATCTAGGCAGCTCTGACTTGGCTTCACTAGTATTTGCCTTAGCCATAAAAAAGATGGGTTGGCAACCATAGTGGGTATACATCAGGATGGGGGTACAGACAAAACAATGGTGTTGCCAGTGACTATAATCCAGTTTGTCAGCTTCTCTAAAGATCAAGGGTCCTGCCATAAATTTCAAACCCATCAATGGGGCTTGCTATATTCCTGAAAACTGAGCCACTTTAAACCCCTGGAAGTTTAAAAAGACAGCCAGTATCCTCACATATTGCTGGTGGAATTAAAATTAGTAGGATCACATTGGCTGCATGCAATAAGGGTTTAGTCTAAACATCCCATCACTGGCAATATGCTCTGAATGGGATCATTTTTCAAGGGAAGAGGGTTTGCCATTGTGATTTTATCAGGGTGAAAGAACACCAGGCCCCCTTGACTCATGGCACTTAAACGTCTTAGAGAATTGACTTGGGGTAGGGAGAGGTTGCAGGATATTCCCATAAGCCATGAGAGGCTTGGGACTTTGAACCCCAGCTCTTCCTCCTCTAAGGCCAGCTTTCTAGACATTGTACCCAACTGTCCCCTGGGTGTTATCATAAAGGGAAAAAAAGATGCTAAAATCAAAAGCAGCATTTATAGTCATTGCAGAGAAGAGGAAATAACCCAAATGTCTCACTTTTAGGTGCATGATTGAATAGGATAGCAATGTATTGGCAATGTAAATAAAATACTGAAATGTGGGGAAAAAATCTCATGAAGCAACACATTTGGACTTTTACCCAAATGAACAGATGATGGGTACCAAAGAACAGCAAGGAATATGGATGCTACTAAGTATGTATTGTACCAGAAGTTTGGTTTTCACCATGAGAAACTGTGTGTTCCATTAGTTTTGAAGTGCATTATGAATTCTTTTTGTTTGTTTGTTTTGCAAGGCAGTGGAGTTAAGTGACTTGTCCAAGGCCACACAGCTAGGTAATTATTAAGTGTCTGAGGTTGGATTTGAACTCAGGTCTTCCTGATTCCAGGGTTGGTGCTCTATCCACTGCGCCACTTAGCTGCCCTTTTGAATTCTTTTTAATACTATTTTTTCAAGAGGATAACGGATGGGATCTTGGGATCTTTGTTGGCAGGGGAGAACTAGCATCACAAGTGGTACACTTTTTGCCAACAGTAAGGGGGAAGCCTAGGGTTGAGTAGGTAACAATATAGGTAACACCTGCCTATTATCAGGGGAGAGCGATCCTTCTGAGGAGGCCATGTGATATGGAGATGGTGAGAACCTGTTATCTGGCCGGAACTCTTTATCATATGCCATCATGCTCCACTCCATTCTCCGATTTCGGGCTTTCCGCACTTTCTTCACCTCCCTGGTGGAGTCCTCCACCAGTCGCTGTTCCTAGGGATCAACACAAACACATCTCAATCTCCCTATATGGGGCAGGCCTGCTGCTTTACAATAAACCTCTATAGGGCTGCTGAGGCCCTCCATATATATGACGACAGTCATCTCACTATATATATATATATATATATATATATATATATATATATACACACATATATATATATACATATATATATATATACATATATGTATATGTGTATATATATATACATATATATCTATATCTCTCTCTATATGTGTGTGTGTGTGTGTATATATATATATATATATATATATATATATATGTATATATATATATATCTGGCAGAATCACCTAGCTATGATACCAAAGGTTTCCTCTAGCAGCAAGTAAATACTAGTCCAGAAAGGAACCTGAAGAGAGAGAGTCCAGTAGACTATGCCATAGCCCCACACAGTACAACAGGATCAATAGTTCATATTACAAGAGCAATTAAATTGGTATTCTTGCCTCCAGACTCCTTTCCAGTGGATCCTAGTAAATATTCCTATTGATCAGATCCTGTTATTCCCTTGCTCAAAGACATGCAGTGGCTCCCTGTTGTTTACATGATTAAGTACAATCAAGGTCCTTGACAATGAGGCTCCAAACTATTTGTCTGTACATGTCATGCTATTCCTCTAAACATCTTCCATGTTGAGCCAAACAAATCTACTCTCTGATTTACAGTCTTGTTTTGTCCTCTCCCATCTCTGCCTTTGCTTACACCATGACCCATCTTGGAATTATTCCCCCTGAAATCTTTCCCTTCCTTTGAGAACTCACTCAGATGCTACCCCCCCACACACACCATGAAGCCTTCTCTGACATCCCATGTGAATGTGATCCTTCTTTCTCTTTGCCTGAATGTCTCCTCTGTGCCAGTTTCACTCTCCTTCAGATCATGGTGACTTCTCTGCTTGGCCCTCTCCTCCCCCATGGGAGCACTGATTCCTTAGATAAAGGCCTGCGTGGTGTCTAGCAATATATAGCCAGCACCCAGCACAAGTGCAGGGCTGACTTCACTGCACCACACCACATTCCTCCCAGGGGCTCCAAGTGTCCCCCTTGACATCTTCCTCCCTCTCAGTCCCCAACACCCCTGAGTTGAGCTACTGCAAGGGCTGTTGAGTCTATCTTCCCACACACCTCCTTCACCCACTGCTGGGCTTCCCTGGCTCAGCTCCTGCCCCTCTACTCAGGTACTAGAATGCTCTTCTTGAAACAATGTCTGCCTACCTCACCCTCTTCCCCCTCGATAAACTCCAGTGGTTCTCTATCACTTCTAAGTTCAAATATAAAAATACTGTTTGGTTTTTTAAATTCTTACCTTTCCAGTATTCTTATACTTTCCCCCTTCTACCCGAACCTCTGACCCCACATACCCAATGACACAGGCCTCCTAGCTCTTTCTTGCATAGGATGCTCCACATTTTGATATTTTCTGAGCATTTTCTCTGGTTGTCCCCTCATGCATGGAATTGTCTCCCACCCCCTTTTCATGTCTCCCTCCTGGCTACCATGGCTTCCTTCAAATCTCAGCTAAAATGCCACCTTCACCAAGAAGCTTTTCTTGACCCTCTTGAGGAACTTAACCTTCCCTTTGAGACTATCTCCAATTGATCCTGTCTATACCTTCTTTGTCCAGAGTCGTTTGCCTGTGGTATCCCCCTTCATGGTAGGAATTGCTTTTGCCTTTTTACAAAGAGAGCTTAGCATGGTCCTGGCCCCATATCTAAGAAATGCTTTGGGACTCCTTTCAAAGGTGCTAGAACTTTCTTCTGCAGACCATTTCAGTGTCCAGGAGCCCAGTGAGGTCATTCCTCTGATTGACACAAAAGTCTTCCTTTGAATGGTGAAGCCTCGAATCAGCTTCAGACCCTCCCAAGACAGGATCTGAGCTCAGTTCAGCATGTGAGAATGCCAATCAGGACTGAACCAAGAGACATAGCAGACTGCGTAGACATGATCACTGAACACATAGGACCTGAGTTTACCAAGAACCAATGTGGAGAGGGAGAAGAAAAGGGGCCAGGACAGAGCCTGGGGGCCCTAATGGGAAGGGGTGTGACCTCACTGAAGAGTCAGCGGAGCTTGATCAGGAAGGGACAATTGGATGGCTAAAAGCAGAAGACAACCATGGAATGGAAATACAAGCGTATTCAGTAGGAGAAGGGAATCTCCAGAGTCAATGTCCAGGGCTGCAGAGCAGGCACAAAATACCCCAGGTTTGGAAGCAAATGAGAGGAGAGGAAATGTACATGCATCTAGCAGCCAGTCCCAAAGTTAACTGCTATGGAATTCTCTCCTTATTGGTGGAGATGAAGGTTCTGCCCTGTGAAAGGGGTGGGGGGCAAGTTGGTGAGAGTTGAGGCAGCTCCAGTCTTGGCTAAGTCCCCTTTGGGGACTCATCATTCAGGACTTCTGGGTTTCCAGCTTGGAGAAAGAAGATGGAAAGGACCAATCCCACTTCAACCCCTGCTGAAAGAAAAAACTTTAGGAAGCCATGAAAGAGTTGGATAGTTTCTGTCATGGTCTTGTTCCTAGCTAGCTACTCTAGAGTCTGTGGGGAGATTCCTTCTGGGGGAGCTCCAAGACCCTCTCTCTCTTTGTTGGGCAGAAATGTCTCACTCCTAATGGAAGAGCTCTTTCATTCTGTGTTGCCCGATGTACATTATCCTTTGTACAGACCTTCTCCTATTTCTGTTTTGCTATAATTTGGATAAAGGGGTTTCTTTGCTATTTGCTATGTTCATTGTGGAACTGGTATTGGGAAGGGAAAGGGTCAAGCCTTGGATGTAGAGCTTGCAGTGCCCCTGCCCCAAACAACAGTGATCAAAAATGAGCTGGTATCCAATCATACCCCTAAACTAACAATAGTGAAGGTGGGCAGATAGAATGCTAGTCAGTACCCACTCTTTCTGAGGAAGAGTAGAAAGGTGGCCTCTGGTCCCACTTTCCTGCTTCCCATCTTGGCAGGAATGAAAGTCTCCTTTGGAAGAAAAGTGGCAGACAAGAGGCTATGGATGCCTATTCTACTACCCTTTGGCTTCCCCATCCATGTGGGCCTCACTCCCCAGGTGGGACTCCCTCCATCTGTCATAGACAGCTTCCTCTAGTTTAGCCACAAAGGGGACAAGAAGGATTAAAGGACAGAGGGGGGGTGGTGGTCGGGGCAAATGAAGAGTTTTCAAAGGATGGGGAGAAGGTGGGGGGGGGGAGAATACATCAATTTGGTATAAATTCATAAATTTATTCCAGTCTTCCTGTGTATCAAGCCCAGCACTAGTCATGGGAAATACACAGACAAAACCAAGAAGCCCCTGCCCCCCAATGACAACAGAAACGTTTGTTAGCTAAGGAGAAAGAGAGTGTTAATGAATAGGGGTAGTGGTCAGAAAAGGTTTCTTATAGGAGGACAATGTAAACTGAGCCAATAATAATAATAATAATAACAATAATTAACATTTATATAGTACCTACTGTGTACTAGGCACTGTGGTAAGTCCTCTTTATAAATATAATCTCATTTGTTCCTCATAATAGCCCTGTGGTGCTAGTATTATCTCAGTTTTTCAGCTAAGGAAATTGAGGCCTACAGAGGTTAAGTGACTTGCCCAGGGTCACACTAAGCTAAGGATGTACCTGTGACCAGATTTGAACTCAGATCTTCTTGATGCTGGGCTCAGTCCTTTATCATAAAGGAAACTAAGGATTCGAAGAGGCAGGGTGAACAAAGTTTGCCCTTCGAGCAGGCCTATCTGTACAAAGGCATGGGGAACATCAGTGAGAGGCTGAGCTCCCAGACCAGTTTGGTCAGAATGGATGATGAACGCAGGAGAGCAAGCTAAAATAAGTCTTGAGAGTCTGGTCGGAGCTAGAGTGTGAAGGGTTTTAAATGAATGAACCCCCAAACATGCATTTATCATTTCCTCTGGCTGCGGAATGTGCTCACTGCTAGGAATACCACGCAAGAGGGGGACAGCCGTTGCTCCCAAGGAGCTGATGTTCTAATGTGGGAGGCCAAAGTTTTGTCTAGGTCAGTAAGGATGGCCAGTTAAGGAGATATCCTTTCCAGAAGCAACCGAATTATTTGATGAATTGAAGAAGCAGGCAGTAGTTTTCCTCAGACAGAACTGCCATCTGCGTTCTCTTTTTTTGTTCGTTGTTTTTATTCCAAAGAGCCGGATATTGATATTGATTTGCTTACTCTACTTAGGGAGGCTGAAAGTGGGAGATGACTGGGAAGGTGGGTGATGTTAGGATTTAGGGGCAACCTGACTAGATGACTGCATGGGATGTCAATAAATAATGGGCCAGTCTGGAGTTAAATAGATAGAGTGGGTTGGGCTGAGAAGGAAATGCCAGGCTGAGGAGTTTCTAGGTTAAGGGAAGAGGTTCTGAAGCTTTTTGAGCATGGAATTGGTGCTTTAGGAAGATTCTGACAGGCGGATGGAAGAAGGCTGGGAGATGGGAGAGACTAGAGGCAAGGGTACCGTTATAATGCTTCAAGAAGAAGGTGGTGAGGAATCCGTGTGGGTGGAAGGATGGTGTATAAAGAGGGAATCAGAGGTATTTCCTTTATGGAAATGAGCAAGTGTATGGGGAGGAGCAGGTTTCAAGGGGAAGACAATGAGTTTTGCTTCTGAGATACTAAAGGGATGAGATCCCAGATAGAGAGGTCTTGCTGGCAGTTGGTAACCAGGGGACTGAGGACAGATCAGGGTTAATAATCACTGACATTACACGAAAGGCTTGTAGAATGCTTTGGATTTTGGAGTTATTCATGATGAGATGGTACATGATCCCAAGGAAGCTGATGAAATCACATGGGTAGCTAGTATATATCGAGAAAAGAACACCCACGGTGAGGGGGTGGCAGATAGATCCGGCAAAAGAGACTGCCTAAACCGATTCACAGAAGGGAATTCAATGAAATGGAATTAAAATGTCAGCTCCCTATAATGACTCATGCTGTACTCTTAAGTCATTTACCCTTCAAATACTTGAAAACAGCATCATGTCTTCTCTCCCTCAATTCTTTCAAGTGATCTTCACCTGGTGGGCTCTCGAAGCCCTTCCCAGAACAACATGGCTCTTCCCTTCCTTAGTAACAGCCTAGGATTGACAGAAAAGTCAGGAGAGTTCTGGGACTCCAGAGTGGGTCAAGAGGGGTTGAGGTGGGAGCAGACAGAAGGGACAAAGGCTGATGTCACTGAAGACAAAGTCTGCAGCCTTCCCTGGGTAGCTAAGCTTTGCATTTATGGGTTCTGAGGACAAGATGCCTCCTGAGCACTGAAGCCCACTCTAGGGAGGAGTGTTGCAACAGACTGACCAGGGACTAGTTCTAGATCAGGGAATCTCCAGATTGGATGGGTCCTGAGAGGCCATACAGGTCAACCCTCACCTGCAAAGGATACCCTGCCCTGCAATTCCCCCAACAAGGGACCCATAGTATCGATATGAAACAGAATCTCTTGGCAATTTCCACTCAGAGTTTCTGGTTCTTTGGGACCAAGCCAGAAAAAAGGTTAATCCTTCTTCCAAACGATGTATCATGTCACCCCACAAAGTCTTCCCTTTTCCAAACTAAATACTGTCTTTCACACAGCATCCCAGCCCTGCCCTTCTGGACAGCATAGCCCTCTTCAAGAAGGAAGCACAAGCAGTAACTTGCTCTTTTTGCAAAGTCACAGCTTGTCAACACTCTTCCTAAAACATGGCAAACCACACACACACACACACACACAAACACACACACACACACACACAAAATCACAGATAATAAGAGACCTTATTATAGACAATTAAGAGGTCATCTAGATGAGGATACTGTGGTTCAGAAAGAGGAAGTGACTTATCCACAAGCCAAGGGCCCAAGCCAGGAAGGCTTCTGATCCAAGGCATCATGAGAGATAGAAAGCTTCCTCTCATGTCTAATTCTCTTTCCAGCCCCACCCATGTACCTTCTGCCTTCGTTTCTCCTTCCTCTTATCCTCAGTGGCCTGAAGCATTTTCTCTTTCCACAAGTTGAAGAAATATGATGGGTCAGTATAGAATTTAAGGCCATCTTTCTTGTCATCTCTGAAATGGACCCAAAAGGGCATGTTAGTGAGCTTATCAATAGTGGTCATCTAATCTAGTCTGATCCCCATATTTTACAGAAGAGCAAAATGAGACTTAGAAAAGGGAACAGATTTGCTTAAGGTCACATCATTAGCTGTGATTCACATCCAGAGCTGAAAGCCCTGAGGCCCAGTTAAACTTGAGCTTTGTGCAGTCCAGAGAAATTCCCTAAGGACAGCAAATGGCCTGTCTCATTGAAATGATCAGATGGGAGGACTAGAAGACCCAGGCAAGATTTAATACTATTTCCCAACTGCCAGGCAGTGGATGAAACCACTGTTTCAATCAGACAGACACTTCCCAACAAACACCCAACCTGCCCTACAAAGCACATTCCTGAAAAAATGAGCATTGCTTGGTAATCAGCAGGGAAGGATATTCCAGCTGTGCGCTTCCTGGGGCGAAGACTGTGCATTAACCCTCCTGAGGTAGTAGTGATGTAGGAGAAAAAGAGCTGAATTTGGAGTGAGGAGATCTGAAATTAAGTCTCATTTTATGTGACCTAAGGCAAGTCATTTACTTCTCTGGGACTCAGTTTTTTCATCTGTAAAATGGGGATCATAATCCAGAATTGCTGTGAAGATGTATTTGGTGCCTAGTATGTGTAGAGGCGCTGAGGGAGATATGAAGTTCAGGAAGATTGGGCCATTACAGAAGCCCTGTAATCATATAAACCCTAAATCATTGCCAACTCTATTATCACCAACCAGGATTGTTAACTGATGAGTATTCTCTGGTGTGGATGGGGCCTTAGTCCTCATCCTTATATGTCACCATCTTGGAGCCAAGAAGTGAGGAGGAAAGGCCTAGCACATGAAAAAATGCTTGACCAGGCAATGAGGCCTGGGCAGGCAGAGGTCATTAACCAGGTAAGATGGCTGTTCAGCATGGAGCCAAGGACAATCTTTTTCATGGAAACAACTCACATATTTTTAGTAAGTGGGGAAAAAAAGCCAGGGGGTACTTTGTCCCCCATGGCCCCATATGGCAGGAAGGATGTTATTTTGGCCACTGTCAGATGAGGAAACTGAAGCTTATGAGAGAGACAATGTGTTGCCTCAGGTTACCCAGCTAAGAAAGGGCTCAGTCAGGGCTTCACTAAGTGCCCCAACTCTAAGACCAGACTAACTCCTAACTAAACCCAAAGCCCCAGCAGATAGAACAGGTTCCTGACTCTGGCTCCACTTGCTCCTACTCTCCAGACCTATCCTGGTCACCAGGGGCCCTACCCTCCCTCCTACCTGTAGGCCGTGAGGATGTTGAGTGGCGGGGGCTTGTCACACCGCTGGTACATCTCCATCACGGGGTTGGGGATGGAGTTACGTGATACCACCTGCTGATTCTGGATTGTGGAGCTCCGGAATGCCTTCCTCATGTTGATATCCTGTAGGGACACTGCGGAGCCGAGGAGCACAGGATTTAGAGTGACAAGGGACCTCTGAGATCATCTAGTCAAGGGGTTCATGACCTAGGCTCCGCAGAGCCCTTCAGGGATCTGTGTATATATTTCAAGGGTTTCATAACCTGGGGTTCACAGAGGCCTTGTGGGGGTGTCTGTGGATGGATTTTGAGGGGTTCATAATCTAGGGTCCATATAGCCTTTGGGGGATCTGTGACTAGGTTTCAAGGGGTTCATGAAATTAGGTGAAGAAAAATGTACAACTTGACGAAAATAAACCAATCTTCAGTTGAAATTTAGCATCTCCTTCAGTTATTTAAAAATGTGATTCTGAGAAGGGGGCAGGCACAGCCCCGCCCTGTGGCGGCATGGCCCATGCTATCTGATGATCTTACACCAAGTTCTGCTTGGTCGTCACACCAGATGTCACCCATGGTGCACATATAGCTCAGGATTTCAAAATTGCATTGCAGTCAATGTACCTCTTGGGTCTGCCAGCTTAGATCCTGGCTGGAGAGCCCCAGATGGTCCAAGAGGTATCATTTCATGGATTAGATGAAAGAGCACCCAGAAGATTCCATGGCCTCTGACTTGAAAAAAAAACTTGTCATTTTTACCTCCTTCTAGCAGCAGGATTCACATTAGGCATGCAATGGGGAACCAATGACTCTGGTACCAGAGAGTGAGGAGACTTGGGTTCAAATCCCAGATGTGTTACCTTGGACAAGTCACCTTTCCTCTCTAGGTTTCAGTTTCTTCCTCTGTAAAATTGGGGGAGGGTGTACTATGACCCTATGGGTCTCTTCTAACTCACAAATGGTCATCTATGATTCAATCCCAGTCTCTCCTTGCAGCTACTGACCGTTGGCTTTTTCACTGAACACTCAATCTCCTTCCTGGGACTCATTTGACAATCAACCAGTTGAGCGTGAAAGAGGACCTTACAGTCCAATACTTTATCTTGCCAGGTGCAGGTGACATACCTAGCTCTGAGAGGCCCCAAAGGAAAGTATGGCAAAGAAGATGTATTAGGCTGACTCGTAAACTGAAGGTCTACAGAGCCGTTGTGCTGACCTCATTGCTGCATGTCTGTGAAATCTGGACAGTCTACCAGCACCATGCCAGGAAACTGAATCGCTTCCATTTAAAATGTCTTAGAAAAATTCTGATCACCTGGCAGGAGAAGGGGGGGTGTACTAACAACTGGAGAGATCAGAAAAGGTTTTGTAAAGAAGATGGCCCAAGCTGTGACTTGTAGGGAGCAAGGGATTCCAAAAGGTGAAGGTGAGGAAGGGGAACATTTCATGAACAGGGGACAACCTGGATTAAAAAAATCACAGAGGTGGGGGATGGGGAACAGCAAGCAAGCCAGCTTTAGGATGACTAGAAAGACAAGTTAGTGTCAGAATGTAAGCGACTTGTATTTTCTTTTCAGGACACTTTGTGAGCAAGGGAGTGACATGGCTAGCTTCGTGCTTCTGGAATCTCAAGTTGGCAGCCATATGGAAGAGGAACTGGTAAGGAGAGATGTCCAAGGAATACACGGGGGAGCTATCCAACAGAAAGTCAGAGATGCAGGGATGGAGGCCAGGAGGGAGATGGAGGCTGACTATGTACACCTGGCAGCCACCTGCATGGACAGCACTGAATAAAACACAATACTCTGTTGGTACTAAAGCTGAAGAAGGAGCAAGAAGGAGGAGAGCCAAGAAAAGGCTGATGGTAAAAGGAGAGAGCTGCTTCAGCTGAATGATGAGTCTGGGAGCTCTATTGCAAAGGGGTAAAGAATGGGAGGTGAGAAAGGTAATGTGTAAAAACCAATTTTTTCCCATAGGAGTTTGGTTATGGAAGGGAAGAGACATCTAGAACAATGACTTGAGGGAAAGGTTGGTAAGTAAGGCAGAGAGTCAAGCAGATTTAGAGGCAGCAGAGAAGGAGCCAGGAGACAGGGAAAGCTGAAGGTTTGGGTGAGGGTAGATGAGGGAAGGCATCAGCTCCTGGAGGACACAAAAAGGGATGCTTGCAAATGATTCACACATACGTAAAAGCAGTTTACATTTCTATAGGATTCTGAGGCCTACACAGCTATTTACTCACAATAGGAAGACAGAGAATGCATGATTATCCCCATTTTACAGATGAGGAAGCTGAGAAACAGGGACATGAAATGCCTTGCTCCGGGTCATACAGCTGGTAAGCAGCCAAGTGAGGAGAGCTAATTACAGTGCAAGGTGCTACAATGAAAAGAGTTAGGAGATGGAGGTTTGAATCCTGCTTGGGCCACTTACTACCTGAGAGAGCTTGGAGAGGTCATACTCCAGCTCTGGGTCCCACTTTCCTCTTGTGTAAATTTGAGGGGAGGGAGCAAAAGATGACCTTGGAGGCCCCTTCCCAATCTCATTTAAGGAGGTAAGGATTCGTTCATAGTATGACACACAAAGTCTCTCAAAGGCATCTTGCCTTAGCCTTCATCCTCAACAATAATACAAGGGTTCTCCTACAGTACCATATTTGTAGACATATAAGCTATACTCATTTCTAGAAAGGCTTTGTTTGATTTTTATCACCCCCTCTCCCCAAGCTATTTGCTCTGGCAATGGCCACTAGATGGCAAACTTGAAGTAACTGAGTAGCTGCTATTCACCAGTAACCTCACCCATGGAAAAACCAATCTCTAAGTCATTGTCAAAACTCCCTTGGGTCACCAGAAACCCATTCCCACCACATAATGTGCACTGCTCCCCTCCTCACAATGCCCCACACACATTCCTGACCATCACAAGCTCAGAGAAGCCTAGTGTTGGCCTCTGGCACAAATACTTAGGAGCTCCAACCCATACCCAACTATTCCACAGGAACTGGAACATAACTAGAAAGAAAAGTATAAGGCTATCTTATAGTGTCTAGACCTGATGCTTGATTTCCTTTTAGGCCCTAGGAAAATAGCTGAAGCAGAGTATGGGACTGCTTTCACCAGCACTGTAGTCACTGTGGGCAGGGGGAGCATATCCTAGTTCAGAGTTGGAAGGGCTCTCTTAATACAAACCATCAAAATGGGAAAGGGCTTTGGAGAGTACCTAATTCTAGAATTTCAAAGCTAGAAGGGACCTCTGAAGTCATCCAGTCCATCCAACTGTCTTATTTTATAGGGGAAGAAACTGAGGCTTAGAGAATTGAAGTGGCTGGCCCAAAGGCATATAGTTACATATTAGTTTCATGCCAACCAATACTGATGCTGGGTGGGGGGTTGAAATCCCCATTGAGCAATTCAGGGAACCATTTCTGGAAAGAGTATCTTGGCACCTCTGATCTGTCTGAGTCCAGATGGTCTGACTGGCAGGACAGGACAAGTAGTAACAGACAAGCTGAGCCAGGGCTAGAGTACAGGGAACATTCCCAACCCCCCACCCCAAGGAAAAGATACCTATAGCAGATTCCCTTCTTTAGACTCTATCACAGCAGGGAATATGTCCTAGGCACTATGGGTAAGGGTTAGGATACAGAGAAATGTAACCTTGAGTTATCATCCTCTGGGGTGTTGAGTCCTATAACCAGACACTATTCTCAAGGCCTCTAAAGTCCTGCACAACTCTCAACCTACCCAACACAGCCTAGAGTAAATGAGCTACTCCTCTGGGATGTCTACACCTAGATGCAATTTCCCAGCATCTTCTGAGTAATGAAGCTGAATTGTCAAAGCAGTTAGATTTTTGTCATGAGGGAGAATTGGTAGACCAATGAGGAAGCCAAAAGCTGGGCAAACATACACCCAAGGGCCTCCCACTAGGTTCTGAGTCTGTGTATGTGCCATAATAATAGTTAAGCACTATATGGACCTTTGAGGTTTGCAGAGGTGTCAAACATGTTGCCCATGGGTCCTTCCAAGTGCTACCAGAAGCAAATTCAGTTGAAATTGGGAAATATTTAACAAAAAAATTAAAAAGCAAATAGAAGATAATGTTAACATGTGTTTTTCTAAATACCTGCAGGAGTCCTTATGTACAGTGAATATACTGCTTTATAAATATCTCATTTTAGTCTTATAACAACCTCAGGGATAGGTGCTATTACTATCCTCATTTTACAGATGAGGAAACTGAGGCATATAGAGGTTGAGTGACTTGATCAGGGTCACAAGCTAGGAAGTATCTGAGGCTGGATTTGAACTCAGGTCTTCCTGACTACAGGCTTGGTACTCTATCTAATGTGTTACCTGGAATTGTGATAGGATATTTGTGTGTGTGTGTGTGTGTGTGTGTGTGTGTCCATTTGCATGTTTCTGAGGCTGTATACACACGTGGAAGTATGTATGTTGGAGTGAGTACATGCATTTATTGGGAATGAGTCTTCATGAGGTAATGGACTTACATGTTTCTGGAGGTGGGTTAGGGGAATATGTGTGTTCAGAGTATAAAGACTTCCCCAAGGGTTGGTTGTTGGAGGGGTTTTTTTTGGTGGGGGGGTAGACAATCATAATAGGTAATCCCTGCCCCCTATGTTTATCCAGTTGAATTTAGGATGTGCTCTATAAGTGAATGACAGGAGATCAGGGTATCCATTGTGAACAGACTCCAGAATTTGGAGCAAGTCCCTCAGAGGACTGGGTGGAGGGCTCCCTCCTACCTCTCAGCACAAAGACAGAATGAGCCCTGCCAATGTGCTGGTCTGGCCTAGCCCTGTCACTGCACAGAGGATGGGCCTAGGGGAGGGCCATGCTGCACTTAACTGGACAGACATATTCTAAGGGAGATTTAGAAGGGGGAAGGGGGTTGTTATAACAAATTGTTATAAATATCATAAAAGAAGTTGTTACAATAACATATTGTTATACGATCAGTGGGTTCTTGTCCTTCATTCTCAAAGAAGACCAAAATGACATCACTGGTAGAAACAAGTTATGGTGTCTGACTGTGGCTGATCAGATAGATACGAATTCAGAATGCTTTGCCACAGATCAGGCACAAATAGTCCATGTGGACACCTGGAGAGGCTTATCTAAACTCCCGTATCTAATGTTTCTTTTGAGCTATTTCAATATTGCTTTGAAGAAGTTTTTGTACATTTCTTTTTGTGTTCTGACCACAGGGTGGGATCCCTGCCTGCTGTGGTAATCAGGTCAGGGTTGGGTAAGCAGGTAATTTTTCTAAACCCTTCCTCACACCAGGAGGTGAGCAGTGAGATCCTTAAAAGACTGTTTAGGCACCTAGGAGACTGTTGAATTCCACTGCTGATTCCAGTGAGGAGACAGTCCTATAGCCTGTGCCACCTGTGTGCAGGAGTGTGACTACAGCTCCATGTGGATTCACACCTGCTTCTTTGTCACTTGCCTGTCACCACAGGACTTTGAGATAGGAAGAAATGGTAAAAATGGTATAGGTGATATCTTTTTGATTTGTATGTAGATTGGATTTAAGTGAGGCAGAGTTGCACAGTCGTTGGCCTCACTCTCTCTTCCAGAATCATCACAGCCCAGTGACAAGACAAAGTCAAGATAACTGGTGATGGCTTAAGATACCTTAGTATCAATAATGTCTAACCAAGGTCTATGCACTCCACAGCAGTGCTGTGACATTTCCTTCTCTGGCTCATTTTTACACATGAGCAAACTGAGGCAAACAGGGTTAAGTGACACAGCTAGTTAGTGTCTGAGGAATAGGGTGTGTTCAGGAAAGACTAGTACCTCTGGTGTGAGGGCTGCTGAGCCCTTTTCAGGGCTGTTTTCCACTTTAATGGTCACCTGATCCACCTAACCCCCACCTGTGGCTCCAAGAGCAGGAACATGCACAGTGGCCACACCCTGGTAAACTTTTTCAGCAGACAGGCTAAACCAGGTTGAGGGCAACCAAGGGGATCTCAAACCCATCAGGGTGTTAGGGGGGTTTGTACCACAAGTATGTGAAGATTTCCACTAGTGGAATGGGTAGATTTGTGGTATATTATAAAGGGGATTGTTATAATAATATATTGCTATATATGATAAATATTATAAAGGCAGTCATTAAGAAGAAAAAATAGAAAAGGACAAAAAAAGAAAAACACAAGTATAAATTTTCTGTCCCTTTACTATTTGAGTAATATAAGACAGTCCATTTTACCTTGAGAGGCCTGTTTCCACTTGTTGAAGCGAAGGGGGAGCAGGGGCGACTGCATAACCTCTGAGGTCTCTTTCCAACTCTAGATCCTGTACTTACATTCCAGTTCTTCCATCCATCTAGAGGCTCACTATACTTAGCATACAGTAGGCATTTAATAAATGCTTGCTGATTAATTGTGCTGACTCTTGCCACAATTGGTACCAAGACTGCAAGGCAGCTCCGCCTTCCTTCCTCTTCCTGATTCAGTCATGACTGTCTAGAAACCCTTTATAGAGAACCTTGCCAACATGCTATGGGCCTGCTTCTTCTAGTGCTATTTCCTGCCTAGGTGCGTGGGCCACCCCATCTGTCAGCCCATGATCTGATAGCTCCCATGCCTTTCCTGGCCATCCATTTCTGCTCTGATGCTTTCTATACCACAGCAGCCATGGAGTCATACAATTTAGGGCCTATGGACTCCTAGGTTTTGTGTGTGTGTGTGTGTGTGTGTGTGTGAATATATTAGCTGTTTCGAGGGGTCCACATACATACAAAGTATTGTCATTTTGCAGACTAAAATGTTTTACATATCTATTAATATTTCTCAAATGTACAGATACTGCTGAGATGAATGAAAATACAAATTTGTTTTTTTAAAAAAGGAAAAAGGATGAAGAACTCCTCTGGGGACCATAATGGCAGAGTGTTGTCAAAGCCCTGTTATCAGTATCATTATTTAACCGTTTTTCATTGTCACACAGAAGAATTCAAACTTGGGGTGGCAGTGGGATACAGCCAAAAATGATGTGAGATATAAACAAAAGGCATCAGGAAAACTTATTTGAAAAAAATAAACAACTAGGGCCAGCTTTGAAGGAGTAAACAAATCTCAGGGAGACAAACCAATATCCTAGTGCCCAATTTGGAGCCCTGATGCCAAGGGACTGGCATATGCCTCTAACAAATTACCAGGTCTAAGGTATACTCTGAGAAAGCTGGACATGATCTAGGCAAGAAAAAGAAAAAGAGGAAGAAGAAGCAGACATGCCCTGGCCCAGGAAAGGGCAATGCTCCCTTGGCTCACCCTCCCCTACCCACCTTCCTCCACGGTGGAATCCAGCTGTGTGACCTTAATCACCAAGAGGTCCACCCTTTCCTGCAGCGAGTTCATTCGCATGTAGAAGCTGTTGGCTTCATTGAACAGCTCCCCAAAGATGTCTTCTGCATGTCTGCCTGGAATTGGTGGGAGAGAGAGAGATAAAGTCTTGTGGGGGTTTCTCACAACACTCACCCAAGCCCAACCATTGCCTCAGCCAAACCCCGTTCGCCTGTCCTCCGTCACGTTTGCCAACTGATGGAATTTCTTCTCAAAGGCCTCCCAATTTCCTGGGTCCCTCATTCTGCCTAAAGTTGCCTCTCTGCTAGTCCCTCTACCCCAGCTTCATGCTCCAGGTTCTATGCTCTGAGAACAAGCAAACTAAGTCTAGTCCATTTTCCCAAGACATGGAAGACAGCCATCTTGTCCTCTCACTAAGTATTCTCTTGAGGACTCTCGCCTAAACATTTCTACTTCCCCCAAGTACTTTTCCTGTGACATAATTATGGGGAACTTCTCTATGCTAGCATAGGCCAAAGCTGGGTGAACAACTGCAGGCCTAGAAAGGCCCTGGGGCCTAGCCTACCAGGTGCATTTCTTATTTTCAACACTGAGGCAGCGTAATGAGGCGGACATTCAACTGAAGCTCAGACACACTGCCCGGCTCCTGGGGTTGCAGGCCAGATGAATTGTCTCTAAGTGCTCAGGCCCCTCCCACTGTACCACAGCACTGCTCAACAGTGGCTACCTTCTCCCTCATTTTCAATCTCCCAGTGACCAGTGTCGCCATATCTCTTCCACAGATGACCTGGGTGGCTAAGGATGACAGTGGCTCCTTGCTATGCCACAGGAACATCCCTGGAGGCCAGAGCATTCAGGTTGCCCCCAATTTTGCTAATCAGGTATCTATGGTGCTGCCGCCACAGGGAGGCAGATTTCAGTTCAATGTAAGGAAAGCCTTCCTAACAAGGAGAACTGTCCAAAAACAAACTGGGCTACCTCCAGAGGTAATGAGCTCTCCACTATGGAGATCTGTTACTAGCAACTGAAAGCTGTGGAGGAGATTCCTGCTCAGCTAGGGGGTGGATTCTACATTCTATCTGTGACTATGGGCAGGCTTCTGGGAGCTAATGAGATTCTAAGTAGTTGCACTGGCTCCTCCACCTGTCACACCCCTACTGCCTTCATGTCAGATTCATCTCTTCTTCCTCAAAGTCCCAACAAGACAGCCTTATGGACATGATCTGATGGACACAAATCACATGGGAAGTTCTGCCACACAAAACTAGCATTCCGGCCAATGTCTAAAATGTTATCCTTAGCCAAATGTTCTTTTGAGTTAAAAATGGCCCTCTACCTGGCTCTGTCCTCATTTTAAAATGTCAATGTAGGAGAGAAGTGGGACACACAAAGTCTCTGATAACTTGGTGTTAGTCTACTATATGATTTTGTCCCTTATGACAGAGACTGCTGGCAAAGTAAGGGTCCTGTTTGCTTGGAACTAAAGGCTCCTGAAGGGTGATAGTAAGGAAGGAGGAGCAGACCGGCCCTAAGAACATCTACTTTGTCACTACTCCACAAAGATTAAAGCTCTAGGGTCCCTCAATCCAGGTATACCATTACAGTTTGCCTGAGCCACAGCTACTTAGGCTGGGGCCCTCCTAGGATGGGAGACAGTCTCTTCCCATTGGGAATGACTGTTTCCTGAAGCCTCATCCCTCTTACCTGCTAAGGCTGGGCTTTGAAGTGGTGATGTAGAAGGATGGCTATGATATCAAGGGAAGAACACAGGCCTGAGAATCAGGAGGCCGTGTTCAAGCCTCAGCTTTATTACTAAGCAGTTTGTATACTAACATTGGGCAAATCAATAACCATCTCTGAACCTCAATTTCCATGTTAGTAAAATGAAGAGTTAAGCTGTACCCCCAACCCCTCCCAATACTGGTGTGCCATATCCCAAGATTCTGTGCTCTAGGGTCCTTCTAATGGGCTATCTCAAGAGGTAATGAGCTCCCCATCATGGAGGTCTACAACCAGCAACTGAAAGTTGTAGAGGAGGTTCCTGCTCAGTATTACCACTAGGGGGTGGATTCTACATTCTGTGAGATACTTTCTAATACTGAGATTCTGTGATTATGGGCAGAGTTGTAGGAGCTAATGAGATTCTGAGTGGTAGCACTGCTTTGGTGACTGGCTACCACTCTTTTGCCAGGGCACCAATGAAATATTCTGTGGTTCCCTCCCACCCCAGCTATTGGCGTGCTTTGGTCAGAGGTCCCTCCTGACCCTGATGTCCCACCCAGTATACCATGCTATATCCCTTCTCATTCTGCATTCTGTCTCCTAGCTCCTCAGGTATTCCAAGCTAATTTGGTGGGTGAGGATGCACAGTACTTTGGCTCACTAGCCAAATGGGAAGTATATTTGCCACTGGTTTCCCCACTGGGAGCCTCTAAGTTCCAGAGACTTGGCAGGGAGGGCTGCCATTTTGGAAATCTTGCTGAGAGGACTAAGACACAGGGAAAGGTAGGGCTTGTAGTCAGGTCCCAGGCCATCTGAAGCAGTTCAAATCACAACCCTTCCCCAATGCTTCAAGTAACTTCCTGTCCCAATGGTAACAGCACATTTTAAAGATTTACAAAGCTCTTTCCCCAAAGCTAAAAACCAGCTCTGTTGGGGCCAGGGAGGGCAGGGATTATTCCCTACTTCATAACTCAAAGATCCTGAGGTCCAGAAAGGTAAAGTCATTTACCTGGTGGTAACACAGCTCAGATGTACTGGAGCCAGGGCTTAAAGCTGGGGCTTTTTCCACTACTGTAGACAATGTCTCAAAAGGGTAGCAAGTTTCTGCCTAAATACAAGCTGGCCCCCATCAAGCAACTGTAGCAACATGAAGTACCTTGGCATACCTAGTCCATTTTCCATGAGCCAGGCTGCTAAAAGCTATCAAAGGGACCTTAGAGATCTTGGGGTTCAACTCCTCTGAGGCTCAGGAAAAGAGAATGATTTGCCCAAGTCATTAAGTAGCCCATGGAAGGGTTGGCCACCATGGCAGGGAGCATTCAGGAAGAGTCTCTTGACCAACAGGAGGCAGTGTTCCTAGAGAATGCTATAAAATCTTTCAGGATGAAATTAACAACAAACTGTTTGGGATGACCTAGATATGCTGCCTACTTGTCCAGAGGCAGGGGACTTGACCAGATGACACTTTCAGATCACCTTCTAGCCTCAAAAATCTGTGGAATCCTAAGACTGTGGACTCCTCAAAGGCAGAGACTCCCTCAATTTCTCTCTGTGGATCTTGGTATCCCCTTCAAAATGAGATATCTGAATAGATCAAGTCTAAAGCTTCAACCTTAGACATTGATCCTTTACTGACCACCTTCAATGGTCAGACGCCAAATCAGGAGAAAAAGGTAAATAACTCTGCTCCAGAAAGCTCTTCTCCAAGGCCAGCCCACTTACTGAGGCTGCCCAGCTGCTTGATTATGGCAGCTAGGGTGCTGTTGGTGACACATTCCAGCTCACTAGTGACCCCATCAGGCAGGGCACCACGGCACAAGTGCCTGGGTTCAATGTTCCTCTTGACCAGTGGCATTGTCCTGGGTTTTCTTCACCTGGTGGGGAGGAGAGGAAAAGGAGAAGAGAAAAGAGTTGAGGTCAGAACTGAAAACAAGACAAATAGATCAGAGACCACAACAGAGAGTCAAAAACTTTAAGCTGAAAGGTCCAAGTTGGATTCAGCTCTCTAACCCTTTGGCGCACCTTATGTACCTCTTGCCAGATCATCCCTCTTGGTCTTCCTTAGTATTTAGCGTTAGCATTAGCAAAGGGCCTTGCCATTGTTATGGTCAAGGTTACATCAAGATCTAGATTTTCGCATTACAGATAGAAAAACAGGCACCAAGCAGTCCAGAAACTTAGCCAGAATGTAAGTGATGAGAACCTGCACTGTTGACTTTTTCAGATGGATGCAGTCACTTGCATGTACCACCAGCTTCTTCTCAGCAGACCATTTGGAAAATGCTAGAAAAGGACCCAGAACTGGCTACTGTCCCAGCTCTGATAGCGTTTACTCTCTCTTGTTGGGGTACAGGGTCAGTCTCTTTATTGCCTTGCCAGACAATCTGGACTCTCTCTCTCCAAGAACTATGACCATCAGACTGCTGGCCCAGTGAAAAAAGCTCACCATATACCTGCCTGCTTTCCTTCCCCTCCTGCCTCCCCTGCCTAGTCCTCTAGGCTGCCAAATGCTATTAACTGTGGGCTCCCACCTGTCCTTCCCTGCACCACCCCACAAGACCTTTGCTTTATGGTTCTGTACCATACTTATAATTTCAAAGTCTCTACTGTAGTCCTGTATGAGTCTCCATACTCTTTCACGAATCTCCTTGATGGGGACATGTTACAGAAATGACTGGATAGACAGTTAGATCAGACCAGACAAGACAGACCCAAACAGGAAGAACCATTGTGCCTTATGGCAAAGCCTGCTCTGGTTGGCCAACTAAACTCTCAATCCTCCAGCTGGTCACCATATTGGATTCAGTTTGAGTTGCCTTGGCAGGGAAAAAGGGTCTGAAACCTAGACTCCTTCTCCAGACCTGTCACTGACTTATCACCATGAGGAGCCTTCCCTTTCTTTCCTCTGGGCCTCAGTGTGCCCATCTGTGAAAGGGAGCATTAAGCGTGCCCTTGTGTGCCTCTCTGGGTTGCCATGATGAGGCAGTAGATGGAAAAACATTGGTTTCATGCCCAAGAAAGGGACAGTCTGGTCAATGTACCAGTATGTTGTTCTATTTCCTCAAAGCAAGACAGCTGGGGGCAGGGAGAGGAATAAGCAAGTTGAGTGAAAGCTATATAACCACATCATATGAGCTTTTCCCTCTGATGAACTGGCTTATTGTCCAACAAGTTCCCAGAGCCCGGATGCTTAGCTTGAAAAGCAACCGAGATATGTGGCAGTTCATTGGTAGCCCCAAGCACCAAATGCAATCCATTAACTGTTATCATTGGGTGCTGGCAAGCAACAGTGGGCACTGCAGAAGAATCCAGGCCTGCTGAGTTTCCGGTATGTTCAAAGGGATGGCAGTGGTAAAAATGTTCACAGAAATCCCAGGGGGCCAATTCCCAGACCCCATTCCTCCCCCCTCAACCCCCATAACAGTGCCAGTCTTTGAATTTGCCGAGGACAGTGGAGCCTGAGGGACCTCCTAGCAGAGGTGGGGCAAGCTGGCAACTGCCCCATTGAGGAGGGGTGAAGCTTTGGTGGGCATGAGTCCCTTTTCTTTGGGGATGAAAGAAAAACAGCCCATTACCATGGCAAAACCTAGAAGCTGTAGCTGCTGAGGTCAGTAATTAGTTCAAAAGGGGGCCCAGGGGGCATGGAATGTATACAAGACCTAATTGGGAAAGAGTTGGTGAGGGCTTCAGCCCAGCTGCCTGGAATGCCCTCATTTGGCAGATTCCAGTAGAGTTGCTCTCTCCAAGAGGGTCAAGACATTTCATTTCTCCAAACCTGCAAATCACGAGCCCAAGTGGTCAAAGGGCCACAGTTGACCCTTCTGATTTTATAGAGAAGAAGCAGGTTTAGCAGGAAAAGGCCCTAAACTGAATTTGAGACAGTCTGGTGTACTATGTCACTATTCCTTCTGTATTACCATCACTGGTATTATTAATAAGAGTCCACCTACGTTTGATGTTATATGATTATCTTGGATGATTTATGGTCACAAAGGCTTTTCATAAAACATCATTTCACTGAATATTCACCAAAGGTAGTTATTATTCTGCCTTTTTTTCAAAATGAGGAAATAGTCTCAGAGAGATCTAAGAATAAGAAAAAGAAAAACTCACATTTATTGTTTATGAGTGGCTTTCCCCATGACTACAGTGTGAGGTAGGCAATGCAAGTATTATCATTTCCATTTTATAGCTGCCAGGATAAAATGAATGCTTGTGTAAGGTTACATGGTTAACAAGCAGCGGCCCAAGAGAAGTCCAAAAATCTTTCTAATATACTGAGCACTGTCTCTATCCACATGCAACCACTCCCATTACTTGGAGACATTCAGCATCAGTGCTGGCTTCTGGTCCTTGAAGAAACCCACCCATGCATCTGAACACATTTTATTTTGTCAACTTTCTCCTTCCCCCAGTGCCTAGCATTCAATGCTTGGTACACAGTGTGAGCTCAATACATGCTGGCTCAATTGAATCACTGAACCAGAGTGTTAGGGAAACCTCAAGTTTGGCAATGTCTTGAAGCTTCAGACCTCACAAGCAGAGGGTACAGGTGCCCTGACCTCTGGGTATACCCACTCAGTACATGCAAGGTCGGTCTGCCCAACTGCTCTTCCAACAACCTTGGCTGAGGGGTGCTGAAAGAAAATTTCCCCATAGCTGATGTCCACCACTTCTGGGATGCTCCTTGGCAGCCCTGCTTCTCAGAAAACAGGGGGTCCCCTAGCACTTAAGTCATCACTGATTGGCCATGACTGAGCTGAAGACTGAAGAAGTTGTTGAGTTCTGTGGGGAATGGTCTATGTGGCCTCATCTCACAACTAACAGAAGACCCTAAAGTGGTAGCTGATTTCAATGAGTTTTGGTTCTCTCTCTAATGCCCCAGGCAAATCTAGGCCCCAGTTTCTTCAATGTAAAATGAGGCAGTTAGAATAGCTTCTTTCCAGTGCTGGTATCTTATATTTTTATATTCTAGCATAGTCTCTCTGTATTTCTATATATGTTTAATATTCTTATTTATCTAGTTCATTCGTCTGACTGACATATAATCAAACACTAACCATATACAGAGCACTATGCTAAACACTGCGAGATATAAAGTTTAGCTAATGGCATTCACGGAGCTGAGAGTATTTTAGGAAAACTAGGCAAAAACATACACAATATTGCATGAAAAGTACATTGGGGAAGTATTAGAACAAAGCCTTGTATTATTTGCATATTCTGTGATGGATATACTAATGTCCTTTTTCAACACTAATGTTTTAAGCTCTATTAGAAAGGACAGCAGCTAATGGAGAACTGGTTTCTCTTTTTCTCCCAGCATTAGTTCTTGAGTAAACTTGTATTAAGTGCCTCAGAATTGTGGGTCAAAGGTTTAATTGGATTCTCTGGGGAAAGCAAGCTTGGAGGGAAACCCCTTTAAGAAACCACAAGAAGGCAAACTGCTGTTCTCAATTGCTCTTCATGGCCACTACCACCACCACATACACACATATGTACAAGAAGGGGATGAGGACGGTCTGGCTATAACTGGGTACAAAGGTTGGTCAGCCCATCTCTCGGGGTTCCTGGAGTCTTCGAGGTTGGAGCAAAAGAAGGGTCAGCCCTGAGAGTGACTCTGGCACTGCTCTGTTTTCTGAAGACTCTTAATCAGCTTTCTCTAGCACAGATATGTTTCTTTAGGTTCTCTCCTGGCTAATTCCTTCTATCAGGCTTGGGTCTGGGAAAGCAGACATTTATAACCTCCTGTTTGAGAGTAAAGGACAGTGACGTCCCAGGGGAGAGGAAGGAGGGCTTTGACCAGTAGGAGGCAAATATCCAAAACCACATTTGAGATCCTAATTCTACGCTAGGGGATGCCACCATTCAACTGAGTTACTTGGAAAGTTTGGGGAAACAGTTCAATTCAGTGAGCATTTATTAAGCAAAGAGGGAAATGAAACAGTCCCTACCCTCAAGAAGATTATATTCTACTGAAGGGAAATAGCATGTGAACAAATAAGTCATTACAAGTAGCAAGGTCCTAATGCCTGTGAATAATGAATCCCATGAAGTGGTTACATTAGTCTAATTTATACTATTTGAAGTTATCTATAAATATAAGAACTGATTTCAGCCCAGTAGAATTATGAAATAATTTTCTTAAAAATAAGTTTATCTGGTTATTTATGTAATATAACAAGAAAGGACAAGAAAAATATATTTCTGATTTAAGTTTATTATGAAGTAGGGCAGCTAGGTGGTGCAGTGGATAGAGTACTGGCCCTGGAGTCAGGAGTACCTGTGTTCAAATCCGGTCTCAGACACTTAATAATTACCTAGCTGCGTGGCCTTGGGCAAGCCACTTAACCCCATTTGCCTTGCAAAAATCTAAAAAAAAATACAGTATCCAAGTTTATTACAAAGTAATAAAATAGTTCTAGAAAGTAAAATTTTGAAATGACTGAATAGTGTATAAACCTACATTGATATATTGAAAACATCATTATGGATATAGTTTAATATTTTAGAATCCCAGAGTGATCTTTCTTTAAATCTTCATATGTGTAAGTGAAAAATTTTATCCACATCTCAAATTTGCACACTCACTTTCTCATACAATGAACCAAGTGTCATTGAATGACTTGGGCCAGTATCCAAAATCAGTAATGCCTCAAAAGTGATATTATTGTCTTTGCAAAATTTTTCAACATCTAGACTAGAATAACTTAAATTCTAGTCTTCAAAATCAGTTTTTGTCAACACTACAAAACTTGTCTGATTTGTGATTGATGGTTAGAATCTTCCAGAAGCAGCACTGGTTTTTATTTTAAAATCCCCTTCTTCAATACCTTCTAATAATGAATCATGAGGGTCAAAAGACACTTTTAAGCCAGGTTGAGTTTTTTTTTTCTTTCTGAGAGAAGGAAGGTATGGAAGGTCTCTTCTTCCAGAATCTCCCTTTTACTTCACCTGTGTGTTTTTAACTGTAGATTCAGGGATTTTGCCATTTTGTCCTAGTTTTGTGTCACTGACCATGTTTATACAGTTCAATTAGATCTAACTGTGAGTCTGATATAATAACAAGCCTTTTCTCTACTATCCTGGCCATGTTTCCATCTGAAGTATTCTTTCTTCTGTCGATTTTGTTGAAGATTCTTTTTAAAAAATGTAAAGTGTTGGTTATATGATTGGTATGCAGCAACATATCACAAACACATGCAGGCTGACAATGTAGTGTATGTTGTGAAGCCCCTAACTACATGTATTACATCAACTGAATTTTAGTTCCCATTAAATTATATCGTAATTTGCACTAAATTAAATTTTGTATAATTAGAACTAGCATTGATCACAATCTAGCTTTGTATGTATAAATCAACAAATACAATGTCATTTCAAGGGGCCATGACAGGGGAGGGTAGAGGAAATTCTCCTACAGAAGAGGTGACACTAGTGTTGAATCTTAGAGAAAGCTCAAGATTTCAAGAAGTGGAAGTGAGGAGTGAGGGCATTCTAGGCCCATGCCAAGGCACAGAGGTGGAGGAAGCAGCAAGGAAAAAGCCAACAGGACATGATTTGAATAAGAAAGAATGGGAAATTGTGAAGTTCCAAGTTCTACTTCTCTTCTCCATGAGAAAGTATCCAAAAATAACTGTATTAAAGAATAAGACCTTGATGAGGATTCCAAAAGAACAAGATGAGATCATTGATGAAGTAAAGTAAGAAAGTATAAGTAAAACAAGTCAGATGCAACTGTAGAGTTAAGATTGAATAAAAGGTTAGAAAGGCACCAACAAATGCTTCTACTATGACATTTAAACAGCCACAAAGCAGGAAAACCACCAAGCAAGGCTGAGAATCTCCACTGGGCTGGAGAACAGGGAGTATTTTCCAGGGACTTGTGTTGAGTGCATTTCTCTTTCTGCCACATAACCTGTTCCATCTATTCCATGTCTAGGCAGAATGTAATAGACATTGAGAAATGTTTCTCCCTACTCCTAAGTTATCAGAACAATGAAACAGTCAAAAAATTAAAAAGGGAAATGGGACCTTAAAGGTGGAAAAACAAGGTTTGATGTGGTAGAGGGGGAATTTGTCCCTCATTGGGTGACTGGTAAGTAGAGAATATCACATAGAAGAAGAAGATGGGGCTGGATACTTTGATTTATTTTATTTATTTCAATTTTTTTAGGCTTTTTCAAGGCAATGGGGTTAAGTAGCTTGCCTAAGGCCACATGGCTAGGTAATTATTAAGTGTCTGAGGTCGGATTTGAACCCAGGTCCTCCTGACTCCAAGGCCATTGCTCTATTCACTGTGCCACCTAGCCACCCCAGGGGCTGGATACTTTGAAAAGAAAGAAGCTACTTCTCCTATAAGGAATAATGATGTAGCGACAGAGTCATAGGTGGTGGAAGGTGAGAGCTCTTCCAGAGGGAGTCAGAGGAAAAAGAGACAAATAGTGGCCCTTAGTTACTCCCTTACTATGGTAGCAAAAGAGAGAAGTTTATTGTTTTCCTGGTATATGTATCCAAGACATAAAAAAATTTACAAAGATACTAAAAATGAATAACTACTTCCTACTTTTGGTGATTGACTTGGGAACAAATGATATCGCCAGAAGCTATAGCAATTGCTACACGTAGAAATTCACAAGAGATAAAATCAAAGAAAGGAGTCAGTAGTAAAAGTTCAGAGTCTCACATGTACACATACACACATGTGCCCAAATTTATGACAATAAGATCTCAAGACCCCAATAGAAAGAGGCAAATTTGACCTCATAGGTATCACTAAGACTTAAGGGAATGAAAACCATGACTTTGGATCTGGATGAAAAACAACACCAGTAAAAAGGGGTGAGGGGAAGCAATAGATAAGATATATTCATGGGAGGAGAAAAAACATAGAAGGGAAACATGGTGGAGAATAATTGATTGAAGAACAATGGAAAGAAAACCAGAAGTGATTTTGTCCTCTGTGAATATTAGAGATCATTTGGACATAAGGAAGCAATTTGTGAAACATTACAAGCCTAGCATAAAGATGAGTGACTTCAATTATCCAGTCACTTGCTGGTTCACTTTGTCAAAAATAGAAATCCTTTCTCGACTTGTCTCATTAGTCGAATCACTCAAGCAACAAATACTTGTTAAGCACCTACTATGGTCTATTCATTGTGCTAGTTATTTGGGAGAGAAATAAAGTGAGAAAGCCCCTACCCTCAAGTAGTGTCCATTCTATTGGGGGATCCAATTTGGTCAAAGATAAGTAAATCTGGTATATCCACAAAATAAATTCATTAATTAGGGAAAGGAGCAGAAAAAGTAGGAACCAGGAAAGGTCAAAGGGGATGGCTCTTGAATTTAGACTTGTAGGGAACTTGGTACATGGGGTTCAAGGTCCAGATTTGGGAGAAGGAACATCCTTTGAAGGGAACTGCAAGTAAGCCAACTACGTGTGTAAGGGGAAGTTATTTGTAATCAGCCAGAAAGGTGGTGTGGAGTCAAATTATGAAGGGCTTTAAATGGAAGACAAAGGGGTTTAGATTTTAACCTCAAGGCAAAGGGAGCCACTGAAGTTTACTGATCAGGGAGTAACCTGGTTAGATCTGAGTTTTAATAATAGTCAGTAGGGAGCTGTGTGGAGGATGGATTAGTGACGGAAGAGCCCGGGTCCTGGAGAGTAGGGTGCTGGGAAGTACTTAACGTATCCACAACACTTTAAAGTTTCATCTGCATAGTAACGTTTTCCCCATCACATTCTTAAGTCTAACCAACCAAAAGGAGAATAGATTGATAAAGTCCAATAAGTATTTCAAACTACATTTCTGGTAAACAGGCTGAGTTCTTCTAGAAGTACTCAGTCACCTACGCCACTAGGTTAAAAAGTCAAAATCAGTGGGTATCTTCCCCTCTGTTAATTACAAACTCAGGAAGATAAATGATGAGGAAAGCCAGAAAACTTGTCCTGCCCTCATTATACTTCAAATCCAGGAAGGGATAACAATTCATTACATAGTATTCGCAGAAGAATGAGTCTTTGACAAGCAATTGTGCAACTTAATATTGTGCGACCTCATAGACAGGCCTCCAAGGAAGTTAATGATTTCCTTTATTTATCCTTTGTTTTTGGATAAGAACTCACTCCTCTCTCAGTTTGGGGAGGTCAATATCATAATAGCTTCCACCCATAGATTTCATGGTAAAACTTCATGTCTAACCCATTTTCTGTCATTTTCTTTAATCCTATATTCTGAAGGTTAACAAAAACAAGCCTTGATTTGTAACATTACTATTTTCAAGTTGTAAATATTCACACTGAAAATTTAAACCATTGTTCCTTAAGAGCTGGCTTGAGCTAGCTTCATATAATTCTGAAGGAAGGAGACTCAACTGCCTTGCCTAGGCAAGACATTTTGAGAGTTTGCCCTGCAGTGATGGAAGGGAACATAGAGAGATGGGGATATATATGTAAAAAGAGATTGAGACACATACACACACACACACACACACACACACACAAATTGAGTCCAAGACAGGATCTCACACACTGGAGGAGGAATATGGATAATGAACCTATGAAGGAAACCAAAAAAGGATCAGTTTGAAGGTAAGATCACTGACAGAGGAGTGGTGATCAGCACTGAATACTGTAGAGGGATCAGGAAGGATGAGAATCGAAAAAAACTCATTGGTTTTAGCTAACAAGAGAGCACTGATAATCTTGTAGGAAGATGTTTCCAAAAAGTGCTAGGGATGGAAGCCAGATTGCAAAGAGGAGATAAGTGAGTTGGAGGTGAGAAAAGTGGAGGCAGCAAGTGTAGAAAGCCTTTTCTAGAACTTGGGCTATGAAAAGGAATAAAACTCTATAATGCTAGCTGAAGGGGGTAGAGGGGAAGCTAGAGGTTTTTTAGAGATGGGAGAGACTTGGAAAAAAAATTGAAGGCATAAGAAAAGAAGCAATCAGATAAGGAGAAGTGGATAATTTGAGAGAGATCATTGAAGAAGGGGCAGGGGACATGGGAAGGGATGAGATAGAGGGCTTGATGAGTTAACATTCACAAAGAACAGGGTTCTCTGACTATAACAAAGGAGAAGATCAATGAGTTAAGTGTAGAACTGGGAAAAATGAAGAAGCTTGAAATGTATGGCTTTGGTTTTTTTTAAGTTATATATGAGCTAAGGTCCTCCTTGGGGTGATGTGGGTGTCTTGAGAAAAGAAGGGAAGGACTGGAGTAGCTCCTGTGGAGGGGGTAACAAAGTAACAACCAGGAAAGACTGAAAGGACTGGAGTGGGGCGAAGCAGTGAGGAGACAACTGAGGTGGGATAAAACAAATTTATAGTGTACCCCAGTCATATGGTCTTGGGATAATTTGACATTCAAAAGGTAGCAGAACCAAGAAGGGGAAATCCTATTCTAGACCTGATAGTTACCAATAGGAAGGAACTGATTATAGGGATGAAAATGATGGGAACCTTGGGACAAAAAGACTACTTCCTGGAGTTTGTGATCAAGGAAAGAGGAAAGGTAGGTGTATAGTTTGACGTGCACCCTAGACTTTAGGAAAACAGATTTCAAAGGGCTTGGGGGAAAATGGGACCCCCATGGATTAAAAAAAATCTATAGAGGAAGGTAGGTACAAGAGTGTTGAAAAATTATCAAATATGAAATGCTGAATAAACAATGGGAAATCTTTCCAATGAGAAAAATAGCTGTGTACAGAAAAACAGGCAATTCCCCAACCAACCTGGATTTTTTTTTAAAAGAAAGATTTTATTTATTTTGAGTTTTCCTCTATTCTTGCTCCCCCCCCCCCATTGAAGGCAATCTGTTAGTCTTTACATCATTTCCATCAATCTGGGTTTTTAAAAGAAAGTAGACATAAGATGGAAGCACAAGCAAACAAGATATAATGAATAGAAGTGTGGCAAGGCCACATAAAATAGTGTCAGGAAGGAAGGAAGGAAAAGTTCAGAATGATCAAAGGCTAGAAAGGAGACAAGAAAAGAAAAGACCCCCAAGCTTGGGCCTCGGACCATTTATGAATTCTTTTTGTTCTGTTTTCTTGGCCAAGGAGAATAATACTACCAATGGAAAATGATGAACAAAATTGGCTAGTGGGAAGTACAGCTATAGAAAGAGAGCCCCCAACTGTCCTTAATGAGTTCAAACCACTTGGCCTGTAGCCTTAGGGACTGAAAGAAATGGCAGACTTGATGATTTCTAAGCTCCTGATGGTGCCATTCAAATGCTCCTGGAGAATTGGAGAGGGGTACCAACAATTGAAGAAGGTTGCATATTATCCTGATTTTAAAAAATAGGAAGTGAGTAATTCTGAGTGGCAAACTACCGGCCAATGAGGTTTGACTTTGATTCCTGGGAAAATTTTAGAACAGGACATGAAAAAGCCAGTTAGTGAACATTGAGGAAAGGAAATAGTGCTCAAAAAGGGTGATCATGGGTGGTTCAAGCAAGTGGTTATTAATGGTTTGATGCCTGCTTGACAGAAGATCTCTAGTAGAGTATTCCAAGGATCTGTGCTTAACATTTTTTTACACCACTTATTTAGATAAGGGCATAAATGGGATGCTTGTCAAATTTGCAAAGAGCACAAAACTGGGAGGGAGAACTACCACACAAGACAGAGTGGGGCTCTTGACAAGCTTCCACTGAGCACGGAGATGAATCTAAAAACATGAAATTCAAAAAGGATAAATGCCAAGGTTTATCCTTGGATGATAACATCACCTCACAGGAAGAGCAAAGTTTGACTAGGCATCAATTTCTCTGAAAAAGATCTAGGGGTTTTAGTGGACTGCAAGTACAGTGAGTGGACAGAGTGATGTGTCAGCCCGGAAAGCAAATTCTGCTTTGGGCTGCACTGTGGAGAGAAGAGTTTCCAGGAATATAGTCTGCCCTGGCCAGGCCACATCCCAGTTAGGCTCCATTCTGGGTGCCACAGCTGAGGAAGGAAATTGATAAGCTGGAGAGAAACCAGGAGGGTGAAGGGCCTAGAGTTCATTCAGTAAGAGTCCAGGTTGAGAAGTGCAGCTGTGGAGCAGCCAAACTCAGGGTCTGGCATGTGCTAGGAGCTTAAGAGAGGCTGTTTGATTGATTCAGAGAAAACTGGGGAATGGGCATGAGAGCCATGCACGAGAAAGGTCAGACGTGGGCAATGCAAAGGGGCAAATCAGATTTGTGGGTAGGAATAACTTTCAAACAATGAACTGTCCCAAAATGGCACAGGACCTCAGCAAAGGAAGTGGGAAAGCCTCTCCTTGGTGGCCTTCAAGCAGAGACTGGATGACCACTTGTTGTCTATAATGTAATGGAGATCCTTTCCATCAGGCATCTCAGAGGCAGAGGTGAAGAAGTGAATCTCAGGCATGGCAATGGGAGATAGGAATGGGAGATGAGAAGAGCACCATGGGGGAGGAATAGTAAGAATAACAGTTTTCCTGGATTAGTGAGCATGAACATAATAAGGTTGGAAAGACAGGTTGGAGACATGTGGCAAAGGACTTTAAATGGCCCAAAGAGGAGTTTCTATTTGATCCTTCGGGCAACATGGAAGCAATGCAGCTTACTGAGTAGGCAAGGCATCTTGGCAAATACCTTGGTGACTGGAATGGGACAGGCATGCCAATGAGGAGGCTACCCCAAGGGACCAGGAGAGGTCACAAGGACCTTCACTAAAGCAGTAGATGTGAGGTTGGAGAGGAGGGGATAGCTGCCAAGTCTTGAAACATGAGTGAGATTAGGGCAATGGAAGCATCAAATGAAGAAAGCTTTTTTTTCCTAAGAATTTGGCTGTGAAGGGAGAAGAGATACCCACCAATAGCTCAAGGGGGCAATGGTGTCAAGAGACGGTGTTGCCAAGGATCAAAGAGACCTGGGCATGTTTGTAGGCAACATATAAAGGGACAGTAGATAAAGAATGAAGGGTAGAAAGAGGGAGTTGATGAAAAAGGGAGGCTTGAGTGAGTCCACTCAAAGAACATAGATAAACACTGAGAAGAATGGCCTGGGCATTTCCCAAGGGCAGATATTATATTCCCTTGGCCTTGGGAAGAAAGATCATTTTTTTTTCCTCTGAGACTGGAGCAAAGGAGAGAAAAGGCATGATTTTGAGAGGGTTTGAGTCAGAGGACATGAATTCCAATCCTGACTACCTGGTTGCCTTTGGGCAAGTCTCTTGTCTTCTGTGGGACCTATTTTACTCCTCTTTAAAATGAGAGCATTCATCAGTTTACAGTCGAGGGTCCTTTTCGGTTTTAGATCTATTCCGTACTCTGTGCCCTCATATGGCTTTTCTCTTTTTCCTAGTCAAGGGAGGCCTGATCAAGTTGCCTGCATAAACCATGAGAGGCTACCATTGGCTTAAAGCCTCAGTCTCCAAGGTGTTCCATGGAAGTCCTGTTTGTAGAGGCAAAGGGCAAAACTGAAATCAAACTGGATGGAGACATAGGAACCTTGTGTCTCATTCCTGGTTCTGCTCCTAACTGTATGACCTTGGGCAAGTCATTTAACTTTGACAGGTCTCAGGTTTCACATCTATAAAAGGGGGATTAGAATACCAAATAGGATCAGTGTCAAGAAAGTTCCTGGTAAACCTCAAAGTGCTGCTGAAATGGGGATATTATTGTTATCATTAGTTGACCTCTTAAGGTTACTGTTGGTGACATTCGATAGTTCTATTTTTGGAGGTGAGTTCCCCGCTTTCAATGAGCACCCTGGGGGGGGAGGGGAAATGCTGGAAAGAGCACTGGAGGTAGAGGCAGTACATCCCAATTCTGCTACTAAGCTAGCCGTGTGACCTCAGTTTCCTTATTTGTAAATAGAAGAGGAAATAATATTTGTACTTGGGTAAGGGGGGAAGTTTAGTAATGGCAAAATGATATAGAATATTTACATATATATATTTATATAGATGGATGCCTGCATATGTATAAAAACAGAGAAAAGAGAAAGGAAGGAGGGTCTAGATAAACAGGGAAAGAGAGGAATGACCTGGAGACTTCCCAGGACAGATAGTTTCAGTCTATTTTCCACCCGGGCCAGGTTCATCAGTGGGACAGATGCTCAGAATTTGGGTCTAGAATCATTTAAATATTTCAGCTGCTCACTGGTAGGATTTCATAACAGCACATCTTCAGTTTTAAATTTCCAAACTGGCATACATTCCCCTTTTTAGAGCCTCACAGCAGTGAGATAGCAAGGACAGCATTACTCCCACTTTACAGGGAGATGAAGCTAAGCATCATTCTAAATGGACTATTGTAAGTGGCTTAAGCACTGGCGCCATCCATGGTCTGGGATGCCAATCGTGGGTCAGAGGCTGAGAAAGTGTTAATATAGCTATAAATGCAGGTACGGTAAAGCCTGCCCAGTTGAGGTCACCAAAGGAATAATAAGCCCTGATTCTCTAGTACAGAATTCAGATTGTACTGTTAGAGAGCTGGAAGGGAGTTCCCTTTATAGAGAGAAGGTCCCTGAAGCCTACCCCGCACTCCTACTCCGTGGCTTGCTGTGGGGCCCCCAGGTCACTCCTTTCTCTCTGTCTACATTAATCAGCTAGCTCACCCTTGGCAACCTTGATATGTCTAAAGGCCCAGTTTTTCTTCCTAGGACCCTCAGTGCCATGACCAGTCACACCCCACACAATTATACAAGTGATGCCAAAAGCTGGAAAAGAAGGAGAAAATGGAGGAGTGAACACTTCCTTTCCTCAGTCTGTGAGGCCAACAAGAGGGATGAGGTCGGGACAATCCTATCTTAGAGTCAGGCCTCTGGTAGGAATTGTAGCTCTAGTCTCACCCACTTCTTCCTGGCCCTTAGTGTAATGATGGTTGGTAGAAGTAAAAGCCAAGCTCAGAGTGTCAGGCAGTCATTGAAAACTGGGTAGGGTCCACTGAAACCAGAAGAAAAGGGAGAAGAATCAGGCAGGGCTTGCAAAAGTTCTCTGGGTTACTAGTGAGGAGGAACAGTGTGCCTCAGCAAAGTTCCCATGTGGTAATGCAAAACAGCAACAAGAACTTATAAGGGATCCATTTTTTAGGGCCATGGGTACTGAGAAGGACTAGAATTCAGGAATCCTGGAATGCTCAAACAAGCAGGGGAAAGAGTTGATGGCTTGTGGCGGTTGAAGCATTATGTAGGCCTCAGGACAAATGGCCTCACCCCCTTGGATCCAAAATAGTACCGCCACATCTTCTAGTAGAACCTTCTAATTATCTCCATCATTGTTACTAGGTGAACAAGACTGGTCTCATTTTGCATATTGAGAAACTGAGACCAAAGAGATTCAGGATGTTGACTAATGCCAGGCCCAAGAGGGCATGACCCTTAATAAATTTGTATTGATTGACTGATAATGTGTTTGTTACTCGGAAAACCCTCTTTATCCTGGGAACATATATGGTCCTGGGAAAGCCAAAAGATTCCATTGTTTGAAAACTACTATATAACTACTATTTTAAAAGATTTATCAATCCAGGGACCTCACTTTTACTTCTGGCCCATGCAATGACCCTCCCCCCCAAAAGCAGGTCCTGTGGCTCTTGAAGCCACATCCTGTGGGAGAATGGGAGGTTTGTAAACAGGGCAGCTGGACTACTGGCCAGCCGGAAGAGGGGGGATGGAGAGGGAAGAAGATTTAATGAACTACCAGCAGACAAGGGAAGGCAGGGAACAAAAGGGTCATTCTTCCCTTATGGCAACCCAAGACTGGAAGGCTGCCTTCCTCATGGTCTGGACGAGAGAGGGAAATCAGGGCCAGCAGCATGACAGAGATAACTGAAAAGTACATTGTGTAGGGGGCCCAGATAGGGCTACAAAACGCTTCCGCCCTGCCTGGGGGACATTCAAGGCCAAGGGCAACCAGGGACCAAGACTGGATTAGGAGGAAGAGGAGGGGGAACTATCCAGCTGGGAGGCTAGGAGATGCAGGCTCAAGGAAAGGGATGGGGTTCAGATCTGCCCCCCCCATCTTTCTGGTCTAGGATACATATAGTGTGGCCACCCAAACACCTCATGGGTGATCTAAGAGAAGTTCAAAGAGGGAAGCTAAGAAGGTCCAGTAGACAGAGGTAAAGAGCCAACCAAAGGGGTTAAGATGATTTCAGACAGATTCAAGCCACACTGAGAAAGAGAAGGAACAATGTTCAGGAACCTCATCGATGCTAAAGTGATAAAAAGAAGAAATAGCATTAGGTCACCCCACAAGGAAAGTCAAATGGGTTCCCCCCACCAATATCTGGCTGTGAGGGAACAGAAACATGATGTCCCCGTTGGTCAATAATGATATGAAGGGGTGGCATACAGGTGGTGATAAGTAGATATTCTTCATTGCTACTGAGGGCAGGACAAGAGGAAAGAGTTTGAAATGTAAATGGCAAAGACTGATGAGAAAGGCTGACAAAGGGAGTTTAATTCTCTTTAGAAGTGAATTAGGGCGTAATCTATAGAGCAGGAAAAGAAGCAGGACTTGGAAGCCAGAGTCTGGGCTTAAGCCGGCTCTGTTGCGGGGAGCTATGTGACCTCTGACTCACTGCTTAATAACACCTCCTTCAACCAACCACCAACCTCCAAACAGATGTCCTGCACCTTTCCATCCAAAATTAGCTTCCTCAACTTCCCTGTTCTTTGACTCTAAGTATCTGTTCCTACATTCATCTCCTCTTCTTGTCTCAGTCAAAGAGAGATGTCTTTCTTTCCAAGACTAACATGTACCCTTGATTTCATCTCCTCCTATTTCCTTAAAGATCTTGCTTGCTCCCTTAATTATATGCTCCATTCTTCAGTATGATTAGTCTCTTCAATCCACTGATATCTTTCCTCCTGCCTACAAGCATGTTCAGAGCTCCCTAACCTACATCTTACCTTCTTTTCCCATTTCCTTTCCCTGCCAAACTTCTTGAACAGTGGCCTAGACCCATTGCTTCCATTTCTTCATCAGTCATTCTGTTTAACCCCTGAATCTGGCTCTTTTTAGAAACTGTGCTATCAGTGATTCTGGAGAATCATCACATTCAACCAGCCTTTTCCCAGTCCTTGCACTCCTAGACTTTTCTTCATTTAACACTGTTGACCACCTTCACCTCCCTTGGGGTCTCTGATAGCCTCTGTGGAGTTTCGTTCTTCCCATTCCCTCTACGTGGGGGTTTAATTCCCAGGTCTCGCATCCCTACACTCTCCTGTGGAGAGCTTCTCTGTTTGTACATCTTTAATCACTGGCCTTGTGTGTGTCCTCCCAAATCTGCCCTGGATTATCTCCTCCATTTGGGTGTTCTCCTCTGTGCCTACTTTCTTCCAGATCCAATTCAGAAGTAATCTTTCCTGGTGCCTGCAGCTCATGGCATGGATCTCTCCCTTCTATATAGTCTACTATCTGTTCTATTAGTAGACACCTATAATAACAAATTGCCTGGGGACTGACATTATTTTTATGTGTTTATTCTGTCTTATCTCCTAGACGTAAACTCCTTGAAGGCAGAAACCAGGTTCTTTTTTGTTGTGTTCACCCCCAGCACCCAGTAAAGGGCACTGCATATAGGGAGAACATTATAAACAAATATTAGCTGATTAGCTTCTCTGTGGTTCGGTTTTTCCATCTGTAAACCAGGTTATGATAACTGCAATCACAGAATTGGAATAGGAGTTGGAAAAGGCTTCAGAGGTCATATCTGAGGAAGACTCCCCTCTACTCCATATCATCCTCACCTCCTCTCCCACCAAAACTTTAGATTCTATCCCTGGGAACCAAAGCTCTGATAGATGAACCTTCCCTGATCCCACCCAGATGCCTCCACACTACGCTGCCAATATCTTCATCTTCCCATGAACTTGAATTTCGGCCCCCTCCATGTGTTCTCTTCCACAATTATAAGCTCCCAGAGGGCAGGAACTGTTTTTCTTTCCACTTATAACTGTATCCATAGCACTCAGCACAGAATCTGGCTTACTAATGGATCACACCCATCCAGGTCAGCCAGAGCTCCCTGTAACTGCTGGGGTAGCCTATTCCAATCACAGCTCTACATGATAGGATGGATGTTTTTCTTCTATTCTTTTCTCTTCTGCCCCTAAGTTACTTCCCCAGGTACTCCTAGTTCTGCCCTCTAGTGCTCAGTAGGACAAGCCTAATATCTCTAACTCTGTGCCAGTCTTTCCAATGCCCACCCCCAAGTCTTCTCAGGCTAAGCACCTCAAGTTCCTTCATCCAGTCCTTACACAGCATAAATTCCCTTCTGAGTGTGTGCCCTCTAGGCTGGGTTCTTGGTCTTCAGGTTCTCACCTCATGCCCCAGGATAGTGATATCATTTTGGTCTTCTTCAATAATGAAGGACAAGAACCAACCAACCAATCATGCCCCAGGCATGTTCTACCCCAGAAGAGGGTGGAGGGCCTATCCCCTATGCCCTACTCATCCTGGATGTTCTACTTCTGTCAATGTACTCCAAATGCTCTCATTTGGGAGGCAGCCACTGCACAGACTGCAGATTCCTACAGAATTACCTGGTCTAATCAAAGCCCCATGTCCCCTTCCCATCAGACTATGCCAATGATTTTTCTACAAAGTTTTTGAAACGTTTATTGCCTTGGATTATATTTTCTAAAACAATTGAAAAAACTGTACATTGTATTCATAAGTTAACAATGGAATATTTGAACATAAACACCTACCCCAGTTACCAAGTACTCAGACATACATGTAACATGTGAACTTTATTAAACAAATATAATTCAAGGAGAAGTCAAATAGGCACTTATATTAAAGAGAAAATTGACAAGAGAAAAATTGTATCTTAAACATTGTAAATCAGCCTACTTGAAGCGGCATTTAACTAAGCTCTGTTGCTGTGAAGAATACAGCTCATGCACAAGTATGGATGAATGATTTCTACATTGATTTTTTAAATAAGGTTTGGACTTTGCCACTTATTCCCCACTGGCACCTGTTGAGATCTCTTTGAGTCTCAACACTGTCACTGAGTTAGGGAACCCATCCAGCCTTGCAGCATCTCGAAATCTAGTAAGACATTCCATCTAGGTCTTTACCTAAGTCACTGATAAAAATATCAAATAGAGCCTGCCTCTCCCCTCCTCATAGATCTCTCCACAAAGATCTTGGAGACCCTTGGTAGAAAAGTATTTTTACCCCCAAAAGACATCATGGCAAACTAAAGTATCATTACAGCCCAAGAGACTTTTTCATTTTTTGGTTTTAATAATATTAATAACAACTGACATATCTGTAGCACTTTAACAGTGTTCACATCAATAAACTTGTAAAGTGGCATTGTTCTTATTTTATGGAGAAAGAACTAAGATTCAGAGGGGTTAGTAACTTACCTATGGTCACATCCTCACTGTCTAAGAGTCTTGAGTGTTAGGTCCCACGCAGTACTTGGGGGAAGAATCCCCAAACCTAGGAAAATATCTTCTTTCAGAAGGCTCCCCCCACTTTCCCCCCATTCCATTTCTTCCTCTAGGCTGTATTAATTTAATGGTTTTATTTACCTGGGAATCTCATTAGCACATTATGCACTCACCACAATGCTGAGTGAAGACATGGTAATTAGTCAACACCAAGTCCCTGAGCCACATACCCAAGAAAAGGGGCCTGCTTCTTCTACCCCCCTCTATGATTGGACAGGTTGGGCAGGATAACTCCAAACTCCCCTTGATCTCTGACCCCACGTACTTGGCCTTTCCTTACCCTTTTACCAACGAGATGGAGACAGGTAGGAGGCCGGTTGAATTCACTTAGCCTTTGATTCACTGGTGAGTCTGTAGGGAAGAGAGGTTGTTAAGGTATTGTTGGAGGACTATGCCAAGAAAGTCTCCCATCCCAAACAGGACCAAGAATTTCCAATGGGAAAGGACCTTAGAGAATGTGAGGCCAGGCCTCATATTTTACAGGTGAAGAGACTGCTCTGTTTTACATGATAAGTAACAAGTAGTGCTAAGATTCCAAACCAAACGACCAGGGGGATGCCCAGGGACCTGCCTTTGAGGTGAGAGGCAAAAGGAGCCGAAGAGTCAGGAAGTCAACATAGAGAAGGGTGGCCAAGGAAAGAGGTTCTACTACACATTCTGCTAGTATCTACATGTTCAGTTAGTATCTCCCCCACCCAAATGACCTGTCTAGAGGTCAACCACAGACTAAACTCAATGAAAAAAAAGTGGGCAGTAGCTTGCCATCTTGGGTCCTTGGCCATATTCTCCATTCTGCTGTTCACTTCTTTCCATTTATGGCCTTGAAGAAGGTACAGGCAAGAGGAAGATGAAAGAAGAGAAACTTAGACACTTCCCTCAACGGGGAAGGAGGTTGGAAGCATTGGTTAAAATGATGCATTTTATCAAAGAGATCCATAGTCATATGAAAAATTGCTCTAAATCAGTACTTATTACAGAAATGCAAATCAAATCGTCTCTGAGATACCACCTCACACCTCTCAGACTGGCCAATATGACCGAAAGGACAATGATCAATGTTGGAAAGGATGTGGGAAATCTGGGACACTGGTGGAGCTGTCATCCAACCTTTCTGGAGAGTAATCAGGAACTACACACAAAGGGAAACAAAAATGTGCATACCCTTTGATCCAGCAATACCACTACTGGGCTTATACCCTGAAGAGATTATGAAAAAGGCTAAAAACATCACCTGTACAAAAATGTTCATAGCAGCCCTATTTGTGGTGGCAAAGAATTGGAAATTAAGTAAATGTCCTTCAATTGGGGAATGGCTTAACAAACTGTGGTATATGTAGGTCATGGAACACCATTGTTCTATTAGAAACCAGGAGGGATGGGAATTCAGGGAAGCCTGAAGGGATTTGCATGAACTGATGCTGAGCGAGACGAGCAGAACCAGAAAAACACTGTACATCCTAACAGCAACATGGGGGTGATGACCAACCTTGATGGACTTACTCATACCAACAGTGCAACAACCAGGGACAATTTTGGGCTGTCTGCAATGGAGAATACCATCTGTATCCAGAGAAAGAATTGTGGAGCCTGAACAAAGACCAAAGACTACTGCCTTCGATTTAGAAAAAAACCGTTATCTTATTGTGTAATTTTGCTATCTTATACTTTATTTTTCTTCCTTAAGGATATGATTTCTCTCTCATCACATTCACCTTAGGTCTATGGAAACAATGTAAAGACTAACAGACTGCCTTCTGTGGGGGGTGAGGGGAGGGAAGTAAGAATGGGGGAAATATTGTAAAACTCAAAATAAAATCTTTCTAAACTGCTTTTTAAAAAATGATACATTTTATTCTAAGAGATGGAAAAAAGCATTAGAAGAATACAGAAACATTAATTTAGTGCTGGGGGACCTATGAAGTGGTTCAACTATTCTGGAAAGCAATTTAAATTATGCAGCCAAAGTTACAAAATTATTTCTACTCTTTACTCCTGGAGGTCCACCTCTAGGACAATCACAGCAAGAAAAGATTGACATTTACATACATATTCATAACTGCAATGTCAGTGATAACAAAAACCTGTCTAATACCTGGAGAATAACTGGACAAATCATGATCCAAGAATATAATGGAAAAATTTAAATTAAAAACGTAAAAAAAAAGTCTCCCTGAGGTGCCGACTAAATTCTGAGTATCACCAATGTTCTATGTGAGCATTGCAGTGCCCAAGGTAAAATGTTTTTTCAGGAAATGTACTTTGTGTGTTTGTGGGAGAAGAGTTGTTTGATGCTTACCAGGAAGTGTCTTTTATGTCAAAACAAAATGTATCAAACTTCACTACACAAAACTTCTCCAAAATAACTGTAGAAATAAAGAGAAAGAATTTCTATTATTCTAGGATTTTACTTCTCCAGGAATTCATTGGGGCCCCAAAATACACATCAAATGAGAATTCACCCTTAGCTGTCAACTTCAAACTGGGTCCCTAGGCTTCATGCCAATGAAGCAACACAACTGTCAACTCCTCTCCCTGAAATCCAAGTCACTGGTTAGTCTCATGTCTGCTACTCATTAGGGGTGTGTGAGTCCCTCACCCTTTCATAAATGCAGCTTCCTCACTGGGAAAATGAAGGGATCAGATCCATTTCCAATCGGGTATGAATGGGCTACGAGAGGATGTGGGTGTGGGGGAAGGGGACATCTATGGGATGGAAGATCTAAGTAGGGCCTGGGAGCATTCTGTACCCACAAGGGTAAGACACTGCCATGGCAACAGATGAAGGTGGGCATCCGTCCAGGGCCTTTACCACTCAAGTCCCTCCCTCTACCAGCCCCAAACCTCCAACACACACACACACACACACACACACACAGAGAGAGAGAGAGAGAGAGAGAGAGAGAGAGAGAGAGAGAGAGAGAGAGAGAGCATAGAATGTCTGTACCAGGAGAAGAGAAGCCAACTCTTTTCTAAACCCTTCCATCATTCCCACAGTGAGCTTAGTGAACAACAGCATCCATTCAGTCATTTGCCTCCTCTCCTTGCATAGGGCCTCCCCAAAAGGTCCGGTTATCCTTCCAACTTCATATTGGGGATGGGAAGGGTCTCTTCAACTCTTTTATCTGTGGATACCACAGAAATACAGGGATCTGTCAACTTTTTAGGTAGAACTATAAAATGTTAGAGCTGGAAAGCACCTTAAACATACAATCTAGAACACTGGAGCTAAGAGACAGTCCAAACCCTTCTTTTGTAAAAAAGAAGAAACTAAGAAACAGAAAGGGGAAAAGACTTGTCTAAAATCATAAAGCTAGTGAGGGGCAGAGCCCAGACTAGAAGGTAGAGCTTCTGACTGACTTTGACTCCCCTAATTTCGCCTTATTTTGTACTTGGTCTGGGATAAGCTCAGCTTCTCCTGAATCCCCTAAGCTCTAAAGCATCCAAACCTCAATGGAAAACTGAAATGGGAGGAAGGAGTTGAGAGGGTTGCCATCCACACAGACAACCACAAAATCTCAGGTTGAAAAAGAATCTTAGGGACCCTCTAGGGTCCCATCTTAGGACCATCTAACCTGTAACCAAACAAACATGAATCCCCTCTATAGGGTAATTAAATAATCACCCAGCTTCTACTTGAAGGCCCTCTGGAACAGGGAACCCATTATCTCTCAAACAGTAAGCAGAGGCATCCAAAAGCAGAATGGCCTATTATTGAAAGGGATTTGAAAGAATCCTTAGAGTCTGTTTCTGTAATTGTCTTGCAGGATAATGCTTCGTAATACTATGAGACACCTGTCACCAAGTTAAACTTGGCAAGCATTTATCAAGTGCTCTGTGATAAAGAAAATAAATAATGGCATAATCCCTATCCTCAAAGAGCTTACATTCTCCTGGATGAATACAAACAAAATAGGTCACAGATTTAAAACTGGAAGAGATCTCAAAGGCTACTTAGCCACATAACCCTTCCCATTTTACAAAAGAGGAAACGGAGAAGCTGATTGACTTAATGAAGGACACATACACAGAAGGTAAGCAGGCAAAACCCAGATTCAAATCTCAGTTTTCTTGACTCCAAATCCAGTGATTCTTGTACCTTTGCTTCCCCTCCTCTTTGAGAATGGTGGTACATGAGGGGGACTTAATAAATGTTTGAATTAAATTTTGTGGATTAAAGTCCACTCTACAAATTCCCATTTGTCCAGTGAGGAAATCAGCAAAAACTCCACTGAGAGAGGGTCCTGGGCTATGACTCAACAGTCTGCCACCATCACTTTCTGCTGTTGGTTGTGACCTTAGGACAAGCCACTTAACTGCTAGGAGCTACTTTCCTCATCTATCATGTGATCACATTCATACTTAAAATCTCTATAATCTACAGGCTTGAGATGAGGAAAACGTTTTTTATGCCTTACATTGACATAGAAGTGGAGTTATTACTTTTTTTATCTGTCTCACAGTTTTCCAGATAAAAAACAGGAAATTCTTTTTCTTTCAAAAAAAGATCACATCTATCCACAAATGATCCTGGAATGAATGGTAGGGTTCATTGAAGTAATATTGAAAGCTTTACAAAGTAGGTGCCTCACAAATGTTTCATGAATTAGTTAACAGCCATGATTTTATTTGTTCCCCACAACAACCCTCGGGGGTAAGCCAGTGTAACTTTGACTATCATCCTTTTACAGATGGGTAAAATGACTTCTCTACACATTATTTGTGAGTGACAGAGCCTTGCTCAAATCCAGTCTTCTGACATTGAATCCAGCATATCCATTGCTATATTGTGGTGATTCAAAGCCCCTCCTGAAGCGGGTCCTTACCTTTCTTCCACCCTTCTTAAAATGAGTTGGCTCTGTCAAGAAGGGAAAAAAAGCTATTTTGCTATTAATTTCATAGTTACATAAAAAAAAACCCTTCCTCGTGCTTCCAGACCCATTCATTCATTTGGAGAAAAATTTCAACATGATAAATATAGAGTTCTGCACAAGTTGAAAAAAATAAACTTCTCATAGATGTAATCTAGAAGTAAATCAGAGGCCATCAAGTTTAACCCTTTTAGTTTAGAGATAAGGAAAGATGAGGCCTGAGAAGAGCTAACACAGGCAACAAGTGCCAGAATGGGCTTTGAATCTAAGTCCTTTTGATACCAATCAGTGAGCTTTTTACTGTGTGCTGAGTCTCCTCTAGTTCTTAAGTATAGCATAGGGAGGCAAGGCTAGAAAGCAGTCTGCCTGAAAAAAGAGCTGGCAGTCTGAGTGAACCACAAGCTCAATACAAGCCCATAATGATATGATAGTCAAAAAAAAGTGAATGCATTCTTGGGCTGTATTAAGAGATTCCAAGAGTAATAAAATGATAGTCCTACTCTTCTCTGCCCTGGTCAGACCACATCTGAAATACAAAGTTCAGTTCTGGGTACCAAAGTTTAAGGACATTAATAATAATAATAATGATAATTATAATAATATAATAAACATATAGTACTATGTGCCAAACACATAAGTATTTTATAAATATTATCTCATCTGATCTTCATAACAACCCTGTGAGGTAGTTATCATCTCCATTTTACAGTTGAGGAAACTGAAACAAACAGGGATTGTGTGACTTGCCCCCAGTCATACTGTTAGGACCTATCTGAGGCCACCTTTGAACTCAGTTCTTCCAGACTCCCAGCCCAGTGAGCTATGCCCTATGGTACCACCTAGCTGTCTAGACTAGAGAGCATCCAAAGGATACCATCCAGCATGGTACAGGGCCTTGATTCCATGCCACGTGGAGAAGGGTTGAAGCAACTAATGATGCTGAACCCAGAAAATATCAGATTTCAGGGCTACCTGAAGGACCCTGATGTAGAAGAGGGATTAGGTTGGATTTGGTCTTGAGGAACAGATCCAGGAACAGGGAATTAAAGGAGCAAAGAGGCAAATTTTGGCTTGTTATGAAACCTTTCTAACAACTGGAGCTATTGAAAAATGGTATGAGTGCCTCAGGATGTAATGTATCCTCACTGAATATGCTATACTAGAGATTCTTACTTACAGATTGGACTAGAGGCCCTCTCCAAAGCAAATCCTGTGATTCTGTGCTCTTCACAACACTGAAAGAAGGAGTGAAAGAATTAGCATTCCTTTAGAGTACATAATGCTTCTGTGGTTGAAGTGATTTGTCAGTTAAGTGGCAGACCTGGGCTGGAACCCTGGTCTTTTAACTTGAAGTACAGCAGTTTGTTACCCCAATTCATTGTGTTGTTGAGTCATTTCAGTCACATCTAACTCTTTGTGATCCCAATTTGGGATTTTCTTGGCAGATACTGGAGTGGTTTGCCATTTTCTTCTCCAGCTCATTTAACAGATGAGGAAACTGAGGCAAACAGGATGAAGTGACTTGCCCAGGGTCAAACATCTGGTAAATGTCTGAGGCTGGATTTGAAGTCAGAAAAATGAGTCTTCCTGATTCTAAGACCAGGACTCTCTCCATTGTAGCACATCCTAACTGGCCCCGACACACTGTTCTAGAAGCTTAAAGTTTTAGAACTGGAAGTAATCTCAGAGAGTCACCAGCTCAACCTATACCTCTACAATATACCCAACAAGTAGCCAAGTCTCTCTATCTATGCTTGAAGACCTTTATTGAGGGGGAAACCACAATCGACTAAAGCAACCCATACCACTTTGGGCCATCTCTAATAGTTGTTAGGAGCTTAAATCGGACACTGACACTGTCATTCCTTGGTCCTAAGTTCTGTCCTCTGGAGCCAAAGAAAACAAGTCACTTTCTTCTACAACATAAGAGTCCTTCATAAAAGGCACAGGAAGATGATGATCACCTTCTCTTTTTCCTCAACCCAAAAGTCCTCAGTTATTAGAAGCACAAAAAAGTTAACAGAAACACAGTAAGAATCTAATAAATGTTTACTGAATTGAAATGAACAGCTTTTTAAACAATCTATAATGATTAAAGCATTCCTCTCTGTCCTCTCATGTTTCAAAGGAAGAAGGCTCCCCACATTTCCTCAGGGTTCATGACTAATAAATTAAACTATTGCAAATGGACACCAAAGTCCCTTTCATGACTTCCCTTCCAAAATTAGATGTGAGGAGACAGTGAGGGTCATATGCCATGACCACCAAATGGTGACCCTTACGTGAAAGTTCCATCAGAGGTGCTGGAACTTGCGGCCAGGGAGCATGGCAGAGAAATCACTAGCTTTTCCTCATTCTCCTTCATTTCAGCCCTGCTATCTTGGAGTACAATTTGGGCTTCTATTTTCAATCTGCCAGTTAATAAGCATTTATTAAATGCTTGCCCAGTGTTGGTACTCTAACTAGGAGATAGACTATAAAGAAAAAAGTCGAAGAGTTCCTATCTTCAGAGAGTTTAGGGAATTTGGGGGAGCATCAGGAGCCAGGGAGAGGCTCAGGAAAGGTTTCATGTAGGAGGTGGCACTGGGGCTGAGCTCTGCAAGGAGCTCAGGATTCCAGGAGATGAAGAGGAGATGGAAGATGGAATGTCATGTGGGAGGGACAGCAAGGAGGCCAGTTGGGCTGGAATGCAGAGTGTGTGAAGGGGAGGAATGTGTAAGAAGCCCGGAAAGGTAGGCTGGAGCCAGATCTGGAAGGGCTTTAAATACCAAATGGAGGAGTCTGCATTTTATCCTAGAGATAACAGGAAACAACTGTAGCTTCTGAGGAGCAGGGAATGATGTGATCATTGAGGCAGCTGCATGAAGGATTGGCTGAGAGAGAAGCTTGGAGCAGGGAGAATAAAAAAGGCCACCCAGGGAGAGAAAAGGATGAGACCTACTGGAGTGGCAGAAGCTAAGGGTCAAGGTGATCCTAAGGCTGTGAAGCTGGGTAAATGGAACGTGCCCTTGACAGAAATAGAGATGTTAGGGAAAGCGTAGGTTTGGGAAGGAAGGTTAGGGGGACACAGTGAGTTTGAAAAGCCTTCACACTATTCAGTTCAAGGGTTCAATAAGCAAAAGGTGATGTAGGACTGGAACTCAGGAGATAGCCTAGGACTGAATGTGTAGATTTGGGAGTCACATGCACAGAGATTAAAATTGAACCCATTGGAGCTGATGAGATAAAGAGATGAGACATGAGAGAGTTTGGGTAGAGCTAGAAGGCAGGACATGGATGATGGATGCAGCAAAGGAGACTAAGAAGGAATGGCCAGATGCATACAAGGAAGGCAGTATCACAAAGACTCAGAAAGGAGATATTATGCAGATGAGAAGGTGGTCAACACAGTCAAATGCTGCAAAGAAATAAAAAAGAATGAGGACTGAGAAAAAGAGGCTGGATCTTGCAATTAAGAGCTTAGTAACAAATTTCAAGTATCTGGGTGATAAGTCAAAAGCTAGATTGCAAGGAGCTGAAAAGTGATTAAGAAAGAAAACGGAGGCAATGAGTATAGAGTTTTTTTTTTAAGAAGCTTGACTCTAAAAGGGAGAATGGATCCAGGACAATAGCCTGGGGTGGCAGAGTCAAATGGGTTTTTTAAGGATGTGTGAACCTAGGCAGCAGTTCTTTTGGACAGCTTGGATGAAATGGGCAAAAAAGAGAGGATTGGACTAGATGGACTCTAAAAGTCCTTTGTGACTATAAATCTACATATTTGTTCACATTACAAGAAACAAATAAGAAGAGAAGAGACAGATATGAACTAAACAATAATTTGATGTAATAGACAGCAAAGAGGAAACTGGGGTAGAACCATGGACTCCAAGGCTACAATACATCAGGAACCTAGATATCAGGGGAAATTCATTGGAAGACTGAGGCACAGAAAGCCTAAATGCTAACTAAAGGAAAGATTGAGAAGCTCTAAGTTACAGAAATTCTATCTCATCAGAGCTATACAAGTTAGAAACACAATAAGGAAAGGAGGTGATGAAGAAAACTTGCCCTAAAAGAACAAAATCCACTGAAAACACCTTACTTTACATTTTTTCCTCAATTTCCTTGATATTCTTGACCTTTTGTTGCTTTAGATGAATTTTGTTACTATATTTTCTAGCTTGGTAAAGCAGCTATTTGGTAGCTTGGTTGGTATGGCACTGAATAAGTAATTTAATTTGGGTAGAATCGTCATTTATATTATATTAGCTCGACCTAAACATGTGCAATTGACATGTTTCCAATTTTAGATCTATTTATGGGAGAAGCGCTTTGTGGCTAATGACAGGAAAAGAACACAGAACATGGAGCTGACCCTACAGTGGCTCCTCACTGCTTCATTCTGACTTTGAAGTATCTCTACATCCTGGCACGACTCTATTTTCTCACTTAGCTTGCTCATCTCCCTTAAATGTGTACTATCTCCCAGTCTACTTAGTCACTCTTCAGCCATGGACATACTCTGTGTTTTCTCTCTTCTGTGTATTTGTTCCCTTCCCTCCTTTCCAACCTTTGATTCATACCCATTCTTGACAGCCCAGCAGGTGCCATCTCTTCCTCTGTAAAGCTTTCTGACCAATGGTTCTAGCTCAAGCTTGAATGCACACTCTCCAAAATCTAAACTCTCAATGTATCTTGTCATCCATCATATGCTTACACTCAGTTTTGTATTTCGGTTAGCACACATTCATCTCCACACTTTAAACCACTTTATAGTTTACAAAAGTACTTACTTTACTCCACTTCCCTTTGGAAATACTATTACCTATTTTACAGATAAGGAAACTAAGGCTCAGAGGTTAAGACACTTGCTCAAGATGATATAGTAGGTAAATAGCAGTACTAGCACTAGAACCAAGATCTACTGACATTCAGTGCTCTATGGTCTCTTCTAGTTTTGACCTTCCGAATGATTTAAAGTTCCTTCCACTATTCTTTCCATCACACCATATTGCTCCTAAAGCCAGTTAAGGGAAGGGTCTTATTGATTTCTGAGTCTCCTGCCCCCACCCTGCCCACCACTGTCTAGCAAAGGGTCTTGTCCATAGTAAAGATTTAAATGAATTAAAGCAAGGAAAGGACCACGATGGTGCACTAGGAAAGAAAGCTGAAAAAGTATAGAAACAATAATTCTTTGCAAGGTTTGGGGATAAGAACACGTAATAGCACTGAAGTTTGAATGAGGCTTCTAAACACAGGATATATAAAGTGAGTTGGAGGCCTGCATTTGCTCTCCATCTGCAGAATCTGCTGATAAGCTGAAGGTTATATGCAGGAAACTAGGATGCAGGGTCCCTGAGGTAAATAAAATGTTAAAAGGTTTTCATATCACTGAAAAACCCTGGGGAAATTACTTTCCTTTTGGCTGGGGGTGGTGGTAATGTATATCAGGCCCAATCTTCAACAAAGTCATATTCTGATGCATCATCATGGCATGGAGGTGACCCAGTGTTCTTGAAGGCCATGTCAGAAGAGTATAAGCTCTGGGAGGGTCTTCCAAGCTAGAAAGGTTTCAGATACTGTCCCAGAAACATACTGAATCTGTTCCACAAGGCCCAGCCAAGCTAAGTATGATGAGGCTTATCACCACTACACTTCACTTCACTTCAATTCTGGGTGTTCCTTTAACCTCTTCAGTGATTGCGGCAGGGTGGCAAAGAAGGGGACTGAGGATGTAAGTGTCCATTTGTTCAGCCATCAATAAACATCATTAACTCATACAAAATGTGAGGTACTTGTCCAATGGGTAAGCATACTACTACTGCATGTCCTGCATTAGATTAAATTAAATTTTTTTTGTTTTTGCAAGGCAAAGGGTTAAGTGACTTGCCCAAGGTCACACCACTAGGTCATTATTAAGTGTCCGAGGTCACATTTGAACTCAGGTCCTCCTGACTCCAGGGCCGGTGCTCTATCCACTGTGCCATCTAGCTACCCCACCTGCATTAGATTAAGTTTAATTCTCACTATAAATGAAATGAGAAAAAAAGAAGTTGCAGTTAAATGAAAGGATGGCTTTCCTCGGAGAGACAAATCAAAGAGTTGGCAGAGTTGGTTTTATCATGTGCCTAAAGGCAACAAGAAACATCATTTCATGGGTGATTGACTATCTCAGATTGCAGTCCTCATGAGGAGTATTTTCAAAAAGACCCTCATGAAAATAACTGAGGCTTACAAAACATCTCTCACAGGGGATGAAGGAGTAGAGCCATTCTACAGAGAACTAAGACTCTCCAATTAAATTGGCCTATACTCCCATATGTGTTGACTTCAAAGTAAAAGAGGAACTAGATGAGGATGGTGAAAAAACTATAACAGAAAAGAAGATGGGTCAAGAATAAGAAATGAAGAAGGTCCATGACTCTCTGGACCAGAAAACAGTCTAGATCACACAAAAAGCTTATGCCTGTAGACCACGAATACTTTTTTCAAGAAAATAAGTATCAAATGCTAAGCATGGCAAGCACAAATAACGCCAAAAATAAAGTACTATTTTAACAGACTGTTAACAACTCATCATTGATGTGGAAGTCATAAAAAATCCAAATACAAAATTAGAAGAATATAAATCAATAAAAAGGTATGGTGTATAATGAGAACAGTTCAATGTTGTTGTTTATTGTTCCATTGTTCAGATTAGCAAACACCTGACTTCATTACTAGTCAATCAACTGACAAATATTTATCAAATTCTATACCATGTGCCAGGAAATAAGGATCCAAAGTCAAAAAAATTAATCTCTTCCCTTAGGGAATTTACAATCTGTACCCATTTAAGGATCTACAAATTAAAGCTAAGCTAATTTGGTAGGGGAGACTAAAAGCTGAGGAGATCAAGAAAAGTCTCAAATAGAAGTTGACACTTGATCCAAAGTGAAGGAAGTCAGGGATTCTAAGAAGCAGAAGTGAAGAGACTACATTCCAGGAATGGAGGACAGTCCACGCAAAGGCATAGTGGTAAAGAGATGGAACAGCAAGAAGGTCTGTTTGGCTAGACTGGGGAGTATATGTCTAATGAGCTGTATTTACTTAGTTTTACTTTGTAGATACTTACATTGGTACATGCTGTAAATTCCCCAAGGGGAGATCATTTGTTTTGGCTTTAGATCCCTAGTACCTGTCACATGGTATAGATATTTGATAAATGCTTGTTGATGGACTGACTAGCAATGAAATCAAGTGATTGCTAACTTGAGGCACTTCTCTCTTTCCCTTTCAGGACCTTGAAAGTACTGGGAACGATTAGGTCAGAGCTAAGCTGTGAAGGGTCTATATTTGACCTTAGAGGCAGTTGTGTGGAAGGATGGTGATACCCTTGACAGAAACCAGGAAGTCTAAAGGTAGAATAAGTTTTGGGGAAAAGATAGAGTTCTGTTTTAGACAGGTTGAAATTGAGAAATTGACTATGGGATATGCAGTTCAAAATATCCAAGTAGACAGTTGGTGATGTGGGACTACAATTCAGTAGACAGATCAAGGCTAGACAAGTAAATCTGTAAGTCATTTGTATATAGATCATTGAATCCATGTGAGTTGACATGGTCTTGGGGTGGGAACTCCCACAGTTAGTGGGGGGCATGGATAATGAGCAACTTAAGGAGCAGTTACACAGGTCCAATCAGAACCAGTGCAGTACCCTAAAATCCAGGGTGAATAAAGTGATCAACACTGTCCAAAACCAGAGAGGTCAGGACTAAAAACAGAAATGGTGTTTTTGGAGATCCTAGTAAACTATATCTATGGACTATGACCACTGCCGTTGAGTGGTGGAATCTGAAGCTAGACCACAAGAGATAGAGGAATTGAAGAAATGAGTGTATAGAGTTTTTTCTAGGAATTTGAGAGTGAAAGGGGAAATCATAGACTTCAAACCTAGAGGAGATCTCAAAGGTCTTTTACAGATGAGAAAAATGAGGTCCAGGAAAGGTTAAGTGACTTTCCCAGATCACATAGTAACTGATCAGGTGCAATATGAACCCAAGTCCTCTGATTGAAATGTGTCTCTCAGTCTTTGTTGAGAGAAAGCATTTGTGTTAAAGTGGGGGGGGGGTGTTTGTATAGTCTTATAAGCTTCTGACAACTTTCATTTATTATTCATTGAGCCTTGTTTTTCAATATATTTTTGTCCTCCTTTCTTATTTAATTTTGGAGAGTCTCATTTAGTGTTACTGTAGGATACCTATAATTCCTCATCCTTTGAAATAGATGTTGGCAAATAAGCCACAATTCTTTTCACGGTTATCTTCTTGCAAACTTGCAAACAATCATCATGAGCACTGCAGTATCAATCAAATTCCCCATGAAATGTTAATTTTGTTGTCCTTGGACCCATGCTAAAATCAAACAATCCTCTGTTTGTCCTTCCCAGAAGATCCTGTGAGCCCAGTTAGCTGCAACTTTCCTTTGTCTTCTAGTTTCATTCAGAGCAAGAATATCAAGATGGATATGATTCATTTCCCTCAGCAGTACATCCACTTGCTGGTTACTGAACAAGACTCTTTCCTTTAGAATGCCAATGGTTGCTATTGATGTAGTTGCGAAGCCATGTGATCCCTCACATCCTTTGCTCCCTTTACTGCCACCCTGACACTGGCTCTGTGGAAGTGGAAGGAGGTTGCACATAGCTGAGCATCATTTTGTATTTTTCTTTGTTTCACAGCCAAATGAAAGGACAACCTCATTTGGTCAGGGCAGGGCTGCTGACTGCTGTATTGTGGATATCAGGACCCAAGAGATATTTCCTGGTAGCTAAATATGATCATGGAAGGAGGCACCATTTTAAGTCTTTATTCTTACCCTCACCTCTTCCTACATGCCCCAAACCCTTCTTGAAAGTTGGGAAATAACACTTCTTTCTTTTGCTACATGAGATGTCTTTTAAGATTTTCTAGAATTATTCTGGGGACAATTTTCATGGTTCTTTTTCTAATCTGGTCTTTTTTTTTCCTTTACAACAAATGTTGTTCCAGGCTTTTATTCTTTTTGTCCTATACCTGTGGAAACTTGGGAGTATCTTTGTTAAACATTTCATCTCTTACTATTCCATTGTCTTAGTCACTGCTGCCTTCAGATTTTAAGGTGCTTCATTGAAGGAAAAACTTTATTGCTGACCTTCCGATTATTCTACCTTAAAATGTTGTTTGGAATTTTTTTAAAAAACATTGTTTTGACCAATAGTACTTGAAAGCATGCTACATGTGGAGTCAGAGGCTCTAGCTTCAAATCTCAGCTTTGGCACTTATGAATGTGACCTTGGGTAAGTCACTTTGTCTCTCTGGGTCTCAGTTTCCCCATTTATAAAATAAAAGAGTTGGACTACATGACCACTTAAGTTTCCCTACAGCTACAAATCTATGATTCTAATAACTTACTGAATATTCAACCCAATAGTGATGAGCCAGCTCCTTAGGTCCAAATTATCTGTTGGGTTTCATTTTCTTCCATCTCCTACAACTCACTGAATTTAACTTCAAATTGCTTCTCAAACTGCCCTTCTGTTTTTCATTTATCATGAATAATTTATTTCTAATTTCTAGTCTCAGTTTCCTCCTCTGCAAAGTGAAGGGGTTGGAACAGATCATTTCAAAGGTCTCTTCCAGTTTAGGATATTACAACCTTATGATCACTCCAATGAGGAGAAACAAAATGGTTCCTGACACTCACCAAGTTGGATTTCATCCTAGACTGGCTCATCTTTCCAAAATATATTCTGAAAGACAGGAGGTAGGGAGACAAACAGAAGGAGCTGAGAAACACTTACAGAATGTCAGAGCTAGAAGGGACCTAAGCAATCACCACTGAGCCCAGATCCCACACAAATCTCCTGAGATCTACAACTGTCCAAAAGTGGAAGCCCCCAACCTGGGAGGGAAGAAATTCCTCATCACAGGAAGGCATCAAGCAGAGGCTGTCAGAGATGGTAAGGAGGGAAATACTACTAGAGGAAGGGTCATACTAGATGCCTTTGGAGGTTCAAATCCTGCCTCTGATAATCATTACTTGTATTCCCCCCAGGTCAAGCTGTCAACTCTCTGGGGCTCAGCTTCCTCATCTCTAAAATGAGGGTGTGACTAGGTGATTTCTGACTTCCCTCTACATTTACGATCAGTCCTATGATTCTATGAGTTTATAAGGCCCAGAGAGGCTAAGTGATTTGCTCAAAGCTACACAGCTAACAGATGCTGGGGCTGAGGTTGCCAACATGTTACCATCAATGACCAGTAGGGATTCTTCTGGGAATGAGGGGAATAGAGAAGCCAAGACATAGAATGATCCATCTTGACTCCACCTACTTCCTAGGCTCTCCCTGTTTCTTGCTTGGAGTTTGAAGGTTCTTAGAGGCTGGTATTCTACGACCATGCCAGGCTAGGACACTTCCCAAGTGTTCTAGACCCAGGACAATTTAGAGCACATCAGGAACTCCCTACATCACTTTCATACTGTGCTCTCTGCTTTTGTTATGAAAGCTGAGAACTCAAATTATCCTCACTGTCAAGCCACCAGCTTAGCAGGGGTGGTTCTGCTGCCACACAGATGGGGCAGATATACAACATCGGATAATCTTCCTGAGGCTGATTTGATCTGGGGAGATTTTCATGCTAAGTGTTCAAGAACACTGTTGCTTTTGACCTACTCTTTGTGCCAGGTTACAATGTGGGTAGGGACGAAACTCAGCAGCTGACCCCCTCCCTCATTTTACATATGAAGGAAGGGAGGCCCAGGGAAGTGAGCTCAGAAGTGGGATATGAACCTAGTCCTCTGAGTTCAGAGCCAGTATGCTTTTCCACATTAACTCCCAGTACCCATTGCCTCTAGCATGAAAAAGTATCCAATAAAAGAAGATTGTGGACAGTGGTGGCAGAAGCCTGGGTGTTGAAGCTGTGCGTGTCACCAGTGTAAGTTGATGGACAGTACTGGCCTTCTCATCCATGGCGCCAATACTGACCTAGTGCTTGGGCTGGAAAAGTGCCTTGGACAGAGACTGCTAAGTGTGAGGGCTAGAAAGTAAAAAAAAAGTGACTCTTGTCCTCAGGAAGTTTATATTCTACTACAGTTAAGAAACCACAAGTCAGGAGTACCTGGGTTCAAATCCGGTCTCAGACACTTAATAATTACCTAGCTGTGTGGCCTTGGGCAAGCCACTTAACTCCATTGCCTTGCAAAAAAACCCCCTAAAAACCCTAAAAAAAAAGAAACCACAGAGCACAATGGAATTTAAGGAAGGAGAGAGCACATGCTACCATGGGGGGGGGGGGGGAAGAAGGAGAAGCTTCCCAAAGGAAGTAGTATTTAAGCTAATCTGAGGCAAACTTGAAATGGGTGTACATTCCAGGACTGGGGGAAGAGTCTATGCAAAAGCCTAGAAATGGGAGATAGACCAGAGAGCATATTACTGTAAATGTGGATAATCTTTTTGGAAAAGAATCTGACAGGCAATGAAAAAATGACAAAACGAATCCTAGCCTCTGAGCCAATCATTCCTTTGTAGGGAACAGACTCTGAAAGCATTTGAGAAACCCACCAAGAGCCAAAGATCACCAAAAACTCAGAAACAATCGAAACATTAAATAGCCAAGGAACCGTTAAATAAGTTATAATTAAGACCAAAAGGTATGAGGAATCCAATAAAAACCAGGAAAAATGTTTATGAAATCTAAAATGATAAGAGGAGAATCAGGAGAAATTTCATCCCAGAAGGAAAATTAGAGTGAACAAAGGATCCTGATAAGGGTCGAGGGAATCATGGAAAAACTGACAATATTTTGTGCACTGAAAATAATCCCCCCCCCCCATTTTTTATATTTTATTTATTTTTATCCATATGCACATGTATATTTTTAAGTTACAAAATTTCCTTCCACCCTCCCTTCCCACCCCCACGCCCATGGCAGTCAGATTAGCATTGTACATACATATTTTTGATAAACGAGTTTACAGATTACTTATTTTCAGTATGAAGAATTATGATTAAAGGAAAGAGATACACAAGAGATGATATTTATAAAGTGTTCATCAGATTCTGAAGGGCTGTTTTTTGTGTTTTGTTTTTCTTCCTCTGGATGGGAACAGCATTGTCCATAGCCGATCTACTAGGGTTGCCCAACTCTCTGAACTGCTGAGAGGAGCTGCTTCCATCAAGGTTGTTCATCTCACAATGTTATTGCTAATGTGGACATTGTTCTCTTGGTTCTACTCCCTTCACTCAGCATAGAGTCCAACCATTTATGGTTTCTTAAAGAACAATAGTGTTCCATAGGATTCATGTGTCATAACTTCTTTAGCCATTCCTCAATTGATAGGGATCCCCTCAATATATAATAATATAATAAATAATAATAATAATCTAAATATGAAAATAATCTAAAGAGTATGCAGATACAGCTGCTTGTACTGATATTCAACTAAGCTTTTCATGAAACGTTTTTGAAAGGTATTACTAATACAAGGTAGGCTGTTCACTGAGTGGCCAATAAAAGGGGGACAGAGAAAATGTTGGAGGCCAGTGGTGTCCAACTCCAATGGAAACCAGTCATTAAACAGTTCATAAGGATCCCTGTTGGTTTCATGTTGATTTAGAAAACTACATATTAACATTATCTATGTTTTACTATATTTTTCTTTACTCTTTCTTAATGACATGTTAATCTGGTTCCAGCTGCACTCAGGAGTGTAGTGATGGTTCCTTCTTGGTTCCTTCTTGTCAGCTTCTCCATGGAATACTTCATTGGAGGTTAAAATGTTACTAAAATATTAAAGCCGAAAAATGCTAGAAATATCTATGGATCAAGGAGTTTTTTTCTTGTGAAATGCTGATGAGAACTAACCAAGAAGAAGCCATCACTACACGCTGGATTGCCCAGATAAGGCACAGGGCAATGATTCAAGTCTGAAATAGGCCTCGAAAGGGTAGGAGAAAGCATATAAAGCTTGGGGAACACCATAAGCAGATGGTAACTGAGAGTATCTGAAGCGATTATAAGGATGAGACTAGTTAGACCTTAGCATCCCCAAAGGGAAAGAATGACAGGGAAGGTATGCTGAGTCCATATGAAAGAGTCCTAAATGTCTGAAGATGGGAGTCTAAACCTTTTTACTAAGCAATGGAGTGCCACAGGGCTTTAGCTCTCTCCCATTTGGCACCACATTTTTACCATTCCTTTCTATGCTCATGAAGGGAGGATTGTTCCATAGGTCTCACTTCTCTTTCTTGGTTTGTCCATGGAGCTCAAGTTACCTTTTTAGATCAGAGGAGCATCCTATCCCTCCCCTCAAAACAGTGTAACAAATTTCTCATTAACACCCCAACTGCTATGTGTATCAATACAGTAATGAACACTGTGATCCTTCCTGAGCTCTGGGAAAATCCTTGAACTGAGTTCAGGAAGAGATGAACATTTCACTTGGCTGAGAATCTTGGGACAATTCTAGGCAGTTCTTCCCCTGTTGGGGCCTCAGTTTCCTCCTCTTTTAAATGATATGCTTTTTGACTGAATAATCTCTAAGGTCTCTTCCAGTTTTGACAGCTTAGCTTTTAAGATCCTTCCATCTCAACTAAAAGACCCTTAGGGTCCCTTCTAGATTTAATATGGCATTCCCCAGAGTCTCTTCCTAGGAGAAAAAAAAATGAGCAGAGGACTGCTTGCCTTGGGGTCCCCTCCTCCTGTCCCCTCCCCCCTGGACAATCAAGGCCAAAAAGAGGAAGTGATGAGTTGCTTGTTCATGAATCCTGGCCAGAAATGAAACAGGGAAGGAAGTAAAAAAGAATGGTTAAAATCAAGACTGGGGCATCTTCCTGGACTCCAAACATCCAGCCCTCCCTGAAAGGAAATAATAGCTCAGTTTGGGGAAGAAATGCTATCTGAACCAACAAGCTCTGTGTTCAATATTCCCAGGCTTGAGTATGTGTGTGCTGAGCGTAGGCACAGGCCTCCAGTAATCTGCCATTCTGGACTCATCACCAACTTCTTAGTTTAGAAACCATGAGCACGGAAGGCTTTTTGTTTCGACATCTGCCAACTCCCCCTCTCCCTTTTCCAGAACTAAGATGTCACACTTTTCCACACATTTGCTAACTGCTAAGTTTTCACATGAGCCTGTCACACATTCCCAGCTAGCCCAAAGCTGGAAAGAAACCGAACCAACTGTCTAAGGATGGACACTGTGGTCCTCTGGCACTGACCCCCTCCCCCAGGAGGTCTTCTCTTATTTAAATGCAACAGAAGCAAATACAAGACATCCTGGGGTGGAAAAAGGATGATAGGTTTCAGGTAGGAAAAAGGCAGAGCATGATCCTTGGACAGTGATGCTCACAGAATGCCATGGAGGCCAGGTTCTAGAGGGAATGGGGAATGCTGGGATCTGGCAGGGGCATAAAGCATTAGAAGGAGCCTTAGAAATGGATCTTCAGGTCTCTCTTTCTCAGGAAAAGGAAGGGGAGAGATTTGTCTAGAGACATCCAACTAGTGGAACAGCAAAACCATGTCTCCTGGTTGCTAAGTCTGTCTCTGACCCCGCTCTCTTTCTTAGCACCCAGTGGACACTCCATGTCTCTAGGTATCAGTAATATCCCTCTGGGTATCTTCAGGAGGAGCACTGATGAAACAAGTCTCCATGGTGGGGGGGGGTTGGGAGAACTCCCGGGTCTTTCCTTTCAGGTGGCATGCAGTTGTGAGGCAGTGATCAGAGTAAAGCACCCTTCCAAATGCAGCTGCATTTGGATATGGAGGATCTCAGGGGGTCCCAAGGCCTGAAGTCAAGTTCAAGACTTTTATTTCCTAATAATTGCTCTGGATACAAGAGTTTGGGGTCTACTTGACTCCTGGCACCTCCATCATCAGTGAGAGCTGAGCTGGAGGGACCTCTGAAGCCTTTTCCCAAAGACGAATCCCATCTACGTCATCCCCCACACGTGATGACCTAAAGACTGACACCCAGGCATACTTCAGCCTTGCTGGAATCCTATTCAAAGCAAGCGACAGGGCTGATTGGACATGACTCATTCCTGAGAAACCTGTACTTGTTCTTAGCATCACCTTCCCTTCGAGGTGCTTCATTCCCTATATCACTTTGGTAGCAAGGACCTTGTTTAGGACTCTTGGTGGATGTTCATTTTTTGCCAGAAATAATGAGGATGAATGCCTGAAACCACCATTTTAAGAGCCTATAAGCTGCAAGAAATTCCATTTATAGCAAAGTCTGCTAGGAGTCATCTGAATCAAAGAACAACTATATACTGTTTTTAACTAATTGTATATCAATTTCCTCACCAAAGAAAAATTCATTATATAAAAATATAATCAAAGCTACACTAGCTCAGACCAGTGTTTCATCTCACCAACTATCCTGTGATGAGGGCAGCAAGGGACATTTTGTGACAGGGGACAGATGCCTTCCATGGCATCAACCTCAAAAGATTTATTTTTGGGTACTTCCAAACATCCGGAGCTTCCCCAAGTAACCTAGTATGCATAGTTCTGCCACCCCCACTACCATCCTCTTCCAATGTCTCAGCATGGCATCACTCTGACCCTGGATTCTTGAAGGTTATACAATAAAGATGTAAGCTCTGAAAGGTCCTAGCAAGCAGTCTGTCATGTAAGGACCAATCTAGCTAGATTCAGGAAGAAGACCACACAAGAGAGTTGGACCCCAAGCAATGAACCTTCCTAAGCCTGCTACTTTGTGTCTGTACCAACACAAAATTTTACTGCCTGCTGTGTACAGTAGCACTACTTTGAATTTATCCTAAATATCCCTAGTTTGAGTTTCATGGAATTTCTCCCAGGTCTTATTTACAGGTGCCAATCATATCTAGGGTGACCATACACCTCGGATTTTCTGGGACAAGAAATTCTATTTCAAGAATAGAAAAACGTACTTTTAATGAAGCTCTGCAAAAAGAATTTTCTTTGCCAGACCATGTGTTCCAATTTCTGGTTTAGAAAATATGGTCACAATAGTCATACTTTTTGTTGCAGCCCAGATATAACTGTTTGCTATGCAGGAAACACCCATGGTGGCCAGCTCCTCTCTACAGGGGAAGCTCATTCAGAGAAATCAAGAGAGCAAGGTCAGCATCCCACACTTGGATTCTGAGGACTTTGAAGCTTGTTCAGGCTCAGACCTTATTAAAGAGTAAGTTTCTTTGAACTCACCCTGATCTGAGATCATTTCCCACTTGCCACCTTGTTTTCTCTGCCTATAAAATGGAGAATATATTCCTCTGCCTATAAAATGGAGAATATATGTTGTTAGGGGTGCTTTAGATACCTTAGCATGCTAGGAAAATGTGAATTCTTTTCCTGACTACTGTGGCTGATCTGCCGTTCTGGTTCCTGGACACACACATGTAGCTTAGACACTTCACACTCACCACTCTGGTCATGACCAAAATAACTGAGCAGACCCTGGTGGCTCCTCAGAAGCCACTTCTTGCCTATGGCTCCTTTTGGCACCCCCAACCCCAGCTAGACTAGCAGCAACCCTTGATTTCTCACACTTGTGCCTGATTCTCCATTTGCACCTACACACCGGTCCTCCTTGATCTTTCCTTAGATAGACTGTTTCATGCAAGAAGAGAAACATAGATTTGAGCTGGAAAGATCATAGAAACATCAAATCTAAATTCCTCCTTTTAAAGAGGAGAAACCTGAGACCAAAAGAAGGGAAATCAGTTGGAGTTCAAACTCCCCGAGCAGGAAAGTAGCTAGGCTGGAATTCAAACTCAGATCCAGTGACTCAGAAATTGCCTAAGACGCCAAGACAAGGCTAAGAACTGCCCCCTCCCAAGCCTTTTCATTGACCTCCTCTGAACCTTTCCAGCCTCCCTCCTTCTCAGGGCCATTTGGGAGAAGACTATCACAACTCCCTTTGCCAGAGTATGTTAGACGTTGCAATGAATTTTCTCCCCAACTCTGGGGAGCTAGTGAGAGAATTGGAATTCCCAAGAGACAAAGAGGTTAAGCTAACAGGCCTAAAGTATGAAAGTTAGTATTAGAGTAGGATTCAGAATCAGGTTGACCTTGACTCAGAAACTATTTCCATTCTCAGATCAGGTACCCTAATTCTGATTAAAAGAAGTATGGTCACCTGCATCATCTGGCCCAGCACTACTCAGTTGCTTGTTTCCTAGGTCTCATTTTTTTCTCATTCTCACTTTAGTGAGGCTCAGAACTGTGTGGCTACAGTAGCAAGGGGGCTGGGGTATAGGGAAGAGACCACAGCAATGCCTGGAGCCCTTTCCCAGATCATAATTAGTTCAGAGTCCAGAGTTCTGTAAGCACAGCTTGCCACCCCTGCCCACACTGAAGCTCATCTGTTGCCTTTCTGCCCACTCGTATGGGCTCGTTTCTTCTCGTGGCTTATTTCCATGGTCATGTTTCTACTCAGAAGAAGCTAGCATAATCTGCAAACTTGAGATTGTATGATGACTCCCCTCCACCCCAAAAGAATTTCTAGAGATGTTAAACAAAGTCCACACACAAACACACACACACACACACACACAAAACACAGTTAAGAATTCTCAATTCAAAGACAGTGTCGGGGTGGCTAGGTGGGGCAGTGGATAGAGCACTGGCCCTGGAGTCAGGAGTACCTGAGTTCAAATCCGGCCTCAGACACTTAATTACCTAGCTTCGTGACCTTGGGCAAGCCACTTAACCCCATTTGCCTTGCAAAGACCTAAAAAAAAAAAACCAGTGTGTGTTCCATCCCTAATAAAAAGCATTCATAATGTAGTGCATCCAAGTGGGAAGGGGCCTTCCAGATAATCTAGTTCAGAACTGTCATTTAAAAAGGGGGGGGGGGATTGGGGACCAATCAGGTTACACACCTAGTTAAGTGATAAAGCTGGGACCTGAAGCCAGGTTTTCTGGCTCCAACACCAGTGTTCTTTCCAGGACACACTGCCATGTAGAAGTCCCTTAGAAACCAGACTTCAACACCAAATCTCTTGAAAGCACCAATTCCAACTCCCTTGAGTAAGTCTCCATTTTATGCTCTGAGCAGGGAGAGCTTGCCTTGTAAAACTACCTATATAAAAAAGGATAGCTGATAAAAATAAACAACTCATTTCAATATTGCTACTGCCTGTCATTGAACTCATAGCTGTGGAATTTCCCAATAAATTACCACAGAAATTCAACATTCCTTCAAAAATGCAATCACCACAAACCAGCACAGGTACTCTCCGAACCCAAGGGAGAACAGTTGCTGCCCAGGGCCTGGAGTTCACTGCTCATGCCAAGAAAGAACATTTCCTCTTCAGCAATTTTATTAAGAGGCTTTTTCTCAGCAATCATGGCACTCATGAATCTGTTCAGTTGTTTTTCCCTCCTTATGTAATAATGGGCCTCCACCCTTTTATGGCCAACAAGTGGCCTCCACCATTTCGGAATCTGTCTCCAAGTGATGGAAAACTTATTACCTGCTGAGACGCATCCATCTACAGGCTTAGAAAGACGTCAGAGGGAGCCCTCCCCCAGAGAGAGACTTTTTCCTTTGGAATTAAGAGACACAGTGTTGCTTTTAAATGCCATAGAACATCTGGCATCTAGTTCTTGGACCAAAGGAGACCCTCCATATATTGGAGAAAGGTGGGGGATCAGGTGTCACTGAAGCTCTGCCACTTCCTACTTTGACCCTGGCTGAGCCTCACTTTTGAGGGGCTCAGACTATCTCTAAATCATATGGTGATATCAAGTAAGGCATGTTCAATGAGGTATTCTGAGCTCTTTCCTCATCTGATTTGGGGTTTTCTCTTGAGCACTTCCTACAATTTGACAGATGTGGGATCAGAAGATCAGGGTTCATCTACTACCTGGGAGACCAAGGCCAATTCATTTCTCCTCTCTGGGGCTCAGTTTTCTCTATAGAATGAGGTCAGTGCCTTTTCCATTCTTAGTTGATTCTACCAATAATCTTGTGGTACAGGCAGACAGATTGGTTTCTTAGGGGCAAATCCCTAAGTAATTACAGTAAGTGACAGTTTTGCCACTCTCCATCTTGGAGTGCAGTTAATTCAGTCCAGGGCTTCAGAACCAAAGGGGAGCCAAGAGGTGACACAATTCTCAGGTTGTTTTAAGCCAAGGGGAGTGGGGGGGGAGGATGAGGGAATTTGTATAACTTGGGGAATTCTGTCTGAATTGAGGATCTATGATCCTTCTTAGTCGGGAGACACAGTAAGGAGGGGATATCATGGGGAACATGGTTTGGTTCCAAAAACTCCCATGATGAGAAAGGCCCCAGAAACAAGGAGCCAGGGCAATTCCAGGGTCCAGCATGAAATGAATTTTATAAATAGAGCTGAGGGGATAACTCATAGATTGTCTATTTTCCTCTGCCATTTTTCCAGATGGGGAAACTAAGATGCAACAAGGGAAAGTGACCAGCTTGACGGCTAATTACCAGATCTTGGCAGAAGTACTGATCATAGGGCATTAAAGGGCACATGTTCATCTTTCCTCTTGACTGTCAGAAACTGAGCATCATGATACCCACAGTCATTATGACAATCTTGGACAAAAGATGGAGATTGTGCCCCTATCTTGAGCTCTGCCTCATATGCACCGTCCCTTCCCACCTACAGCCTGAGCAGGGAGGGTGAGAGTGGCTTCTCCTCTTCTTTCTACTCTCTAGTTGCACCATCATAATTCAATAAAGGCAATTCAGGGATCCTCTGTCCAGTGTGACTGTGGGTCCCTAGTGAGGGATGGGAAATAACAGCTCACCATGGAGGCAAGCACATGGAAATCCATCTTTCCATTTGCCTATGCAGCTCCAGGGTCCCTAAGTCCATGTATTACTGTTCCCTTTTAGCCTAGGGGATATTGTGTATCTTGTGACAGCTCCTCATCAGAGGCACGATAAAAAAAAATGGGGAAAAAGCTGCTGCCTGGCATATGAATGCTGTTTGGCAATTGGGCTAGCTTGGTCCAGTAGAGAGAGGTAATGTGCCCTAACTCCCCCACTGCCCAAAGCCATTTAAAACTCTTCACAGCTGAGCAGGAGAATGAACAAATCCTTGGCAGCCAGGCAAGCCCAGATCTCAGGCTCCCAATCCAGCAAAGAGTAGACACTGAAAGCCTACTGTGTGCGGGTACTGTGGGGAAGACAAAGAACAATGAGAGAGCAATCCTGTTTTCTTTCCTTCAAGGGCTTCTGATGTAGTGGTGTACACAAAACAAATGTATGGTTGTGGAATCTTCATTTTGTGGGGAGAACCTGGTGCCCAGATCAGCAAGTGAGTTGGCCAAGGTCACACAGCCAGTTAGTGGAAGAGCTTGTGCCAGGACTCAGAACGCCTGCCCCCTAGCCCACTGCTCTTCACACTGCACAGCAACCCACTCAGAAAACGATTAGATTTTGCATTGAGTAGTGCAAGGGGTCAGGGTGGGGCAACTGAGAAAGGAGATGCACCCAGATGCCTCCATGAGATGCAGGGAGACTAAGAACCTCTTAGCCCCCCCCCCCATTCTCCACACACTCAGGCTCCCTCTCCTCTATTGCCCACCCACTTGAATTTGGTTTTTCTACAAAATACAATCAGCTTTCAGAGCCCCGATCTCTTCTGATCTGTGGCTGGGGTCCTTTGGCCAGGGTCGGGTGGCAAGCTGGCCAGATGCCCACTTCGTAGTACTGCAGCAAGAGGCAGCAGAGGAATGGGCCAAACGACTGAAATCTGTACCCAGGGCTTCTCCAGAGGTGTGCTGCCCAGTGGCACTGTGCCCTGCCCTCCGCCCTCCCTACCCCCACCTCCCACAAGTAACTGCAGCAACCCTTATGGGAGTGCCTCTGCTAGCAATCGGGCTTTTCCATCAGGAAAGGCTTTTTGTTCCCCAAGAGACCAGATTCTCCTCTGCCCCACGCTGGGAGGTGCACACTGTGTCTCCACTCTTCTTCCTCACCCCACCAAAATCTGGGGGTTCAGTGCCCCCTGCCATTCCCCGGGGCCCAGCTGGAGCTGCAGCCATACCCTACCTCCTGGGCCCTGGACGGTCAGTCATGACAGCATGGAGTGCCGCACAGACTCCCTTCCTCCCTCCGGCTCAAAGAGCAAGGGGGCAGCAGGCAAAGCGGGGGTCCGGCCCTGACTCACAGGCAGGCGCCCATGCCCAAGGCAAGCCCCGCTGGCTCCTCCGGCCTGGGGGGCTGAAGCGCCCAGAGGGGAAGGGCCCTGGGAGCCTGGCAGCGGGAAGCTGGGCGGGGGGACCTACCTCTCCTCCGTCCCCTCGGCCCCCTCCGGATTGGCCCCCGGGGGTGGGGCGAGGTGAGGGGGCGCCTCGGCACCCCGGGGGCCAGGCTCCCAAGCTGCAGAGGGAAGCCGAGGAAGTGCAGAGCCCGGCCCTCGAGGGGGCAGGCGCCCGGCCGATCTGCTCCCGGTGGGCAAGGGGCCGGCTGAGGAGGAGGAGGACGAGGAATCGCGAAGTTTCTAGAAAGCCTGCATCGTCCGCGGGGGGGCCGCTCCGGTAGCCCCCCAGCCGGGACCCTCCCCCGAGCGCCTCCTTCTGCGGGCTCGGGCCAGGGGGCGCGGAGGAGGCGCCGAAGCCCCGATGGCCCCAAGCCCCCCCCCCCCCCCGGCCGGTCCCGCCGCCCCGCCGGCCCCGGCCCCCTCCCCTTTACCTCTTCGGAGACCCGGCTGCCGCACCGCGCCCCAGGAGCCAGGCTGCGGCTGCGCCTGCCGCCGGCCCCGGGGCTGCTGCCGCCCGGCCGGAGACGGCCTAGGACGCGGAGGCGGCGGCGGGGAGGGGACCCGGGATGCGGGTGCTGCTGCCGCTGCCCAGCACGCTCCGCTCCGCTCCCTCCCCGGCCCTCCGCAGTGCCGGCCCGGCGCATGCGCCCTGCGCAGGGATTTGCCGGCCCGACTGGCTGGCTCTCGTGCGCTCTCTGACCGCCTCCCCCCCCCCCCCCCCCCCCCCCCGCTCGGCCTGGGGAGCCGACGCCTCCCCCGCCCCGGCCCGGCCTATGGGCTCCTGCCGCTCCTGGGGGGGGGGGGCTGTGCAGGGCCCGGCCCGACCCACGCGCGACCCTGGGGAACAGGCCCACGTGGGAGACAACCTCCGGGTGAGAAGGTGAGGGGCTTGAGGCGGAGGGGGGGGGCGCCTCGCGCCTTGGGACCGCAAAGCCGCAGTGGGCCCGCGCCCCTGCCCTCATGGCGACCAGAGGGCATCGTGACTTCTGCAGCCTCGCGCCTCGCCCCTCATGCAGGTCCCGGCGGGCAGTGTGTCTGATGCAGGGCCTCGAGCCTCGCCTCGTGCCTCTCCCCTCCCTTCCATGGGTGGGGCCCTAGCAGGCCCCACACCTCTCCAAGGGCCTAGCAAGCAAGGTGCCTCCTCCTGGGCACTTAAATGACCAAAGGGCTCCCAAAGCTGGGTGGCAGGTGGGGCCAGCCTGGCCCACACCTGACCCACCTTGGGCCTCCTGAGGTTTGGCGACAGTTGGGCTGACTCTCAGAACCACTTTGAAGGGAGCAGATGCCAGCTGGCCTCAAACCTCCATCTCAGACTTGGTGCCCCTTGAAATATGGCAGAAGTTGGGGCCATAGGCTTCCCACATCCACCTTCCCCTAGAGACCCGTATGAGGGAAGCCTGACCAAAACAAGGGCTAGAGGCCCACGAGGTTTGGCAGAAGCTTCTCATCATCTGCATCACTGGGACTTGGTATCTGAATGGAGAGGAAGCAGGGAACAGGGAGTAGGGCATTCTCTGACCTCAGCCACTAAACCCAATCTCCCCTTAGTGGGATTTGAGGCTCTGGCCTCCAAACCCTTAGAGGGGCAGCTACATGGCACAGTAGATAGAGCACTACCCCTGGAGTCAGGAGAACCCGAGTTCACATCCAGCTTCAAACACTTAAGAATTGCTGAGCTATGTGACCTTGGGCTAGTCAACCCCAGTGCCTTACAAAAACCTAAAAAAAACCCTTGGGGCCTTGACAGGAGCACGAACAAGTTGGACTTCCACTTTTCCAACCTCATAGTTTCCGAGGCTGGACACAAGTTGGAGTCCTTCCTAACCTGCTTGAAGCAGGGCCACACCCAGAGATTCACAGAGACCCTGCTCTCATCTGACCCATTAGAAGTGTTCCAACATCCCCCAATAGTAGAGCTCTAGCTCAGAAAGACTGCAGGGAAATTGACCCCCACTCTTGTCGGGCCTCTTCTGCCCACTTGCCACTAGGACATCCCAAGTCTGACAAAAACAGGTCCCAGAGATGGATACCAAACAACCACAAGAATGACCAAAACTAAAGAGGTGATGTCCCCCTTCTTCCTTCAGACCTCAAGCCCCACCAGGCATCAGGCCCTAGACTGACCTGAGACAAATTGACCTCAGATCCTACCAGCAGAGGTACAAAAGCTGCAAACAAAGGGGCCCTAACTTCCAGAAAACCAAAAGACAATATTCCCCACCCACTACTCAGGCTGCCAAGCCCACTAGATTCCCAAAGCCCTAGCCAAGTACCTACCTGAACTCTTACCAAAAAAGGATGGGGTACAGGTGCAAAAGACCTGATACCACTTGGGGACAGGTTGGGCCCCCGTTTGCATCCAACCTGAACAGGGAAATCCCACTGCTCCTTTGGCACACCAAATACTTAAAGCCTATCTACTACATTTCTCACCAGAGTGGGGAACAACAAGGGGTTCCAGAGCCCCAGGACAACTGGCTCTATTCCTGACGCACCTCTCACTTAACTTGAAGGGCCTGTGTCCCCCACATTTCTCTTCAGTATCCCAACCCCATGAAGTACCTAGCACCACTGTCCAACCTAACCACACAAACGAACTCCCAAACTGGTGGGGGGGGGGGGGAGTTGGCATACATCAGGAGTATCAGATGAGTGAGGACATTAGAGCAAGTTTCCTGTTATGAAGGATCACTGCATTGGGAACTCTGCAAGCTCCAACTCTCATTAAATGTGAAAGGGGATATCCTGCTACTGCTGTATTACCCTCACCCTACTAATTCTGTCAGATACACCAGATTTCTCCTTACAAAGGGTTACACACAGCAGGGGGTCCCAAAGACCCTGGGACAACAAGCTCCTATTCCTTGGACACCATCCTTCTAACCTAAAAGGACTGTTTTCCACTATTCCTTTGGTCTCCCAAATCCACTAAGGTAACCAGGCTGAATGCAAAATTCCCACTATATCAGGAATAGAGTGAACACATACCAAGGGGATAGCAGAGTTGGGAGGTCATATCAGCACTAGAACCACAGAAGCCACCAAGCTCCAACTCCCATCAAACCCAAAGGTGGATACCTTCTAGAGTTCTGTCTTGCTGAGCATCCCACTAAAACTGACAGGACAAAAAAAGGGGATCCCCAAAGTCCTAGACTATCTGGTCCCTGTTCCTGGGACACCTCTCAGCAAACCTGAAGTGGAATACTCCTGCTCTCCTAATACCAGTCAATCTCCAATTCTCATGAGATCCTTGGGACCCTGAGCCAGTCTGACTTGGAACCTCCACCCAAAAGAGGAAGCAGTAAATACAAAGCAAGAGTTCCAGAAAGGGGCTGACATTGGATTGTATTTTCCTTTACTCCAAGTCAGGAAGTGGGGAAATCTGCAAGTTCCAACTCACATCAAAGAGATGGGGAATAGCCTCTTGTTCCCATCATTCCCCTTGGCCCAATTAATAGTGTCCTGCTGGATTCCTCTCCAAAATCGGTGGGGCACAGCAGGGGTTCCAGAGGTCCCGGGTCAGCTAGCCCCTGTTCCTGGAATATCTCTCATCTTATCTGCAGGAACTATATATCCCCTAATTTCACTTCAGTCTCCCAAACCCACTAGATCCTTTAGACCACTAAACAATGTGTCTGCATGAACTCTTGCCCAAAAAATGACAGCGTGTCCCAGAGTGGGGAGGCCATTTGGTGAAGTTCCCTGTTCCTAGTGGTCATAGGATTGAGAAGCTTATAGGCCAAAATATGTAGAATACAGCAGGGGGGGGGGCAGCAGCCTAAACCAACTTCACCCTTTCTTTACCCAGAGTTCAGCGATGCCAGATTGTAGAAGGTCCCACCTTCCATCATAAATGAAAAAGGAAAAAGAGATCACGAAAAAAAGCATGTACAAAAATATTCATGGCAGATCTTTTCGTGGTGGCAAAGAATTGGAAATTGAGGAGATGCCCAACAAATTGTTTTCTAAGAAATGTTAAAGGATGAGACTTCAGAATAATCTGTTAAGACTTGCATGAACTGATGCTGAATGAAGTGAACAGAACCAGAAGAACATTGTACATGCTAACAACATGGGATGATCATCAACTATGATGAACTTATTCATTTCAGCAGTACAAAAGACTTGAGATGGAAGATGCCATCCATATCCAGAGAAGGTACTGTGGAGTTTTAAGTCTTATGTATTCTGTCTTTTTTTCCCTCTAATTTCCTTTTATTAGGATTTGATTCTTTTTCACAACATGATTACTATGGATCTATGTTTAGCAGAGTTACACATGTAGAACCTAGATTAGATTGCTTTCTGTCAAGGGGAGGGAAGGCTTGCAAAAAAGATTGCTGAAAACTACTATTGCATGTAGTATGAAAAACTATTTAAATTGAAAAATGAAGGGGGATATTCCCTTTCATCCCATTATTACCCTTCGTACTTACAATAGACCTCTCTGATTTACTGCCAAAATGTCTCTGGACAGAGCAAGGGCTCCCAGAAGCCCCAGGACAATGGGCTCATTCCTGCTACCTCCCAACTTCCATTCAGGAGGCTATCTTTTGCCCATCATTTCTCATACCTCTCTAGGTAGTTAGCACCTATTTGCCTACTTTCCCACTAGAAGTAAAAAGGATACAGCAGGGGGTCACAGAGATGAGGCTATTTTGAACCTCTTTAGTCTGAGGTCAGATTGACCAGTTTAGTTTGCAAGTTCCAGCAAAACTGAAGTGGGAATATCTTCCTACTCCCATCATTCCCACTGGCCCATTAGGTAGTTGCCACCTGCCTGCCTGGTTTTCCACTGAAAGTGGAAGAGACACAACAGGGGATCCCAGAGGCCCAAGACCATTTTTAATGTTATGGCAGTTGCTCCCATCATTTCCCTTCGCCTATTAGTTTTTTCCTATCTTCTGGATATCCTGCCAAAATGGGGAGGGCACAGCAGGGGAACCCAGTGGCCACAGGATAGATGCACCCTATTACTAAGATACCTCTCAACAAATCTGAGGCAGAATAGTCCCCGCCCAGCTCTGGGCAGATTTGGATCCCCACTAGATGCCCTGGGCCTCCTGACCTACCTTCCTTAGGGACTACTCCCCCAAAAGGGAAGGAAAGTAGACACATAGTAGGGGTCCCAAAGCAGGGAACCCATATGACAGAAAATCCTATTACAAGTCATCAGAGAGTTGGGAAAACTGCAGACCCTATTTCCATCAAACTGGAAGCGTAATCTTCCACTACTCCTTGCATTTTCTTTGGCCTTCTAGTGAGTTTTCCCACAAAAATAAACAGAGCACAGGCGGGTGTTCAATGACAAACACATGAATTTGAATGAAGTGGGTGCTTTGCTGTCACTAGCCTCACTTTCTCTTCTGGTCATCTGGGTTTAGTGGCCAGATATGTATTAGGACAACTGGAGATGGCCCTTTATGCAAGGCAGTCAGGGTTAAGTGACTTGCCCCTTAAGCCCAAGGGGTCACAGTATCTGGGGCTGTATTGGAACTCCCATCCTCCTGACTCCAAGGCCAGTACTCTGTCCACTGTACCACCTAGCTGTCCAAGAAGCAGGAGGGAATGGTACAATTTCCTGTTACTAGAGATCTAAGAGTGGGGAAGCAAATCGCTAGAGGAACAACCCCTGGTCCCATCATTTCCTTCAGTCTATCCCATTGCTGGCTGAAAAATGGTATGGCATCATTCACCTTGGTCCCCAAACAAATGGGAAGTTGTATTCTACCTTTTCTATTTCCCAATAAATTAGCTGGGGCATAGTAGGGGGTTCTAGGACAACTGATCTTTCTCCTAACCCTAAAGAGGTGCTGTTCCCCACCTTCACCTCAGTATTTAACACCCACTAGGTCCTAACCACCATTGGGCATGAACTCCCTCCAAAAAGAGAAAAGGTGGGGGCAGGTGGGAACAAAGAACCTAGTTCTGGGAACATAGGCCAGAGGTCATTTTAATCTTCCTTTCTAAAGAGAGCAAGCAGAAAGGCCATGAGTCAGAAGGTCTCACATATTATAGGAGACATTCCTTTTCATTCCATCATTTTCCTTGGCCTACTAGGTACCTATACCCTACTTATCTTTGCTCTTTCCTACAAAATGCCATGGGGGTCCCAGTGGCCCTTATTCCTGGATTACTTCTCTCCAAAAGTGGTTGTGTCATCTACCTTCCCTTCATTCTCCTATGACCTCTAGGTCCCCAATACCACTGGCCAGTCTGACTTCAGGAATTCCTGCCCCAAAAAGTAAGGGGTAGAATGGGGTAGGGGGCTACTTAGCTGGAGGTCACAGATTCTAAGGCTCTTTGTTCCAGTTCCTGTCCCTGGAGGTCAGAGAGGCCCCAGCTTACATAATTCCTGAATGAGGATATTCCTCATCTAATCATTTCCCCTCGGACTTGTGATCTGACTGATTTTCTGTCATAGCGCCAACCAGACAATCAGGGGTCATCAGAAGGACACCTGGTGCCTGTTCATGGGCCACCTTGTCACCTAACAGCAAGAGTCAATGTCCCCCATATTCCCTTCAATCTCCCATGCTCACTATGTCCTAGCCACCACTGGTCAATTCGATTGTACAAACTCCTACTCAAAAGGGGGAGGGGGTTGGGAGTAGATACATAGCAGAGAGTCCCAGAGAGGAGAGACCCATTGAGTGGAGTTTATTACTAGATGTCAGAGTTGGGAAGTCTTGGAGGCCTCAAATTTCATCAAATCTTAAGGGTAATATCTTCAACTTCCCAACATTTCCCATGGTCCAATAAGTGGTGGTGGCCTAATGGGTGGGACACAGAAAGGGGTCTTAGAGAACTCTTTAGTGTTTTCTCTTACTAGATGTCAAGGAGTTGGGAAACCTTGTAGACCTCAACTATGATCAATCAGAAAGGGGCTGTTGCCCTAGCTTGCTCATTCCCCTTGACCCATTGTTATGTCCTACCTGCTAGATTTCCCAACAGAATAGGAAAGACTAAGTTACAGATCCCAGGGCCCCAGGACACCCCGATACTCCTTCTTTGGACCCCTCTCACCAAACTTGTAGAGGCAAAGTTCCTATAACCAGAGTCTAACACTGGTCCATATTAGATTTCTGGGACCACTGGCATACTTGTGTTCATGAACTATGTCCAAAAGTGAGTTTGGGGGGTGTTGTGTATACCAAATGTTTTAGAGGTCTGGGGTCATTTCCTCTCTGTTACTCTTTCCAAGGCAGAGACACCCAACTCCCATCAAGCCTGAATGGTGCTCCCCTCATTCCCCTTGACTCACTAGGCAGTTGGAGGTCATTTTGTCCCTCTTCCTTTCCCTGGAGGCCAGAAACTTCAGAAAGTGAAGAGACATCCTTGCACTGGGTTGTTGGCCTTTGACCCATCCTTTTCCTTGGCCCACCTGTGGCCTACCTGAGTTTCCTGACAAAATGCCTCCAGATAAGAGTGTGGATCAAGACAAATGGCACTTACTCCTGGGACACCTCTTCTCTTCCTGAAGGGGCTGTGTTCCTGACTTTCCCTTCAGTCTCTCAAACCAAAAAGATCTTTTATATCATTGATCAATGTGAATGCACAATTGCTTTAAAAAGGGAGGTGATTGGATGGGAGGTCATGTGGCAAAGTCTCCTGTTGCTAGAGTTCCTTGGTCTAGGACACGGAATTGTACTCAACCTGGGTGGGGCATAGCAGGGGGTCCCAAAGGCCCAGAACAACAGACCCATTTCTGGAACACTGTTCACCTAATCTGAAGAGTCTATATCCCCACTTTCCCTTCAGTCTCCCATGCTCACTAGGGTACTTGTCAGCACCCATAAGTGTGATTTCACAAACTTCTGCCCAAAAAGGGTAGACACATAATAGGTAGTCTGAGTGGTGGTGACTTGGGGGGAGAGGAGGGCGGGGAAGGCTATTTGGTGGAGTTTCCTATTAACAGAATCAGAAAGCTTCATTGGTCCAACTCCTATATACCTTAAGGTGAATATCCACCAGTTTTGATTATTTCCACTAGGCCAATAATAGGTGATTGCAGCCTAATGGATGGGCCACAGCAAGAGGTAGCAGAATAAGAGGTAGTTTTTTGAAATGTTCTCTTCCTAGAGGCCAAAGGATTGTTTAGTCATCAGGTTTCAACTCCCATCCTATGGGAAGAGTGTCATCTCCCAGGTCCCATCATTCCCCTTGGCCCGCTAGGTCAAGAGGTATGCCTATCTGATTGATCCTGAAAAAGGAGCAGTACATAGCAGGAGGTTCCTTATACCTGAGACCATTTGGCTCTTGTTTCTATTACTGGAGGAGTAAGAAACCAGAGCAAACCTCAACTCCCATCATTCCCCCTTGGTCCATTAGTCAATTGTGTCCTATCCTACAGGATTCATTGCCAAAGTAGGTGGGAAATTGGGGAATCCAAGAGGCTGCCTATTCAAGGGACTCCTCTCACCTATTCTGAAGGGGCTTTGTCTACCACCTTTCTTTCATCCTCCCCAAACCACTGGATCCTTGATGTCATGGGTGAACGTGAATACACAATTCTTGCTCCCAAAGGGAGAGCTTAAAGAGGACCTATAGAAAGGGGTTTGAGTTGTGGGGCAAATCATTCACACATTTATCACTGGAGAACTCAAAGTAGGGCAGCAAGCAGGCCCCAATGTAACTTAAGTTTGAAACCATCTCTCCTCATCTAATCATTGCCTTTGAACTATGATGTAGTAACCTCATGATTACAAGATTACCTGCCAAAAGTGGAGGGGATTCAGCAGGGGGTCCCAGTGACCTAAGCTTATTTCCTCCCTGTTCCTATCAAAAGGTGGAGGGACACAACTCTATAAAGTCCATATCACACTACTCCCTCATTCTTTCCTTTGGCCCCCTAGGCTTTGTGTCCTACCCAACTTAATTTCCTGCCAAAAGAGCAGAGGGCAAAGTAGGGGTTCCCAGATGCCCCTGAATAGGTAGGCACCCATTCCTGGGACCCCTCTCACATACCCAGACATTCCCCTCAGTCTCATAACCACATTTGTTCCCTAATACCTTAAGATGGCCTGCTAAAAGAAATATCTGAAATATAGAAAGGTTGAGGGAATAAGACCTTAGTGTATATACTTCAGATTAGAGAAGAAAGAAAAAATGGTTCCAACAAACACCCATCATTCCTGCCTAGGAATTCCTCTTTTAGTCATCATTTCCTTGGCCCACAGGAACATGTGGCCTGCCTACCCAACGTCCCACCAAAATTCCTTTGAATAGAGCAAGGGATTCCTGAGGTCTCAGGAGAGACACCTTATATGAAGGGGCTATTTCTTTGACTTTCCCTTCAGTTTGTCAACACATGGAGGTCCTTGGCATCACTGGTCAGTTGGACTGCTCAATTCCTGGTGAAATAGGTAGGGGGTAGGGTAGACCCATATCAGGGGTCACAAAGGAATGAGATTAGCTGGTGCCGTTTCCTGTTACTAGAGACTCTATCTAGGGTTCAGAATCCTGCAGACTCCAATTTCTCCATCTTTTGCCATGTTCCACTGAAAACTTGTTCCCTACTTGTTTAATTTCCAGACAAAAATGGATGGGCACAGCAGTCCCAGAGGCCCTGGTCCTATCCTATAGGCAATGAAGTCTAGTGGGTAGAGGTGCAAAACTTTGATAGGACCTAGAGGGAAAAATCTCATATCCTCAGCATTTTTCTTGACCCACCAACAACCTGGGACCTACCAGTTAGATTTCCTGCCAGAATTGGAAGGGACACAACAGAAGCCCAGGACAAAGGTCCATTGCAAGGACAGGCCTCTCCTCACCTAAGGACTTTGTCACCCATCTTACCATCAGGTTCCCAGCCAGTGTGAATGAAGTATTACTGCCTACAAAAGGGAGGTTCTGTGTGTGTGTGTGTGTGTGTGTGTGTATGCATGTTTGTGTATGTGTGAGAATTGTGTTTGTGTGTTGGAGGGACGATTGACAATACAGGAGGGTAGCCCACATGGAGCAAGCTATTAGTTTACTTTTCCCTCTACTGGAAGTCAGAGAGCTGAGAAGCAAGCAGACCTCAGACAAACCTGAAGGGGAATATGTATCTACTTCCCTCATGACAATCCTTAGTTGTTCTTTGACAGCTCTCATCTGCAAAAATAAAGGAGAAAGAGGGATCGATGTGTGTGAAATGGGTTCACTTCAGGGGGTCTTCAAGAAGGGTGCCCAATTTGTAGGAACTTTCAGTTACTGGAAATTACAAAGTTAGGAAGGTGGCCTGGCCCAACTTGTATCAGGCTTAAAGAGAGATCACCTCCTACCTTGAAGAGAGATCACCACCTTCCCCTTGGTCAGTAAGTATTTATATCATACCTGTTACATTTCTTGCCGAAATTGGTACAACTTAGGAGATCCCAAGAACCCCAAGGGAACTAGAGTTGGTTCTACTTTTCCTCATACATAACTCAGGAAACCTGAAAGGTCAAAATATCCCCTCCCTTCCCCTAAGTCTCCCAAACATATTAAGTTTATAAAATCATAGAAGGCCTACTAAAAGAATGACCGGACATAGAAATAGGTCTACCTTTTTGACCTCCCCCTCCCCCCAATTTCCTACCAAAATTCCTCTGGATAGATCAGGAGATCCAAAGATGTCCCTTAGGTCAGACTCCAAAATTTAAAAAGGGATTGGGGGAATGTCTGAATGATCTTAGAACATGGGACCCCAAAATCTGGAGGCCTTGATACCCCCTGGTCCATAAGCTGCAGTTTAGAGAAGTCAGAAAATGAAGAGTCCCAACTCTCATCCTTCCTGCATAGGGATAGTCCCCTTGTTCCCATCATTGTCCTTCGCTCCCCAGGTGGATATGGCCTACCCAACCAATTTCCTACCAAAATTTCTCTGAATAGAGTAGTGGATAACAGAGACCTGAGGACAAATGGCCTCTGCTGTGGGACAAATTTCACTTTATCTGAAGGGCCTATTTTCTTGACTTCCCCTTCAGTCTTCCAACACATGAAGGCCCTTGACTTCACTGAGCAGTGGGACTGCTCAATTTCTGGCCAAACAGAGATGGGGCAGGGTGGACCCATATCAGATGTTACAAAGGAATGAGCTCATTTGGGGAAGTTTCCTGTTATTAAAGGCCCTGGATTTCAGAAACCTGCAGCCACCAATTTCCAACAAGTTCTAAGAGCATTGTCCTCATATCTCCATCTTTTGTCATAATCTGCTAAAGAGTTGTGCCCTACCTGCTCAATAATGAGACAAAAATGGTGAACATAACAGTCTCAGAGACCCTGGTCTTATCCCACAGTCAATGAAGTTCAAAAGGGTGAGGGATACAGCTTTCATTAGACCTAGAGGATTCCATAGACCTCAGCATTTTTCTTGGTCCACTAAGAGCCTGGTACCTACCTGCCTGATCCTGCCAAAATGGGGAGGGACACACATAACAGAGACCCTAGACAAGTACCCCATTTCAAGGAGAGCTCTCCCCTCTCCTAAGGACTTTGTTAATCACCTTACTTTCATGTTCCTGGCCAGTGTGAATGACACATTGCTGTATATTAATGGCAGGGTAGAGTCTCTGTGTGTGTGTATGTGTGTGTGTGTGTGTGTGTGTGTGTGTGTGAGAGAGAGACAGAGACAGAGACAGAGACACAGAGACACAGAGAGAAAGAGAATGAGAATGTGTTTGTGTGTTGGATGGTTGGCAATACAGGAGTGAAGCCTGTCTTTCCTTCTACTGGAAATCAGAGAGCTGAAAAGCAAGTGGGCCTCAATAGTAGACAAACATGAAGGGGAATATGTGTCTGCTTCCCTCATTCCCCTTGCCCAGCTCCTTAGTTGCCTCTTTACACCTCTCATCTCCTGTAAAACTAAACAAGAAAGAGGAATGGATGTGCGTGAAATGATTTCACAGCAGGGGCTCTTAGAGAAGGGAGCCCATTTGTTGGAATTTTCTGTTACTAGAGATTCTCAAGTTGGAAAGTCTGTCTGATCCAACTCCCATCAAACTTAAAAAGTGATTTTTGCCTCCTTCTATCATTCCCCTTGGTTAATGGGTATTTTTATCCTACCTGTTGCATTTTTTGCCAAAATTGGTGTAGCTAAGTAGGTGATCTCAAGGGCCCCAAGAGATTTTTCACTGCTACTCATCAGACACCATTCAGGAAACCTGAAAGGTTAAATGCCCCCTCCCTTCCCCTAAGTAAGTCTCCCAATCATATTAAGTCTGTTATATCTCAAAAGGACCTGCTAAAAGAACATTCAGACATAGAAAAAGGCCTTTTGGACCACCCCTCCCCCAATTTCTTACCAAAATTCCTCTGGCTAGATCAGGGGATCCAAAGATGTCAGGACAGATGCCCACTGCTCCTGGGACACATCTCACCTTACCTGAAGGGTCTATTTCCTTGATTTTCCCTTCAGTCTGTCAACACAAGGAAGTCTTTGACATCACTTGGTCAGTGGGACTGCTTGGTTTCTGAACAGAGAGGGGGTAGGATTGACCCATATCAGAGGTTGCAAAGGAATGAGGTCATGTGGTAAAGTTTCCTATTAGTAGAGGCCCTAGAGATCACAACCCTTTAAGTCCCAGTTCCCATCGAGTTCTAAGAGGAATTTCCCCATTTCCCCATCTTTTGCCTTGATCCATTAAAGAGTTGAGCCCTCCCTGCACAATTTCCAGACACAGTGAGCATAGTAGTCCCAGAGGCCCTGGTCCATTCCCCAAAGCAAAGAAGTCCAGAAGACAACTCTAATCATACCTACAGGGATCCTGAGACCTCCCTCTTGATTAAATGGAAGAAATGGGAGAGAAACAAGAGAGGATTAAGAAAAGTGGCTCCTTTCTTGGACAAACCTCCCATCATCTAAGGACTTTTGACACCCATCTGTCCTCTTCAGGTTTCTGGCCAGTGTGAATGAAGAATTACTATATATTAATGGGAGGGGAATATATATGTGTGTGTTTGTGAACATGTGTCTTTGTATATATGGTATGCGTGTATGTCTGAGTCTTTGTGTGTATGAATGTGTGTATTTGTTGTGTGCATGGTATGTGTGTCTAAGTCTGATTATTTGTGTGTTTGTGTGTATGGTGTATATGTGTATATGTATGTATGTATGTGTATGTCTAGAGGGGTCACATGGGGGTAAGCCCACAGGGAGGTGGCCATTGGTTTGGTTCTCCCTTTCCTGGAAGTCAGAAAACTGGCAAGCAAGTAGGGCTCAAGATTCAACAAACCTGAAGTAGAATATGTGTCTGCTCCCAGTATTCCCCTTGACATACTCCATAGTTGTACCTTGATTGCTGTGAATTTCTACAAAAAGAAACAAGAAACAGGGGAGGGTTGGGCAAGGGCTTCACAGTAGGGGTCCCGGAGAAGTTGAACTCATTGGAGTAATGTCTTCTAACTAGAGGTCATAGTATCGGGAAGGTGGCAGGGTTCAACTCCTATTAAACAGGATGGGAGATCACCCCTCCTCCAATCATTCACCTTGGTCACTAGTTAGTTGTATCCTAATTGTTACATTTCCTTCTAAAATAGTTGGAAAAAAGGAGGGGTTCTCTGGGCCCCTAAGAGGGCTGACAGCTATTCCTTAGACACTAGTCAGTCAGGAAACCTGAAAAGGTATAATGTCCCTACCTTTTTCCCTCAGTCTCCCAACCATAGTATGTCCCTAATATCTTAAGATGACCTGGTTTTAAAAAATATGTGAAACAAAAAAAGGAATGGGAGGGGAATAATGTCTTAAGTGGTCATAGAACATGGAAACCCAGAAACTAAAGGCCATGCTACCCACCCCGGTCCATATGCTGCTGTTTAGAGAAGTCAGAAAATGAAGGATTCCAACCCCCATCCTTCCTACAAAGGGATCTTCCCTTTTTCCCCATCATTGTCCTTAACCCCCCAGGTCTATGTGGCCTACCCACCTAATTTCCTACCAAAATTCCTCAGCATAAAGCAGTGGATAACAGAGGCCTCAGGACAGATGGCCCCTGTTCCTGGGACACATCTCACCTTACTTAACAGGCTATTTCCTTGACTTTCCCTTCAGTTTTGTCAACACGTAGAGCCCTTGACATCACTGGGCAGTGGGACTACTCAATTTCTGACCAAATAGAGAAGGGGCCGGGTGGACCTATATCAGGGGTCATAAAGGAATGAGCTCATTTGATGAAATTTCCTGTTATTAGGAGCCCAAGATTTCAGAAACTATATTCCTCCAATTCCCATCAAATCCTAAGAGAAATATCCTCAATCCCTCATCTTTTGTCTTGTTCTAGTCAAGAGTTGTGCCCTACCTGTCTGATTTCCAGACTAAAATGGGTGGGCACAGCAGTCCCAGAGGCCCTGGTCCTTTCCCACAGACAATGAATCTAGAAGGTGGAGGGGATACAGCTTTCATCAGGACTCCAGAATGTGGTTCCATTCATCACAGCATGTTTCTTGGCCCACCACAAACCTGGGACTTACCTGTTGTTTTTTTCCTGCCAAAATTTGAAGAGACTCAGCACAGTTTCAGGACAAATAACCCATTAAAAGACAGCTCACCTCTCCTCCAAGCACTATGATACCCATCTTCCCTTCAGGGTCCTGGTCAGCATGAATTAAGAATTACTGCCTATAAATAGGAAGGGAGTATATGGGAGAAGGGGCAGTGGGATCGGGTCAGGGCACACAGGAGGGAAGCCCACAGGAGGAGGCCCTTGGTTTGGTTTTCCCATTATTGGAAGTGAGAGAGCTAGGAAGCTGATAGGTCTAAAAACCAACAAACCTGAAGATTAAGTCTCTGTTCCCTTCATTCCCCCTTGATCGACTTCTTAGTCGTTACTTGACTCCTCCCATCTCCTGCAAAAATACACAAAAAGGTTCTGTGTGTGCGTGTGTGTATAAAATGCCTTTACAGTCTGGTGTCTGAAAATGGCGAAGTCATTTGTAGGAATTTGTAGGACACATCTAGTCCCTTTCCCTTCAGTCTGTCAACCCCAGGAAATCCTTGACTTCACTTCTTTGTGCGACCTCACAATTCTTTCCAATAAATGCTGGGGGTGGGGTGGATTAATTGCAGGATCTCAAAAGGACAAGGTCATTTGTTGATGATTCCTGTTGCTAGAGGCCTAGAGTTGGAAATCCTGCAGGCCCCAATTGCTATACACTCTAAAGGGGGAATGTCCCCATGTTGCCATCCTTTGTTTTGCTCTAATAATGTGTTTGTTCTACTTGTTTGAATTCATGCCAGAAATTGGAGGGATACAGAAGTGTGTCTCCAAAGTCTAAGGTCATTTTACCCTGGTTTTTTTCTGCTGAATGATGAAGTATCCCAACTTATATCATTCTTGTGTGGGTTTATTTCCCATTTCCCAATTATTTCCCTTGATTCCAATAAAGAGTTGTGCCTTGCCTCCTCGATTTGCATATACAAATGATAGGGGCACAGCAGGGTATCCTAGAGGGAGTAGATTTCTTGGAGTTGCCTCTTATTAGGGTCAGAGTTCAAAAATCATCAGACAAAAGCTCCCATCAATCTGAAGGGTCCTATCCCTTTGAACCCATAATTCTTCTTGGCCCTCCAGGTAATTACTACCTGCCACCCCACTAGAAACAGGTAGCCACGGTAGGGGGGGTCCCAAAGGCCTGAGACCTTATTCCTTCCATTGAAGCCCTGAAAGGTCAAGGGGAGAACTAACTCTTATCACACATGGTTTGGGATATTCTCCTGCTCCCATCACTGCCCTTGAACCAATCAAGAGTTGTATTGCCTATACTAGATTTCCTTCCAAAATGAGTAGAACAGAGCAGGGTTCTCAGAGACCTGAAGCTATTTGACCTCTTCCTGGGACAGCTCTTAGCTAACATAAAGTGAAACAACATCTCAAACCAGGTCAGGCTGTGATTCTCACTACATCCCTGGGACTTCTGGCCAGTCTTCCTTAGGGAGGTATGACCAAAAAGGGGAGGCTCATTGTTGGTAGAGGGAGGCAATAGGGAAGATCGCTATGAAAAAAAAGAGCAGTTGGGGTGTTACGGAACACTCCAGCAGTGGATCTCAGAGGTCTGAGGTTATTTTGCCTCCATTCATTTCCCCACTAGTCACAGAGGCCAAAAGGCAGAAGATCCCACCTTATATCCTTCCTGGACAACAAGGTTATTCCCCTTCATTACATCAGTTTTCCTGACTTACTAGGTCCTTGGGTTATCAGAGGCCTCAGGACAGTTAGCTCCTGTTCCTGAAATACCTTCCACTTCACCTGAAGAATCTATGACTCCCATCTTTCCGTTCAGTCTCCCATCCCCACTAGGTAAGTTCTTGTCACCACTGGTCAGCCTGACTTTAGGAACTTTGCCAACAAATGGGGGGGGGGCGTAGATCCACAGCAGGGGATTGGGGGGGGAAGCCATTTGGCCCCAACTTCCATCAAACCTTAAGGGGAATATACACCAGTTCCTAATGTTTTCCTTGGTTCAATAGGTGGTTGTTTCCTAAAAGCAATTACTTCCAACCAAAATGGGTGGGACACAGCAGGGGATCCCAGTGGGTCCAAGTCAGCTAGTCCTATTCCTAGGATATTTCTCAGCAAACCTTAAGCAAAATAGCCCCCCTAATTCTGATCCGACCATTAGCTCCACTAGATCTTGGGGACCATTTGCCCACCTGTCTTAAGGCTCTCCCCCCAAAAGGAATAGTTAGTTGGATATACAATGTGGGGGGAAGGACAAAGGATGAGGAGGAGGGGAGGAGGAAATTGTCCAGTTTCCTGTTCCTAGATGTTAATAACATAGTCCTGAGGGGGTCTATCACCTTGATCCCATCATTTCTCTTGGCCCAACAGGTAATTGTATCCTACAGGCCAGATTTCCACACAAAATGAATGGATTGCAGCCAGGAGTCCCAGATTCTTGAGGTCATCTTCGCCCTATTCCTTTGGAGGCCAGAATACCAAATGGTCCCAACTTCCAACCCTTGAAAGTTCCTATAGTTTCCCATCATAGTTATGTCCTATTTGTAGACATCCCACCAGAATTAGAAGGGCATAATAGGGGATCCCAGGGATCTCAGAACAGCCAACTGTTCTCATCAAACTTGAAGAGGCAACATGGATCAAGGTCAGATTCATTTTAGGACTCTGAGAACCCAGCACAGCTGCCTTCATGAACTCTGGCCAAAGTGGGGTTAGGGGGTATACTGGATCACAGTAGGGGGTCTCAGAGGGAAGGTGGCTTCCCATTACTTGAGGTCAGAGAGTTGGGATACCAGAAAGGCTCTAACTGCCATCATATCTGAAGGGAATAGATCCTCTTGATTCCATCATTCCCCATTTCTGACTAGGCAGCACTCACCTGAATGCCCAATTTCCTGTCAGGAGAAGGATCACAGAAGGGGTTCCACACATCTCAAGCAGTTTAGTACCTCTTCTACTGCTCTGATGAAAGATTGAACTGGATGGGTGTCTTTTTTACATGAAAATCAAAGAAGGGAAACCCCCCATCCCATAATGCCCTATGGTCTACTGGGTAGTTGTATCTGAGTGCTCCCCCATTTCCTGCTATATTAGATGGGACACAGCCGGGGGTCCCAGAATCCCCAGGAGAGCTGCCTTCTGTCACCCTGGAAACAACTCAGAAAATTAAAGGGCAAAAGACTTTCCCCCAGATCAATCCTTTGCCATTTTAGATTAGATCCTTGGGATACTAGGTCAATCTATCTGCAGGAACACCAGTTAAAATATTAGGGATGAAGTTCAGGGGATTCCAGAGAGGGGAGGTCATTTGGTGGAGTTTCTTCTGAATAGAGGTCAGGGAGTTGGTGAGCCTTGGAAGCCTCAACTCCCATCAAATCTGAAGGGGGCTATTCCACTGATCCCATCAATTTCCTTAGTTCACTAGGTTGTTGCCACCTGCCTGCCCCACTAAAAACAGGTAGGTAAGTAGGGGGTTCCAAAGACTTGAGATCAGTGGGACCTTGTTCCTAATACTGAAAAACTGAGAGTTCAAGGGAGTGATCTAACTCCCATAACACATGGTTTGAGATAGTCTCCTGTTCCCATCACTGCCCTTGAACCAATCCATCCTTGTGTCTCCGGTGCCGAATTTCTTTCCATAATGGGTGGGATAGAATAGGGTTCTTAAGAGGCCTGAAATCACTTGGTCCCTCTTGGAGCACCAGGTCTTAGCTAACCTAAATGGGAATAGTCCACTACTTGAATCAGGTTGTGGTTCCTACCATATCCCTTGGACCTTTGGTCAGTCTTCTTTAGGGTCGTCCCACCAAAAAGGAGAAGGTTTGGGTGGGGCGGCCCACAGCAGGGGTCACACAGTGAGGGGAAGCCAGTGGTGGTTTCCTTTCAGATAATTGGGAATTCTTTAGGCAGTGACTTCCATCGAACTTGAAGGAGAATCTTCTGTTACTCCATCATTCCTCTTGGGTAGTAGGGAGTTCCTTTCTTTTCTTGTTTTTTTAATTTTTTTTTTTAAATTTAAGGTGATGTGGGGTGGCTAGGTGGTATAGTGGATAAAGCACCGGCCTTGGAGTCAGGAGTACCTGGGTTCAAATCTGGTCTCAGACACTTAATAATTACCTAGCTGTGTGGTCTTGGGCAAGCCACTTAACCCCCATTTGCCTTGCAAAAAAAAACCTAAAAAAATAATAAATTTAAGGTGATGGCAAGGTCACCCAGCTAGGTTATTATTAAGTATCTGAGGCCGGACTCCAGGGCCAGTGCTCTATCCACTGCGCCACGTAGCTGCTCAGGTAGTTCTTTTTTACTTGATGTATGTCCCACCAAAATGGGTGGGGAACAGGGCCCAATGGGCCCAAGTCAACTGGCCTCTATTCCCAGGATATTTCTCAGTAAACCTGAACCAAAATAGTTCCCCAATTTCAGTCAAACTGTTCCTTCCCTTACATACCCAGGGATCCACTTTCCTTAAGGGACCTCACATCAAAAATGAAACAGTTGGTGAGAATAGGTATGCCAGAGCTGGAAAACCATTGGGCATAGTTTTCATAGTTTCCTGTTACTAAATGTTAGAGGGTAGGGAGGCCAGCAGGCTCTCATTTCCAGTGTCTTTACCCTTGACCCAATAGGTAGTTGTATTCTATAGGTCACATTTCCTGTCAAAATGGATGGGGTGCAGCCAGGAGTCCCAGATTCCTGAGGTCATCTTCACCCTGTTCCTTTGAGGCCAGAAGACCGAGGAACCCAAAACCCATCATGCCTGAAGGAGGATATCCACTTAGTCCCATCATTCCCCTTGGCTAACTAGGTAGAATGACCTAAATGCAGGGGGCACCACAGACATCTGTCAGCTTAGAGCCTCTTCTTCTAGTGGCTGAAAGATTGACCAGGCAGGGTCCCTCATTACATGAAAATTGAAGAAGGGATAACTCCACATACTATCATTCCCCTTGATCCACTGGGTAGTTGTATCCTAGGTCTCCATTTCCTGCCAAATTAAAGGTGGCACAGCAGGGGGTCCCAGAGGTCCCAGGACAGCTAGCTTTTTTTTCCTGGACCCAACTCAGCAAATATAAAAGGGAAAAGGCCTTCCCAAAACCATTCTGTGGCCATTTTAGATAAGATCCTTGGAACACTTAGCCAACCTGTCTTCAGGAACTCCAACCAAAATGGAATGGACACAGGTCAGGGGGTTTGAGAGAGGAAATTTCAATTGGATGGAGTTTTCTATGACCAGATGTCAGAGAGCTGGGAAGCCTTGTAGACCCCAACTCCCATTAACCTTAAAGGGAACATCCCCCCACTTCTCATCATTTCCCTTGGTCCAATAGGTACTTATTATCAAAAAGCCAGATTTCCCATCAAATCTGTAGGGAGTTATCTCACTGATCCCATCAATCCCTTAGTTCACTAGATCCCTTGTTACCTACCTGCCCAACTCAAAACAGGTCGCACTGTAGGAGGGGGTCACAAAGGCCTGAGACCACTGGGACCTTGTTCCTTCCACTGGGGGGCCAAGGAGAAATCTAACTCTCATCAAACACAATGAGGGATATGCTCTTGCTCTCATCATTCCCCTTGATCCACTCAAATTTATATCTTATCTGCTAAATTTCCAGTAAGAATGGGGTGGAAATATAGGGGATCCCAGGGACTTCAGGTTAGCTGACTATTCTTCCCAGGACTACTCTCACATCTGCCTTCATGGATTCTATCCAAAGTGGGGTTGTTGGAAGTATTATGGATACCAGAGCAGGGCTCTCAGAGACAAGGCAGTTACCCATTACTAGAGGTCAGAGAGTTGAGAAGAAAGAAAACTCTCACTCCTATCACACCTGAAGTAGAGATATCCCCTGATCCCATCGTTCTTCTTGGCTGACTAGGTACTTGTCACCTGAATACCCAACATCAAGCCAGAAGGAGAGGGGGCACAGTAGGGGGTCCCACAAATCTCAGGTGTCTTGGTCTCCTTCTGATATGAGGACAGATTGACCAGGATGGTCCCTTCCTTTCAAGAATGTCAAAGAATGGATAACCCCCAATCCTGTCATTCCCCTTGGTCTACTGGGTAGTTGTATCCTAGGGCTCCATTTCCTGTCATATTGGAGGGAGTTTAGTAGGGGGTCCCAGAGTTGTCAGGAGACCTGGCCTCTGTTCTCTTGATATAAGTCAAAAAACTTAAAGGGGAAAAGACACCTCCCCCAAAGCAGACCACTGCTGTTCAGGATCTGACCCTTGGGACACTTGGCCCACCAATCTGGAGGAACTTCAGCCAAAATGGAGCAGACCCACAGAAGGCAGTGCCTTAATTCAGAGACCATTTCCCTGCTGTTCCTTTCTCTAAGTCAGAGGACAAAAGCCCCAATTTCCATCAAGCCTGGAGGGGAATATCTTCCTGTTCCCATCATTCACCTTAGTCTACTAGGCAGTTTATCCTAACTACTCCATTTCCCAACAAAATAGCTGGAGCAGAGTAGTGGTTCAAATACAACTGACCTCTGTACATGGGACATCTTTCCCCTCACCTGAAGAATCTACATCTCCCATCTTCTCTTCAGTTTCCCAAACTAACTAGGTCCTTCACAATACTAGTAAGGGTGACAGCACAAATTCCTGCCCCAAAAGGGAAGGGGTCACATAATAAGGGTTCCAAATTGGGGGAAGGCCATCCTATTACTGGATGTCACAGAGTAGGAAAACCTGGTAGGTCCCAACTCCCATCAACCTTAAGTTTCATATCCCCCTTTTCCCAACATTTCCCTTAATCCAATAGGGGGTTGTGTCTTAAAAGCTAGATTTCTACCCCAATGGCTGGGACATAGTTGGAGCTCCCAGTTAGGGCCCAGATCAGATGGCCCTTTTCCCAAGATATTTGTCAGTAAATCAGAAGCAAAATAGTCTCCACAATTCCCATAAGGCTTTGATCCCCACTAGATACTGGTGACCACATGACCACCTACCTTAAGGACCTTCCCCCAAAACAGAACAGTTGGAGGACACACAACAGGTATGCAGGAGAGGGGCATTGTTTCCTGTTCTTAGCTGTCAGAGGGTTTGAAAGCCACTGGGCTCCAATTCCCATCAATCCAGAAGGAGGATATCCTGCTTTCCCATCATATTCCTTGGCCTAAAAAGGAATTGTCTCCTGCAATGCAGATTTGCTTTGAAAATGGGGGGTGGTAGCCAGGAGTTCCAGAGTTCTAAGAGCATTATCATCTTGTTCCTTTGGAGGCCAGGAGTTTGAGGGGGCCCAACTCCCAGCACACCTGAAGGGGAAATCACTCTTCTCCCATCATTCCCAAAATATACCAGACAGCTATGTCTGCCAGAATCAGAAGGACATAACAGCTTGTTGCTCTTCCTGGGACCCTTCTTGTCTAATTTAATGGGATAGAGTCCTTCTGATCCTGGTCTGATTTTGATCCATATTAGGTTTCTGGAATCATAATTTACCTGCCTTCATGACCTCTGGACAAATAGGTGGATGTGATGAGGACACCACAGGAGGGTGTCCCATGGGGTCTGAAATTATCTTTCCCCTTTTCCTTTCCTCCAGAGTTCAAAGAGGCCAGAAAGCAGAGAGTCCCAACTTACACCACTCCTAATAGTACTGTTCCCTATTTCCCTGTCATTTGCATTGGCACAATAAAGAACTGTGCCTTGCATGCCCAATTTCTCAAAAAAAAGATTAGAGTACCACTGGGGGTCCCAGACACCAGCACAACAGATCTCTGTTCCTGGGACACTTCTCACATCACCTGCAGATTCTGTGTCCCCCATTATCCCTTCTATCTGTGACTTGTACAAACCTCTGCCAAAAAAAGGAACATAGCAGGGGGTCTGAGTCAAGAGGAGTCCATTGCTTGGAGTTTCCTGTCTCTGCAAAACACAGAGTTGGGAAGCAAGCAAGCCCGAAACCTGAATGGGGCATATCTGTCACTCCCATCTAGATCTCCCTAGATCACCTCGGGGTTGCCCCACTCCCAACAAAATAGGATGGAGGGGATGGGCTGACAGCAGGGGGCAGGGGATGAAGGGCTGCTGAGGCCTTTTCCCTCCTGTTCCTTTCTCCAAGTCAGAGAGGCAGAACTCCCATCATTCCGAGGGTGGGGGGTCATCCACCTGCTCCCATCATTCTCCTTGACCCATTGGACAATTGTGTCCTACCCTACTGGATTCATTACCAAAAGCAGTGGGAATAACAGGTGGTCCCAGAGGAGGAGATCGTTTGCTGGATTTTCTTCTTACTAGAGGTCAGAGAGCTGGGAAACTTTGAGGCTTCAATTCCCATCATCCCTGAAGGGCCCTATCTCATCAATCTCCTTGATCCACTAAGTTGTTGCCACCTGCGTACCTGACTAAAAAGTGTCAGGCACATTAGGTTCCCTCTCCTACTCCCATATCTCCTCTTAAACCAGTCCATAGTTGTCTTCTGCTAGATTTCCTTCCATAAGGGGTGGGACAGAGCAGAAGTTCCCTCTTCCTGGGACAGCTTTCAATGAATCTAAAGTGGAATAAATAGTACCCCAACCCAGGTCAGTTGGTAATTCCTACTACATCCCTGGAACCTCTGGCCAGCCTTTCTTAGGGTCATCCTACCAAAAAGGAGAAGGTCTGGGAGGGGCAACCCACAGCAGGGGTCATGGGTGGTGCAGTTTCCTATCAGAGAGTTGGGGATCCTTCAGGCTCTGACTCACATCAAATTTGAAGGGGAATATCCTGTTATCCCACTGTTTCTCTTAGATAATAGGTGGTTCTTTCCTACCTGGTGGATGCCCCACCAAAATCGGTGGGGAACAGTAGGGGTCCCAGTGGGTCCCTTATTACTAGTATATTTCCCAGCAAACTTGAAGCAAAATAGTCACCTCATTCAGGCTGTTCCTTCCCTCATATACCTAGGGACACACTTTACTCACCCCCAAAACTGAGCAGTTGGTGGGTACAAGTATGCCAGAGCGAGGAAACCATTGGGCACAGTTTCCTGTTACTAGATGTCAGAGGATTTTGAAGCCAACAGGCTCCAATTCCCATCAATTTTGAAGGGGTCTATTACCTTAATCCCATCATTTCCCTTGGCCCAATAGATAGTTGTATCCTACAGTCCAGATTTCCTGCAAAACTGGAGTTCCAGAGCCCTAAAGTCATCCTCACCCTGTTGCTTTGGGGGCCATAAAGCTGAGGGACCCAACTCCTGGAGGGGGAGATATCTCCCTGCAACCATCATTCCCAACAGACAAGGGATAGTTATGTCCTCTCTTCTAGATGTCCCATCAGAATAAGGACATAATTGGGGATCCCATCAACTTTAGTCAGCTGGCTGTTGTCATCAAACTTGAAGGGGCAAAATTCTACCAACTGGTCCAACTTTTATCTACATTACGTCTCTGAGATCCAGGCACACCTTGTCTTCATGATATCTGGCCAAAGTGGGGTTGGGGGTATAGTGAGACACCACAGCAGGGGGTGGTTCTCAATAGTAGAGATCAGAGAGTTGGAACATAGAAGGGTTCTAACTGCCATCACACCTGAAGTGGGGATATCTTCCTGATTCCATCCTTGCTGTAATGCCCAATTTCTGGTCAGGAGGAGAAAGGGCCAGCAGGGGGTCTCCCACATCTCAGGTGGTTTAATACCACTTCTGCTCAGAGCAAAACTTGAACAGGATGGGCTCCTTCTTACATGAAAATCAAAGAAGGAAAAACCTCTATTTTTCTCTTTGTCCATTGGATAGTTGTATCCTAATGATCCATTTCCTGCTAAATTGGATAAGGCACAGCAGGGGATCCTACAGTTCCTAGGGATCTCTGTTTCCCTGGACACAACTCAGAAATTTTAACGGAAAAAGACTTTTCCCCAAAACCAATCCATTGCTAAGATTAGATCCTTGAGACACTAGAATTATTTATCTGCAGGAACTCCAGTCAAATGGTATAGACAGAGGCCAGGGGTCCCAAGGAAGAGAGGACATTTGGTAAAGTTTCCTATGACTAGGAGTCACAAAATTGAGAAACCTTGTAGATCCCAATTCCCATCCAGCCTTAGGTGAACATCCCCCAGTTCCCATCATTTACCTTGGTTATGTCCTAAAAGCCAGATTTCCCAGAAAAATGGGTGGGGCAGAACTGGGGGTCCTAGAGAGGGGTAGCCATTTGCTGGAGTTTCATCTTAATAGAGGTCAGAGAGTTGGAAAGCCTTGTAGGCCTCAACTCCCATCAAATCTGAAGAGGGATCCTTCACTGATCCCATTATTTTCCCAGTTCACTAGGTTGTTGCTACCTGCTTGCCCCACTAAAAACAAATAGGCACAGTAGGGGGCTTGCAAAGGCCTGAGACACTTGGTTCTTATGCCTTCTACTGGAGCACTGAGAATCCAATGGAAAATCTAATTGCCATCAAACATAATGTGGGATATTCTCCTGCTCCCATCACTCCCCTTGAACTAATCCATAGTTGTATCCCCATACTGAATTTTCTTCCATAATGCCTGAGATAGCAAGAGGTCTCACAGGCCTGAGGCCATGTGGCCCCTCTTCCAGGGACAGCTCTCAGCTAACCTAAAGTGGAATAGTATGCCAACCTGGGCCAGGCTGTGATCCCCACTACAATCCTGGGACCTCTGGAAAGTCTTCCTTAGGGATGTCCCATCATAAAGACAGTACTCGAGAGAGGGGCAGTAGACAGCAGGGATCACTGGATGGGGGAAGCTAATGACACAGTTTCCTTCCACAGGGAGGAATCCTGCAGGCTCTGACTCCTATCAAACTTGAAGGGGAATGTCTTTTTATCTTTTTATCTTTACCTTTTTATCCCATCATTTCTCTTGGACAGTAGGTAGCTCTTCCCTACCTGCTGGATATTACACCTAAACAGGTTGGGAACAGCAGGGGTACCAGGGGGTCCTAGGTCAGCTGGCTCCTGTCCCAGGATAATTCTCAGCAGACCTGAACCACAATATCCCCCCAAAAAATTCTACTCAGGCCCTTATCTCCCTCAAAACAAAACAGATGGTGGGTACAGGTGTGCTAGATTGGGGAAACCATTGGGCACAGTTTCCTGTAACTAGGTATCAGGGGCTTTGGAAGCCAGCAGCTTCCAATTCCCATCAGTTCTGAAGGAATCTTTTGTCTTAATCTCTTCATTTCCCTGGATCCAATAGGTAGTTGTATCCCACAGGTCAGATATCCTGACAAAAATGGATGGGGGGGCACAGGAGTCCCAGAGGAGGCCATTTGCTGGATTTTCATCTGACAAGAGGTTAGAGAGTTGGAAAGCCTTGGAGGCCCAACTCCTACCAAACTTTAAGGGGAATGATGCCTAGTTCTGATCATTTCCAATGGGCCAATAAGTCATTGTGTCCCAAAGGCCAGATTTCTTGGCAAAATGGCTGGATCACATCAGGTGGTCCCAGAGGGGGAGGCCATTTGTTGGAGTTCTTACTAGAAGTCAGAGAATTTGGAAGCCATAAATCCCCAATTCCCATCAATATGAAGGGGGATAAACCCCTGCTCCCATCATTCTCCTTGGTCCACTAGGCAGCTGCATCCTACCCTATTGGATTCATTGCCAAAAGCAGTGGTTCCCAGAGGTCCTCTCTTCCTGGGATACCTCTCACCTAACCTAAAAGGGCTTTGTCCCCATCTTCCTTTCAGCCTCCCTCAACCACTAGGTCCTTGATACCCTCAGTCAATGTGAATGAAAATTTTTGCTCCAAAAGGGACAGCTTGTGGGTCCAAGTGGGAAGGAGGCCATTTAGCAGATTTAATTCCCATTAGAAGATACAAAGTTGGGAAGCCAGCAGGCCACAACTCCCAACAAACCTATAGGGAGATATTTGTATGCTTCCATCATTCCCTTTGACACAGTAGGGAGATGTTCCAACTATCTGATTTCCCACCAAAGAGGGTATGGTTTCCCAATGCAGGGAGGGTGGTCATTTTGCAAGATTCCTGTTACTTACAGATCATAGAGTTGGTAAATTATAATACCCCAAGGCATATACAATCAGAAGAGGGACCCAGTCCTGATCCCATAAATCCCTTTGACTACTAAATAGTAACCCTGCTTTCTGAACAATTACCTGCCAAAAGTGGAGGAGAGAGATCAGAATCCTTGATCCCCAGGACAGTTGGTTACTCTTCCGGGGATACCTTAAGAGGCCATGACCCCAAACTCCCTTTCAGTTTTCCATGCTCACTAGGTCTTTGACATTGCTGGTCAATGTGACTGGAAAAATTCCTGTCAAAAAAGGGAGAGGCAAGAGTGGAGGAAAGAGTGGGGGTAAAGACCCACAGCAGGGGGACTCAGAGAAGGGAGGACATTTGGTCTAGTTTCCTATTTACCAGATTTCAGACAGTTGGGAAGCCTTGTAAGCCCCAACTCTCATCAAACCTTGAGGGGAATATTCCCCTTTTCCAATCATTTTTATTAGTCCAATAGGTGGTTGTATCCCAAAGGCCAGATTTCTTGGTAAACTGGGTGGGGTGCAGCTAGGTCTGCCAGAGTACTGAAGTCATCTTCACCCTGTTCCTTCTGAAACCAGAAGATAGAGGGGCTCAACTCCCATCACACCTGAAACAGGCTATCCCCCTGTTTCCATCATTCCCCTTGAATACCACTGGTATTTATGTCCTCCTGGCTACCACCAGAATGGGTAGGACATATTAGGGGATTGCAGGGTTCCCTGACAGCTGACTACTCTTCCTGGGACCCTTCTCACCACACTTGAAGAGACAAAGCCCCTCCAACTCACAGTGGCTATCTGGGGGATCCTGGAACACCTGCCTTGATGAACTCTTGCCAGAGTGGGCTTGGAGCAGGTGTCATGGACACCATAGCAGAGGGTCTCAGATGTCCATTACTGGAGTTTCCCTTTACTAGAGGTTAAAGAGTTGGGAAATCAGAAGGTTCTAACTGCCATTCCCCCCTGAAGGGGGGATGTCTCCTTGATCCTATCATTTCCCATGGCTGACTTAGGCAGTCCTCACCTGAATATCCAATTTCCTGCCAGCATGAGAGAGGTCACAACAGGGGATCCCACACATCTCAGACAGCTTATTACCTTGCTCTGAGTAAAGATTGAATGAGATGGGTCCCTCTTTACTTGTACTTCAAAGAAGGGAAACCCCCATTCCCATAATTCCCCATATATACACAGGGTATTTGTGTTCTAGTACTCTCTCATTTCCTGCTACATTAGAAGGGACACAGCAGGGAGGGGGTCCCAGAATTCCCAGGAAAGCTGCCTTCTGGTACCCTGGAACCAACTCAGAAAAATTAAAGGGGAAAAGACCTCACCCCAAAACCAATCTTTTACTATTTTAGATTAGATTCTAGGACAATCTATCCACAGAAACTCCAGTCAAAATGGTGGGGACACAGATCAAGGGGTTCCAGGGAGGGGAGGCTATTTAGCAGAGTTTCCTATTACCAGGTATCACAGAGTTGGGAAGCCTTGTAGGCCCCAACTCTTATCCAATCTTAAGGAGAACATCCCCCAGTTCCCATCATTTCCCTTGGTCTAATTAGATGGTTGTGTTCTAAAAGCTAGATTTCCCAGAAAATTGTGAGGAGGCATCCCAGAGAAGGATGGTCATTTGCAAATTTCTTCTGAATAGAGGTCAGAGAATTGGGAAGCCTTAGAGGTCTCAACTTCCATCAAATCTGAAGGAGGATACCCCACTGATCCCATCAATCCTCTTAGTTCACTAGGTTGTTGCCACCTGCCTGTCTACTTGCCCCAATTCCTCCCTAAAAAACAGGTACAGTAGTGGGGTCCCAAAAGCCTGACCTTGTTCCTTCCACTAGAACACTGAGAGTCCAAGGGAAGATCTAACTCCCATCACACGTGGTATGGGATATTCTCTTGCTCCCCTCACTGCCCTTGAACTAATCCATAGTTATGTCCCCCATACTGAGTTTCCTTCCATAATGACTGGGACAGAGCAGGGAATCTCAGAGGCCTGAGGCTAGTTGGACCCTCTTTCTGGGACAACTCTTAGCTAATCTAAGGTGGAATAAATAGTATCGCAACCCAGGTCAGGCTGTAATTCCTACTACATCCCTGGGACCACTGGAAAGTCTTCCTTAGGGATGTCCCACCATAAAGACAAAAGTCGAAGGTAGGGAGCACACAGCAGGGGTCCTAGGATGGGAGGAAGCTATTGGAGAAGTTTTCTCTTGGAGAGGTGGGAAGCCTGCAGACTCTGACTCTCATCCACCTTGAAGGGGATCTATCCCTGATCTCATCATTCCTCTCGGACAGTAGATACTTCTTTCCTACCTGCTGAATGTCCCAACAAAATGGGTTGGGAACAGTTGGTGAGGACCAAGTGGATTCAGATCAGCTGGCTCTTATTCCCAGGATATTTCTAGGCCCCAACTCCCATCAAATCTTAAGGAGAATATTCCCCAGTTCTCATCATTTCCCTTGGTTCAATAGATGGTTGCATCCTAAGGGTCAGATTTCCCAGCAAAATACGGGTAGCACAGCAAGGGGTCCCAGAGCCCCCAGAGTAGCTGTCTCCTATTCCTGGGACATCTCTCACCTAACCTGAAGGTCCTATATCCTCCACTTTTCTTTCACTTTCCCAATTCAATTAGGTCCCTGACACTACTGCTCAATATGACTGAAAGAACTTCTGCTAAATACATTGGGGGGAGAGGGAAAACACAATATGGAGTCCCAGAGATGTGAGGCCACTGGGGTCAGTTTCCTGTTATTCCAGACCACAGAGTTGGAGGCCAGCAGGCTCTAAATCCCATCATTACTTATAGCCCCCTAGGTAGCTACCCCCTGGGTACCCAATTTCCCACCAAAAGTAAAGGGAACCATCTAGAGGAAGAAAAGTAAAACAAATCAAAACAAAAAACCCTACAGAATTTGAATGAACATTCACTTTTTTTCTGCACCATCACTTTATTTTTTTTAAATTTTTATTAAAGATATTATTTGAGTTTTACAATTTTCCCCCAATCTTGCTTCCCTCCCCCCACCCCCACCCCACAGATAGCACTCTGTCAGTCTTTACTTTGTTTCCATGTTGTACCTTGATCCAAATTGGGTGTGATGAGAGAGAAATCATATCCTTAAAGAGAACAGAATTCTCAGAGGTAACCAGATCAAACCATAAGACATCTGGGTTTTTTTCCCGAATTAAAGGGAATAGTCCTTGTACTTTGTTCAGACTCCACAGTTCCTTATCTGGATACAGACGGTACTCTCCTTTGCAGACAGCCTAAAATTGTTCCCAATTGTTGCGCTGATGGAATGAGCAAATCCTTCAAGGTTGAACATCACTCCCATGTTGCTGTTAGGGTGTACAGTGTTTTTCTGGTTCTGCTCATCTCACTCAGCAACAGTTCATGCAAATCCCTCCAGATTTCCCTGAAATCCCATCCCTCCTGGTTTCTAATAGAGTAATAGTGTTCCATGACATACATATACCACAGTTTGCTAAACCATTCCCCAATTGAAGGGCATTTACTGGATTTCCAATTCTTTGCCACCACAAACAGGGCTGCTATAAATATTTTTGTACAAGTAATGTTTTTACTCTTTTTCCTCATCTCTTCAGGGTATAGACCCAGTAGTGGTATTGCTGGGTCAAAGGGTATGCACATTTTTGTTGCCCTTTGGACATAGTTCCAAATAGCTCTCCAGAAGGGTTAGATGAGTTCACAGCTCCACCAACAGTGTTAATAGTGTCCCAGATTTCCCACATCCCTTCCAACAATGATCATTATCCTTCCTGGTCATACTGGCCAATCTGAGAGGTGTGAGGTGGTACCTCAGCGTAGCTTTAATTTGCATTTCTCTAATAATTAATGATTTAGAGCATTTTTTTCATATGGCTATGGATTGCTTTGATCTTCTCATCTGTAAATTGCCTTTGCATATCCTTTGACCATTTGTCAATTGGGGAATGGCTTTTTGTTTTAAAATGAACATTCACTTTTTAAAAAATTTCTCTTCTGTATTTCTTTCCTATCTCATGGTTTTCTCTCTTTGCCCTTAATCCTCATTCCTCATACGAAAAATGACTAATCTGTAAATGCGTTAAATACAAATGTGTACGTACAATATTCACCTGACTGTTCTCTGTTGAGGGGAAGGGGGTGGGAAGGGAGGGGGGAAGGAAATGATATAACTTATAAATATGCAGATGCATGTGGATGAATGTTGAAAAACTTTTATAACATGGAATTGGAAAAATAAAATAAAATATAAATTTAAAAATGAAAATAAAAAAGGTGAAGGGAAGCACAGCAGGGAATCCTAGAAGTCTGAGACTGTTTTCTACCTCTTCCTTCATTTCCAGCTTAGATAGGACAGTTTAGACTTCACCTTCCATCAAAACCGAAGTGGGTAGAGCCCTGCTGCCATCATTCCCACTGGCACACTAGGTAGTTGCTGCCTGCCTGTCTGGTTTTCCCCTAAAAGTGAAGGGGACATAACAGATTTCCCAGAGGCCTGAGGCCAGTCCACTCCATTCTTGCCACTGGAGGCTGGAGAGGTCATGTGACTGAAGCACCCAACTCCCATCAAGACTGAATGGAGATTTTCTCCAAATCCCTTTCTTCTCCTTAGTCATTAGGTCATTACAGTCCAAAATGGGTGGGGCACAGCAGGCAGGTGAAGTTTCCTGTTACTGGTGGGCAGTTGGGGGTTCTAGTTGGAAGCCATTAGGCCCCAATTTCCCTCAAATCATCAAACCTCTCTTATCCATCATTACCCTTGGTCCACTAGGTCGTTGCTGGCTGATGTTGGACTGGCCTCCAGTAACGGAGGTCAGCTGATCCCTCATCCCCTCATCAGAGACAGGAGAGGAGGAAATCTCCAGGCCCTAACTCCTATCAAATATGAAGGGACTGTTTTTCCCCTCCCTCCCATCAGGTGTCCAGCTTCCCAAGGTCACCAAGTCTCTGGCCAATCAGTTTGCCCAACTCCCAGTAAAGGAAGTAGAAGTGGGAACACAACAGAGGTTTCCAGAGGCAGGAGGTCATTTGGCCAAGGAGTCTATTACCAGAGGTCAGAGAAGTGAGAAATCAGCTCTACTGCCGTCAGAGATACCCCAGGTCTCCTAGCCTCAATTCCAGTCAAAGGAATCTGAAGAAGTTGAAGGATGGCCTGTTCCTTCTCCTGTCAGGTCCAGAGGTAAATAGAGACTCAACTCTTCTCTCATCCCCCAAGACTCAGATCTAACTCTAGCTCAGAAAGACTGAACTGCTGTTCTCATCAGATCTATCAGCTTCTTTGTCCCACAAAGGAGTTCCCAGTCCAGAGGGCCCCAGGTCTGGCAAAAGATGGGGGGGGGAAGATGCCTGTCAGGCTCTGAGGAATTGGAATTCCCAGAAGATGGATGCTAGACAGCCCCAACATCCATCAAATTTGAAGGACTGATGTCCCGCCAGAGAGCAAGTCAAAGTCCAACACTAAATTCCTGCTAGGAGGGCCCTGATTCTGTCAGTGAAGGTCAGAGAGGCCTGCAAGCCTGGGTTGCCTCCTGCCCAAATTCAGCTAAAAGAGGGGTAGGAGAAACAGTCATGGGTCTCAAAGGAAAGCCTACGTCTTGGGAGGAAGTTAGGACTGGTTGTTCTGGGGTCTCTTAGATCCTTTACTCCAGGTGGGACTGCCTTCCCTAGGTCTTCTTAGACCTAGACCTCTGGTGTGATCTGAGGCCACTTAGTTATCTGTCTCTCACTGAGACTTGTCAGAAGCTGGGGACCATCTAGGCAACTCCAATTGATGGGAGGAGAGGTAGGTTGGCTTAGCCTATCTTGAATCATGGCTTGGTGGATCTGAGAGCCTGTCAGTTTCCTACCTCTCTGATCTCAGGTTCCAAGATTCCCAACTGGCCTAGTATCTCTTTGACATGGAAGCAGGGGGTTCTTTAGTCTCACGTCTCTCTCTCAACTGCTACTCCCTGAAACTTGACAGGATATATGGGGAGCAGGATCTGGAAGTTCTCCTGCCCTTCCACCTTCCATTTCAGAGGAGTTGGGGCTTCTTGACCTTTGGAGTTTTTGGACCTACATATATCTATATCTATACATATATCTATACATATCTATACACACATACACACCATTCAATCCTTTGGTGGGAGTTGGAATCAGTTGCCTAGGGCCTCTCCAACCTAGCAGGATAAGGGACTTGACAGAAGCAGGGGATTTTGTTCCTTTGGTTTTGGTGAGAATTGGGGCTGGCAATTTGAGTTCTCTATGAACTTCCTATACTCAGGGCCTTATAGGAGCAGGGACCAATGGGCTTCCTCCTCTACAACATCTAGCCCTCTCCCCTTGGGGCTTCTTGGACTTAGTAGGAGTCAGGGCCTTTAAGACCACTGGTAATTTGACCCAACACCTTTCAGACACCTAGAGGTTTAACCTCTCCTGCATCAGCTCATACGCTGAGGAGAAGAAGGGGATTGGTACATGCTTCAGCGCAATTCCTATACAGCATAATCCCACCAAGGTCTAGGCTGGAGTCTCAGGTACCATGTCTTCTCAGGGCTTCCCTGTGGAGTTGTATGACTACATTTGTTTTAGAATTTTGCCTCTGAGGCTACCATGCCTCACATTCCTGGGTCCAGTGGGAATTCCACCCCTTGTGCCTAATAATAATTTGTCCTTCAATCTCAAAGAAGCCCATGACATCAAATAAATAGTGTCGTGACATGCTCATAATTTGGATTAAAGTGAGGGGGTATTGTGCAATGACACCATTCTCACTATTTCTTCAAGAACCATCTGAACCCAGTGACCTGATATAGAAGGAACAGGATGACTGCTGTTGACCTGGATACAATGGGAGCCTTGGCCTTTTAGATGTATGTCTTTCCCAGATTACTAAGGTACCTTGGCACTGTGGTATCATCAGGTTTAGGGGATTTTGACTTAGTGACAATCATTGAAAGTTCCATGACTGGTAACTACATCCCTCTGGTTCCTCATTTAAGCAGAAACATCCAATGTAAGGATCTACAGCTCCATTTATACTAGGTGACAAATCTTCATCAGTAGGGTATATCCAATGTTGATGGAACAGAACAATCCATAATAAAAGTCCAAGCTCATTTCCCAGGACCCCAGGGCTAAAAGGATTAAGGGAAGGTTGTCCTTCATCCTGCCCAGTTAGTTCATGCTATGCATGTTGCAGATAAATATGACCTTCATTGATTCTGGACTCTAAGGAGAGTGGGAAAAGAGGTTGGGTATTAACCTGAAAATTGTTAAAGACACAGAATGTTCTGGCTCTGCAGATGATTGAAAGGGTTTATTGCTACCAGCAAAGTCCAGACTCATCATCCTTCCAGGCCCTCAAGTTCACAATCTCATTATCATCTTCAATTGGATATGTCATTCCACATATCCAATTAGTTATCAAGTCTTGTCCTTTCTATCTCCACAACATCCCTTGAATCTGTCTCCCTCTGACCACTCACAGAGCCAGAGCCTTCACCTTGGTTTAGAACCATATCCCTCCCACCTAGTCTACTGCAAAAGCTTCATACTCAGTTTCATGCCTCAAGTCTCTTCTTGTTCCGATACATCTTTCATACAGCAGCTAATATGACTTTTCTAAAGCACAGACCTGACTTTTCCAAGTTCGTATTTGATAAAGCCCCGTTGTTGCTTATTACCTCTAGGCTGTTGTTCAATCATTTTTCAATCATGTCCAACCCTGTGACCCCATTTAAGGGTTTCTTGGCAGATACTAGAGTAGTTTGTCATTTCTTTCTCCAGCTCATTTTACAGATGAGGAAACTGAGGCAAATCAGGTGAAGTGACTTGCCCTGAGTCACACAGCTAGTGACTGAGGCTAGATTTGAACTTAGGAAGATGAGTCTTTCTGACTCTGCTGCTGATAGACTAACTGAAATCCTATGATCTTAATCTTAACTAACTGGAATACAGGGAAAGAATTAATAGGAGATAAATGATTTAGAGCTGAAAGCATTCTTCAAGGTCATCTAAAGGCCAGTATTTATACAGCAAAGTTTGCAAAAATGCTTTATCTTTGATTCTAACAATAACCCTGTGAAGTAGGTGCCATTATTTTCCCCATTTTAGAGCTGAGGGAACCGAGGCCCAGAAAATGGAAGCAATTTGCCCAAGGAATGCTGAACTTTGCACCCAAGTCCTCTGATCCCTTTCCCATGCACCATGATTCCCATTGGCAAAGGTGGAAAGGTAGGAGGCTCCAGATTGTGGAAGGCCATAAATCTCTTCCATGGATGTGAACAATTGAACTCAAGATTCATGTAAGGATACGTCATGAGGAAAGGATATAAAAATGTGATCTGGACCTGTGAGAAAAGTCAAGGGAGGCTGTCCCCCATTCCTGAGATATATGATCCCCCAAATAAATGCTTCAATTGAAGGCAGCTTGAATCTGCATTCTTTTGAGAGATGACTTGCATCATGCACCTCAACAGTTTCCTTGAACCTCAACATAAGGAGAATTTTTGAGGAGGCAGCAAAGAGAAACAGGACCTTCTGAGAAGCTTCACCAAAACTTCCAGCGACTATGAGTACAAGATGGATCCCAAGGATCCCAAACAAGGTCAAGCAAAGCAAACAAAACCAAGCCCAGTAACGTTTTCTGACTCTGAGTTTACCAAGTCCCACTTTTCTACCTCCCATGTTACTGGCATTGAAGTCATCCTAGCAAACCCAAAGACACAATTCCCACCTCTATTCTGGTTGCCCCCTCCAAAGTGTCAAAGAGATTCTAATACCATGCTGTGGAAATTTATTTGGATCTCAACAGTCAATTTGGCCACTGACCTTCAGGAGTAAAATTCTGCCAGGGGTTGCCTACTGGAATGATGAAAACTATGAATCTCTGAACTGCCATAAGTTCTAAATTGCAAGTGATTGAAGGTTCTAAACTGCCAATGCCATGTCAAAGAACAAAGGAACAGAGGGCATGGTATGGGTTACTAGGATAGGGAACCGAAGGTAGGGAGCTACAGCTAGTTCTGATGACCCAAAAGTCAGTTGGGGCAGAGTTCTAGATTGGTCAGCAATGAATTACCCAGTATGGGAAGCTGGATTGAAATTCTTTGAGATCCAGCCTACAATCAGAATGTAAGGGGACAGAGGTGAGCAATAATGCAGATAAAGGGGAGGAAAAAAACTGAAGGTACAAAAGACTCACTCCAGGAAGAAGAAATCTCAAAAACCTTGAACATAAACAGATAAATCAACTAGAAAAACAGTTAACAACACAAGGAAATATGACCTCCAGAGCGAGTAAATAAATTCATCTATGAATAAGTACTGCAAGGTGAAGGAAAATGATCCAATACTTCATGAAATAGAGGACCTTGTGAAAGTTGAGAATATGGAACCACAACACACTATTCTTGAGTGATTTCAAAAAAGAAATGAAGATTATGAGAGCAGGATTTGTCCTAGATAGCAAAAATAATGAGCAGAATAGAAAAAAAAACCATGAATTCGCAGTGGCAAAGAAACTAAAGAGGGAATAATAGATTGAGAATGAAAATACACAAAGGTGAAAGGCAATCTAGAAGAAGAGAAACATAAAATGAGTGCATGAAACAAAAATACATAAGCAAAGCATACAGATTTTGAAGACAGGATGAGTAGAGACAATCTAAGGATCATAGGTCTCCCAGAAGAACATAGCAAAGCCAAAAAAACCCTTAATACCATAATGAAGAAAATAATAGAAGAAAATTGCCCAGAATTTCTGAAGATAGAAAATGAAATTCTAATGGAAAGAATTCATAGATTACCTCCAGGAAAAAGAAAAAACACCAAGGTTACAAACTCTTAATTCATATAGTAGCTAAATTTAACACCAGTTCAGAAGCAGTAAGTTCTGTAAACCAACAAGAGAAGGACGTTTGAATATAAACAAGAAAAAAAGAAAATTATCTATTACAAGACTATTGCACACCCACTAGAACAAAGGGAGAAGTGGAATAATGTGTTCTGAAGAGCACTGGAGCTCAGGACATAGCCCAATGTCATTTATCCTGCAAATCTGAGCCTAATAATACAGAAAAAAATATAGATGTTCATATATGAAGAAAAGTTTGCAACATTTTTAGAAAGCAATAACTAAAGAGATTATATGCATCTGAAACACTCCAACAATGGAAATGCAGGAGTGAATAAATATAGAAAGCAAAGGCAATAAAATGACTAGTAAGAGACTTCTTTCTGAATGTATACAAGAAGAGAAGGGTGAAGGCAGAAATCTGAAAAAGGCATCAGTGATGAAGAGAATCTGCCAACACATTGCCTAGAGGTGAATGCTTCTTTTATAGGACTACGTTACAATATGGGCAAATACATGAAAGGAGGGAGGTGAACAAGGTGATAGAGGGAAGTGTCAAATATAAAACTAGGAATGAGAGAAAGGTGAACTCTGTGGTCTTAGAAAGAGAAGTACAGGGGGCAGCTAGGAGGCTCAGTCCTGGAATCAGGAGGAACTGAGTTCAAATCCAACCTCAAACATTTAATAATTACCTAGCTGTGTGACTTTGGGCAAGTTATTTAACCCCATTGCCTTGCAAAAACAAAAACCAAAAAAAAAAAAAAAAGAGAGAGAGAGAAGTGCCTATAGGGGAGTGAATGAGGTGGAGGGATAAAGAATCAAGAAGGGGATAATTTTCCCTATTTTCAATTTTTTATCATTGTTCTTCTACATTTACATACTGGTGCAAAAGCAAACAAAAAACCCCCCAAAAGTCCTGGGAGTTCCTATTGTAACAAACATTAGGAGAAAAGTACAGGACAGATGTCTTAGTTATTGAGACTTAGGGGCAACTCAGGGGCATATGGTAAACCACTGGACCTGGAGCCAAGAAAACTTGTTCTTGAGTTCCTATCTGTCCTTAAGATACTTACTAGCTGTGTGACCCTAAGGAAGTCACTTAATCCTGCTCAGTGTCCTCATCTGTAAAATGACCTGGAGAAAGAAATGGTAACTACTCCAGTATCTTTATCAAGAAAACCCCAAATAGAGTCATGAAGAGTTGGACATGACCAAACAACTAAAACTGAGATGTATAGTTTAATAATTGCCTGAGTGATCTAAAAGTTCGGTTGGGCATCATCAACATGGCCTCTTGTGCTGTTTGTAAAAAAAATTATTGCTATCTTATGTTTTTATATAATCATTTTCAGCATTTAGAATAGGCCTGACACAAAGTAGACATTTAATAAATCATTGATGATTTGATTTGTTCATCAATATATCTTCAACCATCCATTGTATTATCCATATTTTTTAAAAAAGGATCTAAAAAGGAAGAGAAATAAAGTAGTTTGGAAAAAAACTAAAAAAAAAGAATGTCAAAGACTTTTGAGGTTGCCTGAGGAAATGATAGGCTTGATGTATGGGACATATAGCATTAACTGATGATAGGAAGAAAATTCAATTATTCAATTCTTGTTTTGTTTCTGTTTTTTTATCAGAATAAAGATCTTTATATTAGAAAGGATAGAGTAAATATGACTAGGCAGCTAAGCGTCACAGTGTATAGAGTATCTAGTCTGAAATCCAGAAGACTTCTCTAGTTATATGATCCTGGACAAGTCACGTAACCATTTGCCTCAGTTTCCCCATCTATAAAATCATCAGAAGAAGGAAATGGAAAACTATTTTAGTATCTTTGTCAAGAAAACCCCAAACAGGGTCACAAAGAATCAGACAAAACTAAAAAAAAATGACTGAACAACTGCAACAACAGCAAACATGGTTAAGTGAGAATTGATGTTCCATATGGATGAAAAGATAGTAAGAGAGTACCTTATTACTTTTGACTTCAGTCTTCTGAATCACATGGCATGTGCTATATTCCTGTTTGGGCAAGAGGTCCATGCACCTTGGTGAATAGGACAAGATAGGGTTTAAATCAAGATCTATGTATATATGATACAATAGACCAGGTTGCGTTGGCACCAGGATTTCTTTGAAGCCCCAAAATAGAGTATGTTGAGATGAAAGTGGGCAACTGAAAATTTGGAAGTAGAGATTTTAAGTTGAGAAATCATTCTTAGAACAAGAGGCATGATACAGAGAGTTGACTAGTTGTCTGGTTCAACCTACCTCCCTGAAGTTTTGACCTTTCAAAGCACCCATTCTGTTCTAGCACACCGTGCCAACAGGCTCACAGGTCAAGAGCACCATGCCTTTTCCTTGATCAGCTAAGACTGTAAGGACAAAGGTTCAAACACCAAGGTACTAAAAGAATTTGTAAAAGTTATTATAGAACCATTGGCAGTGATTTTTGAGAAATCATAAGAAAATGAGAGAAGTGTTGAAAAACTAGATATGGGCAAATACTGCCCTAATTTTCCAAAAGAAAAAAAGGCATAAAATATAGACTATTGAACTTGACCTCTAGGCCCAGGTAATGTTGTAGAACCCATTATGAAGATGATGATTTGTGCCATTTAGAAGGGAAAGTGGCAACCACAAATCAACATGGATTTGCTAAGAATAGGTCATGCAATAACATCATTTTCTTTTCAGATTGGGAGATGAAGGGAAAGTAGAGACAGCACATCTAATTTTAAACAAGATATTCAGAAATGTCACTTGTGATCTTGTAGAAAATATGGAGAATTATTGTCTGGATGATAGTACACATAGTGGATTGAAAGCTAGTTGAAAGCTAGGTCCAAAGCAAATGGAATGTCAGGTTGAAGTCACTCTAAAACTAGAGGATAAAAAAATGTAGCAAGGTCTTATAAAGAGAGTGCCAGGAACATCACTAAACACTGAAAATGAATAAGCAAAAGTTGGTGAGGAATGCCAAGGATATAAAAAGGGGAGTTTAAAACCTATATGAGAGAAAAAAGGAGGATTAAAGAGAACAGAACTAATGCTTAGCAAGGGTGGCATGATGATAACAGAAGGAGAAAAAGTTAAGCTATTCAGCTCTTATTTAGTTTTCCTTTCCTCATCCAACATTAATCACTTTCAGATGGGAAGAACAGAACAAAAATGTCTACTAGGAAGCTGAAATTCAAGATAAGAAATCAGAAAGGACTAAGCTTGCCTTTATAAGTTCAAGTCATCAAGCCTAGACGAATTACTTCTTTAGAAGCTAGACAAATGCTCAGATGTGATTACTGGGTCACTGCCAGTGATCTTTGAAGATTCTAGTTAGTACAACCTAAGCACGGAAAAAGCTATAAGACTACAATTCTTAACCTAAAGTTTGGGAACTTATCTTTAAAAATATATTGAAAATCGAATTGCTATATAATTGGCTTCCTTTGTAATCCTTACATTTTTATTTGATGCCTTTAAAGGCATGATTCTTAGAAGTTCATAGGCTTCCCTAGGTTACCAATGGGATCTGTGACACAAAAAAGATTAAGAGCTTCTCTTGTAGGATAAGAGAATGCTTGATATGGCCCCAGGTTAAGAAAAGGGGAAGGGAGAGCAACTATAATCTGAAATCCACTCTAATGAGTTTGATTTTTTGGCAAAATTCTATCATGTATTTTTAAAGGCATGATTAGTGAACAACTAAATAACAAAGTTAGTGAACAGAGATAACAAAGAAGCAATATGACTTTATGAGGAGTTGGAATGATCTCTGGTGCCACTGACTCAAGTCTCAACCGGTGTGCTCCTCTCCCAAGATTGTCAGTTGACAATCATTTTAGTCAACCAGCCTTAAGTAATATTTGAAAGGAATATTTATATTTACTATGGTTTGCATAATTTCACGCATGTGTTTGATATCACACTGTTTGCCTCCTCAATGGATAGGGGAGGATCAGGAAGGAGAGAGTTCAGAACTCAATTTTCTAAAAAAAAAAAATGAATGTTAAAAGTAAATAATAAATTTATTTTAAAAAATAGAAAGGATAATTTACTAATATGGTACAGTAAGAACAGTTGGTAGAAAAAAGAGAAGAATTCCCTCAGAAAGTCTGGAACAAACTCCCCACAAGTATAGCAGAGACTAAGGAAAAGTGAACTCAAGTATCATGGATCCACAGTCAAGATAACACGATATTTAGCAGCTTTTGTATTCAAGGATAGGAGGGCTTAGAAAATGATATTCCAGAGGGCAAAGGAGCTAAGGTTATTGTGAAGGATTATATACTTAGCAAAACTGAGTATGGTCCTTCAGCGGGGGAAATGAATATTTAATGAAATAGAGAACTTTCAAGTATTCTTTTATTTTTTTTTAGATTTTTGCAAGGCAAATGGGGTTAAAGTAGCTTTCCCAAGGCCACACAGCTGGGTAAGTATTAAGTGTCTGAGGCTGAATTTGAACTCAGGTCCTCCTGACTCCAAGGTCGGTGGTCTATTCACTGTGCCACCTAGCTGCCCCAGGGTTTAGACTTTTTTTAGGCAATGGAGTTAGATTTTTGCAAGGTAAGTGGGGTTAAAGTGGCTTGCCCAAGGCCACACAGCTGGGTAAGTATTAAGTGTCTGAGGCTGAATTTGAACTCAGGTCCTCCTGACTCCAAGGTCGGTGGTCTATCCACTGCACCACCTAGCTGCCCCTCAAGTATTCTTGATGAGAACACCACAACTGAATAGAAAATTTGCGTTTCAAATACAAGACTCAAGAGAAGTATAAAAAGGTAAAAAGGAAAGAAAAATAATAAGAGACTTAAAGTTAAACTAACTTAGAAAAATTTTTTCATTACTATAACAGAAGAAGTATATATAGCACAGGTATGAGCTGAAATGAAGGGATGATATCTAAAATTATAAAATTAAGGGATGAGAGAAGAATGTATTGGGAGAAAGGGAAGGGGAGAGATAGAATGGGTCAAATTCACATACAAGAGGCCAAAAAAAGTTTTCACAATCGAGGGGAAAAGAGGGGAGACTGGTGAAGTTAGAATTGGCTCAAAGAGGGAATAACATACAGATTCAATAGTGCGTAGAAATCTATCTCACCCTACAGGAACGTAGGAGGGGAAGGGGATAAGAGAAGAGGGGTGATAGGAGGGAGGGAGAGTCAGAAGCAAAACACTTTTGAGTAGGCATAAGGTGAAAGGAGAGAGAGAATAGAATAGACAGGGGAATAGAATGGAGGGAAATACAGGTAGCAATAGTAACTGGGAAATGTTCTAACTTCCCATTGGTTGGGTTGGAAAGCAAATTAAAACAATTCTGAGGTCCTACTTCTAACCTATTAGATTGGCTATTAGGACAGAAAAGGAAAATGATAATTGTTGGAAAGGATGAAGAGCAATTTGAAACCCTACCCCAAAGGGCTATAAAATGTACTCTTTAATCTAGCAGTAGCACTACTCAGTCTGTATACAAAAAGAAATTAAAAAAAGAAAAAGAAAAAAGGACCTATATGTATAAAAATATTTATAACAGTTTTTTTTTTCTGGTGCAAAGATCCAGAATTCAAAGGGATGCCCATCAATTGGGGAATGGTTGAGCAAATTGTGGTATGTGATGGTGATGGAATACTATTGTGCTATAAGAAGTGAGTAGAGTGCTCTCAGAAAATCTGGAAAGACTTAACATGAGCTGATACAAAGTGAAATGTACTATGTCCAAAGTAACGGCATTATTGTAAGATTGACTGTGAATGGCTTAATTATTCTCAGCAATACAATGATGCAAGGCAACTCTGAAGGACTTATGATGAAAAATGGTATTCATCTTTTTTTTTTTTTACTTTATTTTTCTTCAGGTTTTTTTGTCTGTTTTCTTTCACAACATGACTATTATGGAAATGTTTTGCATGGCTACATATGTATAAACTACATCAAATTGCTTCCTTTTTCAATGAGGCAGGGTAGGGATGGAGGAAGGGAGAGAATTTGGAACTCAAAGTTTTAAAAATGAATGTTAAGCATTGTTTTTACTTATAACTGGGAAAAATACTAAATATATATTTTTAGAAACAAAGGGAAGGCAAAAAAAAACCCAACAACCAAAAAAGAATAGCTATTAATAGTTCAATGCCAAATTAGAAATCTTTAGTGGCATATTCAAGAGATTAGTCCTTGGTCCTGTGCTGCTTAGCATTTTTACTAGTGAGCTGAATAAAGATTATATATTATTCTTTTTTTTAGGTTTTTGCAAGGCAAACAGGATTAAAGTGGTTTGCCCGAGGCCACACAACTAGGTAATTATTAAGTGTCTGAGGCCGGATTTGAACTCAGGGAGTCCTGACTCCAGGGCCGGTGCTCTATCCACTGCGCCACCTAGCCACCCAAGGATTACATGTTATTCTTATCAAATTTAAAGATGACACAAATCTAGGATGGCAAGCCAACATAAGAGTCAAGATTCAAAAAGATCTCTACAGGCTAGAACATGGGCCAAATAAAGTCAGATGAAACTTAATAGACATGAATATAAAATCTTACACTTAGATTAAAAATTAATTTCATAAACAAAGACTATGACTAGATAGTAGTTCATCTGAAAAAGATCTGGGGTGGACTCCAAGCTCAATATGATTCAACAGTGTGAAATAGTAGGCAACACTTAATGAACTCTTAGACTGCACTAAGAAAGTCATAGTGTCCCAAAAAAGGGCAGGTGATACTCCTGTATTCTCTACCTACATTTTGTTCTATGTGGTCATATTTCCAATGTATTCCATTTAGTAAAAATTCCAAACCTTTAGTATTGTGTTCCTTATAGAGGGGAAATTGGTCCTCTGAAGATCTTGTAGAGGAAACTCCCCAAGCTGGTCCATGTCATATAAATATATATAAGTCTAACAGTTAACTACTCCGGCCCTCCCATTGTTGGAAGGTCAAGTGTATTACATTTCATTCCTCTCCCTCAGGGTTCTCTAGTATCCTTAAGGTGGTTAGGAGTATTTAATCTCTATCGTTGGCACTAGCCCCCCCACTGATTATGTTCCCCAACTTCAGGTATCCACAGTTGCCTCAGTTTCATTTAACCATTTAACATTCAAATTAGTTTTTACAAAAGGAATATTTGCTTTAAAGAACTACAGGGCAAAATCCACCTTTATACCTCTATGTCTCTGGAGAGGGGGACAAAGATCAGATTCTCAATTTAACTCGGTTCCTATATAACACAGTCCCACTAACTTCAATCCACCCCCCCACAGAGGTTTATGTTCAGTCATTTGGCTTCACAGGGCTTCCTTGCTGAATCAGCAGCAATATTTGAGCTGAGATCTTAGCTCCAAGGTTGCTATATCTTGAGCTTTGGGGTCTGAGGGCTCCACTAGAACTGAAAAGAGTAAATTAAACATATCAAATCCTTCAGCCCCATTCTCAGAGCCACAGGACCCAAAGGACTACCTTCCTCCTTTTCAACTTAGTTCACCCATACTGTGGATCAAAAAGACCTCCACCTGGATGCAGCAAGAAACCAAAGAGTACTGTTGAGGAAATCTGAAAGTCCACTGGTCAGAGATATTGTCTAGGGATTATTGTTTAGGTACAGATTGGCCTAGATGTTTAGATGTGATTGGCCTTTGAGGTCCCTTTTAACTCAGAGTTTCTGTGACAGGTTCTGTGATCATAGTCTTTAGTGACCTGACATAGATCTCCATTCTTGGTCCTATTCTGTTCAACAGTTTAAAATTATTTTTTTTCTAATTACATGCAAAGATAGTTTTCAGTATTCATCCATTAGCAAGCTTACAAGTTCCACATTTTTCTCTCACCCTCCCTTCCCTCCCCCATACCTATGGTGACAATCTGGTAAAAGCTGTACATGTACAATGTTTAACATATTTACATATTAGTCATGCATATTAGTCAATAAATTAGACCGGGGGGGGGGGGACCATGAGAAAAAGAAAAAAGAAGATTTAAAAAGTCCTGTTTTTTGGAGGTAAATATAACCAGCATGTATAATAAATCTGTAGTGAAATGAAACAAATGTGTAGAATGACAGAATGAGGATACTGAAAGACATCCATAGGTTGGGCATTACCATGGCAAGTTGGAAAGGACATTGGGTTTGGATGTTAGGATGACTTGATGAAGAGAATGGTTTGAGAAAAACCTAGGAAGACATATGAACCAATGCAAAGTGAAGTAAGAAAAACCAGAAAAACAATCTATACAGTAACAGCAACACTGTAATGAAAATCAACCGTGAAAGATTTAGTTACTCTAATCAATACAATGAACCACCATAATGCCAAAGAACTCATGGTGTAAAATGCTATCAGCTTCCAGAAAGAGAACTAGTAGGTTTAGACTGAAGCATTTTTCCCATCTTTTTCCTGCTAAAACTTGGCTAACATGACTTCATAAGTATAATTGGGGTGTCATTTTTTTGCCTTCTCAGTGAGTGGGAGAAGGATGGAGGGAGGGAGAGAATTTGGAGCTAAAAGTAAAAATTTTAAAAGAAGATCATGGAGGTAAGTATTTTAAACATGTGACTTTGGGTCAATCTCTCTTGGGTCACAGTTTCCTCAACTGTAAAATGAAAGATGAAACTTTATGCTCTTTAGACTTTCTTTTAGCTCTTATTTTCTAATATCTCAGATGTGTTGCTAGTGAAATTGAAAACCCATGCTCCATGTACCCCATACTATGAGAAGAGATTTTAAAAGGAATGAATAAGTAGACTAATCTCTTGGTCATTCTCTGAGATTGTCTTGTACCTAGGAGGTATCAGTATTTAAAAATTGAATTGAATAGAATTGTGTGTCTCTGCCTCATGCTAAGAATATGCTCATCCCCTTAGTGTGACTGGAGACAAATCAGCACAATTCACCCATTAATTTCTTAACCAGAAGCACTGGGCTTGGAGCTGTTGGGAGCCAGACAAAGAGAATATATTCTCAATCTAGCCTTGTGGGAGGAGGTGAGGACTTAACGTCTGTGCTGTTAGCCATGATGAAAATACCTAGAGGGTAGGGGCTGTTTCTCTAGGTTTTCTCTTAGCACCATAGACAAGGGAATGTCAGGATTTCACATTGAAGAGGACAGAACCTAGGATCCTAGAAATAGCATTGAATTTGGAGTCAGTGGCTTCAATGACTCAAGATAACTAGGCACATGGCCATTGCTCTGAGTCTCAGGGGGAGGGAAAATAATAATCATGTATAGTTGTTATGGAAGAAGTACTCTGTAAACTAAAATGAGCTTCAGAAGTGCATATTTTCATACAACAAATATTCGAATACTTACTTACGTAGGCAACACTCTAGAAAATCATATCTGATTTTTTTTAATTGTGGAAGTGAGGTACTCTAGAGATTATTTAACTCATCTCCCTTCCCCTTCCTTTAAAGATGAAGAAACTGAAACCTCAGAGAGGGGAAGTAGCCTGCCTAACAGTTAATGTCAGAATCAATTTAAACTCAGGTCTCTTGACTCCTCATCTAGTGCCCCTACCATTGTCACACATGGCCCTGCTAAAAATGGTGACAATGTCCTTTGAAAGGTACAGTCATCCTCTTTAAAGATCAGAGTCTCATTTGTAATCACTGTGAAACCAAATTAAGATGGAACAGACAAGCCAAATTGGGAGAAACTCATTTTTTTCTGACTTACGTTAACTGCAGAATATGTATTCTCCATAATTTATTGGAGGAAAGAAAGATCCATGTGGTCACCTGGGGTCTTTGGGTATCGCTTCTTCATTTAATAGTCTGACAGTAAGCTGTCCAGAGAAGCAATACTGAGGAATGGAAAAAAGCTTTGGATTTTAGGGTAGGAGTTCCAGGTTCCAATCCTGCTCAGCCACTGATCTGGCCCCATGCCACAACTTACTTAGATTGCTCTGCAAATCTAAAAGTGCTAGAGAAATATGGCATTACTATGATTATTATTTATTATTATTATTATTATTATTTGAATGAGAGGCACTGAAATAGGAAGTTATTATTTATTAGTAGCATTATTATTAGAACAAGAGGCGCTGAAATAGGTGGTTATTGTCATTGTTTTCATCAAGAGGTGCTGACATAGCTTAATTCATCATTATTATTATTACTAGAATAAAAGGTACTGAAATAGGAGGCTGTTATTATTATTATTATTATTTGTTAAAATGAGAGATGCAAAAATAGGAGATATTTTATTATTGGTATTGTTCTTATGATTATGATTATTACAGGTCTTAGAAGTCAGGAAGCCGAGTTTAAATTTCACTTCAGAGATGTTATTCCACAAGGAGTTGGGCAGCTCAGTTAACCTCTTGGGCCTGTTCCCTCATCTGTAAAATGAGTAGTTTGGACTCAATAACCTCTCAGATGCCTTCCAGATCTAAATTTATGTTCTTATGATCCTATGAAATTATGTCTCTTGTCAAACAGGAAGGCTGGATCCTGGCCAGAATGAGTCATGCCAACTCACAGGCTCTGTCTTGTCTTAGCATCCAAAATAGACCTCACATGGCCCTAAAGGGAACAGGGACACAGGGACTAAGGTTCATTTTACCTGATCTAGGAATGATTATTTGGTTCCCTCAATTCAAGAAAAAGACCGGCCAGTTCAATGAAACCAATGAACCAAACTCCCAATTTGCTACCATTTTGGAGAAAAAAAGTGTTTTGTCATTGTCCTAGTCAATGATCTGCACAAATCCCTCAAAGAAGGGAGATCCCTTATTAAGAGAGAAGTCATCCACATGCTTCTCTTTGTGGATGGTACTGGTTACATTTGACACTAGAATCTCTGGTCCTCCAGATTTCCCTGGATAAGACCCATAGTCACAGGAAAAAAACAGGTGGATGTGGAAGGTCTTTTGCCCAGACTATATAATACCCTTGGATGAACAGACCATTGTGCTGGTACACCAGCATACATTTTCTCTGCAGTCAGATAGTGAATCAGTTCCAGGATGGGTTAGATTGACTGAAAAATTTACCCAACCTTTTCAATGATCTCAAGTTGCTTGCTGCCTTAAAAATTCATTTTGGAGGGATCTGTTTGGATGGATATCTTTTGTTTTTTCATCAAAACATTCTCTTTTTAATATCATATTCTCTGGTGATGCTACATAACTAGAAATAGAATTCAGTTCAACAAACATCAAATTTGTGAAAGGCATTGTTCTTGGTGCTGAAGTGATAAAGATCAAAATAAAACAGGCCCTGCCCTCGTAGAATTTATGTCTTATGGGGAGGGGGAATACAATACATACAAATGAGTAAATTCAAGGAAATCTAAAGAAGTTAAGAATAGTTATGTTAAACCATTTTAAACCTGTTAACTTTGAGGTGTTGAAAGAGAAATGACCAGTATGCAGTTGGTAAATCCTAACTGGCTTCAGAAAGGAGACTAGGACTGCACATGTAGCTTTGAGAATCATGGACACAAATGATAATCTCCAGAACAGATGATATTAGTAGGCAGAGAATAGATCCTAGTACCCAGGATTGAGCCTCTTGGTGTCCTTCAAGGCTAGGAGATGGATCTGGCAAAAGAGAGTGAGAAAGATTAGCCTCATAAAAAGGACACCAGGGGCAGCTAGGTGGCACAGTGGATAGAGCACCAGCCCTGGAGTCAGGAGTACCTGAGTTCAAATGTGACCTCAGACACTTAATAATTACCTAGCTGTGTGGCCTTGGGCAAGTCACTTAACCCCATTGCTTTGCAAAAAAAAAAAAACTTTAAAAAATTAAAAAATTAAATGAAAAGGACACCAACTAGGAAAGAATAGTGTCCTGGAAGACAAGAGGAAAGAGATCAGAAGATGGTAGACAGTGTTGAAAGCAACATTTAGAGCAAGAAGAATAGAGACTGGGCAAAACCCAGTGGATTTAGCAATTACGAATTCACAGGTTCTTTTGGCAAGAACAGTTTCAGTCGAGCTAGAATCAGAAGCCAGGTTACAGGGATTGGGAAATGAGTGATAGCTGAGGGAATGAAGGCAGGGAGTGGAAACAATTCTTTCCAGGAATTCATCAGTGAAAGAGAGGAGAGGGGTAGGACAATGCTCAAATGGATGATATGGTAAAATGAGGGAGGGTTTTTTTGATATGAAATAGAAAACCTAGGCATGTTTGGATGGAGTGGTGAAAGAATCAGTACATAGACAACACATCAAAATTTATAGGATGCAGCTAAAGTGACCCTTGGAGGAAAAAAAATTATACCTCAAGTGGGATAACATACACCCCCATACACACACACAAACACCATCTTACAAACATCAGATCACTATGTAAATGTCATTATCACCTTTGAACACTATTAACAAAGAAGAATGTAGACTAATGAACAGGCCATTTAAAAATCATTCAGACATCTGATTTCATCTGCATGGGGAATCCCCCCCCCCCCCAGTGAAGGACTGCAATCCAACCAGAATAGAGTTGTAAGCTATTGCTCTGAGCACCAAGCCCATAGATAGATTTATCTCCATATAGATATTGGGGGGGGGGAGACATTGTACTGATTGCCACCAATCGGAGGCAAGATTTAAATACAGGTCTTCCTGATGCCAAGACTGGCTTTCTCTACCTGCTTAGGCCATACTGTTGAATTAAACATGCAATCAGAAGAACTAGAAGATAAAATTAATAGCTCTTCAAATCTCACAAAAATGGAAATTTTGAATATCAAGAGAACAAATTTAAAACAAAAAGCTAATTTAACTTGTAAAGCAAAGAGCTAGTTTCTGGAAAAGACCAACAAAATCAATAAACCATTAGCTAACTTGATTTAAAAGAGAGAAAGGAAAATCGAATTACTAAAATAAAAAAATGAGATGGGGGAATTCACAATGAATAGAAAGGAAAATTATCAGAAACTACTACACCTAATTACATACTAACAAAAGCAAAAAGATGAAATGGATAAATAGTTACCAAAATGCTCAATTAACAGAGCGGGAAATAGAGAATCTAGAGTACTCCATCTCAGAAGGAGAAATTAAATAAATTGTAAATCAACTTCCATAGTCAAAAGTCCTGGCCCAGTAGGATTTACAAAGTGAATCTGATCTCACATTAAGAGGAATGGATCCATGTTCATCTCATGCTTTTTATATATATACAATTTGCAAATAGAAGGAGGGTTACTTGCTATATAGCTTATCCAAACTAGCCTTTCCTCTGGTCTTTTAAATACTTTGTAGCTCCAATGCAATATTTTTCTGCTGCCAGTCATAGATCAATAAGCAGTTGTTACGTGCTACTGTATCATAGACACATGGTAAAGTGCTGGGGAGATGAAGGCAAATCTCCAGGATTTCACAGTCTGGTGGGGGAGATAATATCAGCTATGTATAAACAAAGTAAATATATATATTTATATATATGTGTGTGTGTGTGTGTGTGTGTTTGTATATATATATATATATATATATATATATATATATATATATATAGTAAATTGGAGACAGTCAATAAAGGGAGGGCACTAGAATTAAGAAAAATCTTGAAAGACTTCTCCTAAATGGGATTGTAACTGGGACTTGAGGAAGCCAGGAAGTAGAAATGAGTTTGAACAACAGCAAGGTCAATGTCACTGGATCAAAGAGTATATTGGATGGGTAATGAGAAATGGGGGGGGTGATAAGAAACTTGGAAAATCAGGAGGGGTCCAGCTAGTGAAGGGCTTCAAATGCCAAACAGAAGGTTTATTATTTGATCTTAGAAATGATACAGGGCCACTGGAATTTATTGGCTAGGAGTGAGAGATGATAAGATCTGTGCTTTAGGAAGATTAATTTGACAGGTGAATTGGATTGGGGAGAGACTTGAGGCCATATCAGCAGACTATTGCAATAGCCCAGCCAAGGTGGGAGCAGTATCAGAAGATAGAAAGCTGCATATATGAGTGATGTTACAAAGGAAAAACAAACAGGTCTTAGCAACAGACTGAATATAGGGGTAGGGGGGTGAAATGGGTGAGATGGTGAGAAATCTGAGATGAGTCATAGATTGGGTGTCTAGGAGGATGGGGGTGTCCTCTCCAGTAAAAGGAAAGTTTGGAAGTGGGGAGGATTTAGGGGGAGAGATATTGAGTTCCATCTTGGAAATGATGAGTTTAGGATGTCTGTTGGACATGAGACTGAAATGTATGAAAAGTAGTTGGAGATACAAGACTGAAGTTCAGCAGAGAGTTTAGGGCTGGATGAGTAGATTGGAGAATCATCACTATAGAGGTGATTATGAAATCTGTGGAAGCTGATGAGCTGGCCAAGTGAAAGCTAAGAAAGGAGAAGAGAGCTAAGGACAGGCGAATACCCAACATTAGCAGGTGTGATCTGGACAAAGATCCAGCAGAGGAGATAGAGAATCAGGGGTCAGGTAGCTGACCTACCTGGATGTCTGGATGAAAGCAGTAGTGAGAAAGTGGAGATGAGGGAGGGGGCAATCTGCTGGAGAAGTCAGGATGCAGTGGGATCATGTGGCCAGGGACACGAGTTTGTCTCAGGAGAAGAGCCACTTCTTCATGTGAGATATGGGTTAAGGGGTAGATTGTGCCAGGTGAGGGATAATGAGGAAGAGGGGAGAAGAGGGAACTCAGCCATGGCCTCAAGTTTTTCAGGAAAATATGAGGAAAAGGTTCTCAACTAAGGGGGTGAGGAGAAAGACAGCTATGGGAGGTTTGAACATGTACACACACACACACACACACACACACACACCACACACACACACACACACACACACACACACACACACAAACATTCTCTCTCTCTCTCCCCCTCCCTCCCTCCCTCCCTCCCTTCCTCCCTCTATGTCTTTGTGTCTCTGTCTCTCTCCCCTCCCTCCATCTCCCTCTAGTTCTCTCTTTCCATCCCCCTCCCCAACTCCAAGTTCTTTTTTGACTTGGTTACCAAGGAAAAAATATCTTCCCAGATGAATGTATTCTCTCTTCACAGAGCTTGCCAGTATTTATAAAAGCCTAAGCCAGACTCCCAGGCACAAAACAGTAGGTTGGTAGGGTGAGCCTTCATTCTAGGACATAGCGTAAGTCTGGTAGCATGAGGTTGCCATGGATTTGACCCTTCAGACAACAGTTTGGAGCTGCTCTCATTCCCTTCCCCACTGGCTCCTATTTCCATGAGCTTTCCAACATCGGATTCTTGAATTTGGAGTGAAGGGGTCAGAGTATCAGTTCCAGCCCAACTCCTTACCATCTAGGTGACCGTGGGCAAGCCACCTTCCCCTCTCCATGGCACAGTTCCCTCAGTCTCCTTCCAACTCCAGAAAGCTTTGGCTCTTCTCTCTCCTCTACAATCTCTCTTGGATTCAGCCTTTCTACTATGCCAGGCCCTTATCATCTCTCATGTGGACTATTGTAGTAGCCTCCTAACTGGTCTTCCTGTCTCCAAATTATTTCCTATCCGATCTATCCTTCATATTCCACCAGACTGATTTTCCTCAAGCAGTGATTTTTCAAAAATCTCTAATCTTCATTGCCTCATGGATAAAGTTCATACTCCTTAGTCTGGCATTCAAGCTTGGCCCTCTACAACCTGAGGCCAAATTACCTTTCCCACCTTATCATCTCCCTGATTCCCTTTCTTGATATACACTGCATACTTGCTAGATTGCTTTGGCAATGGGCCTAAAGCAGGCTGTGGCAGCTTTAGATTTTGAAAGGCTCAGGCTTGGTGTGCAGAGACTTCTGGAAAAGAGGATAAAGGAAATGATATTTATTGATTCTAATGGAAAAATGACAGCAATCTGCTGAAAGCAGGTTTGATGGAGGAGCAGGTGGATATTGGGAAAATGTGAAACTTGTAAGAAGAGAAACTAAGCATTCCAGAAAGCCTGTACACTTCACAATTGTGTGTGTGTCTGTGTGTGTGTGTGTGTGTGTGTGTGTGTGTGTGTGCAGGGGCCTTCTTGCTTCTGTGTATGTACATTTAGGTTGTCTGCAGTAGTCCTTTGGTGTTTGGGTATGGGAGGAGGTCTTTTTATATCTATAGAGAGCTGGCCTCAGATTGCTCTGCCTTTCCTTTTCTCTCCTTCAATTCTCTTTTTTTGTTTGTTTGTTTGCTTGCTTGTTTGTTTGTTTGTTTTGGCAAGGTAATGGGGTTAAGTGACTTGCCCAAGGTCACCCAACTAGGTAACTATGAAGTGTCTGAGACTGGATTTGAACTCAGGTCTCTTCTGACTCTGGGGTCTGTGCTCTATCTACTACCTAGCTGCCCGCATCAATTATCTTTTAACGTTGGACTTGGTTCTCATGTCCTGGGGCTGACAGTCATATCTGTACACAGAGAATCCCATGTATTAGTTGTAAGACAAAAAGAGGTAAGTATACTAGGCCTGGGACTTTTCCCTCTTCATGAATGACTACTGCCTTGAATGAATATGGTGGGACATCACAAGCTGGGTAGGGAATGGGAGATGGGATGAAAGCTTTTCTTTTCTACTCCCAATATGAAACTGAGATCCTCAGATGGATGCCACCTCTCCCCCCCCCCCGCCTCATCCCCCTTCTTTCACATCCTGTTCCTTCTCTTGGGGCCAGCAGGTGATTAAACCATGCTGAAAGGGCAAACTGAGAACATGGAACTTTTTCTGGTCTGCTCATTACTCTCACCAAAGATGGCTGAAATCAGTTAATTATTTTAGAACACAGAGCATTCTCCAGTAATTTGACAGTTGAAACAAGCAATTTGTCATCTTCTGCAATCCAATTAGCTGGCATTAGAAAAAGAACGCCGTGTTAGATCAAGCGTGGAGACAAAGACATTTCATCATAGTAACCAGGTAGTGCCATCTCGGTGGAGATCTCTCAAAGATGCCCCAAGCTCCTTGGGACCTTTAGCAATTCAATTCAATTAATTGAATTCAATTCATCAAATATTTATTGGATGTCTATGATGTGGGCTGCCCAGAGCTAGAAGCTTTGTGTTAGGGTTCTGCCCTGTGGAATTCCAGCTACAGAGCCATTCGAAGGCTCAAAGGATACTGGAGAGCTCTTTCAGAACTTGGGATGGTCATCAGTTCAGTTCAATAAACATTTGTTAACCATCCACTATATACAAGGACCTTCAAGAGGCAGTGTTAGAGAATGCCCATAGGGTAAGCCTTGGCACCTGGAAGGCCTGGGCTCAGGTCTCAACTCTGTCACTGTGTGCTCATGAGTAGACAAATTACTTAAGCTCTCAGTTTCTTGGACAACTGTTGATGGCAGGGGTGTACTGGTCAACGTTTAATAACTAGATATCTGAAATAAATCTCTACATAACACCCAAGTTGCATTAGTAGCATTTTATCCATGACTTTTTAAGTCTAGAAATCAACAAAATAATTAATCATTTGTAGTGTTTGCTGATTTCAGATGTGCTGGGAATTTAACAATCTGCCCTTCTGAGCTGGGAAGAGCTGACCCTGTGAAGATCCCCCCCGCTGTGAACTTAAGGTTCTAAGTTAAAGCTGAGTTGCCTAGAGTATTCATCAGTTGAAAGAACTTCCAGCCTGAGCCATTTCCTCACTGAATAAATCAAAAGCCTGGATCCCTCTCTCTCCTCCCAGTGCTAGTGCTGATGGCTACAATGATAAGATCTTGCTAAGTCTTTCTGGTGAAGCCAGTATACTAAGGGGAGATGACACACACATACAAAGTAGCATGCTGATGAGGGGCAGCTAGTGGCACTGCACAGAATAGAGTGCCAGCCCTGGAGGCAGGAGGACCCGCAATCAAATCTAGCCATAGAATTTACTAGCTGTGGGACCTCTGGCAAGTCACTTCACTCTGACTACCTTGGTTTCATATGTGTAAATTGAGCTGGAGAAAGGATCAGCGAACCACTCCAGAATCTTTGCCAAGAAAATCCCAAATAGGGTCACAGAGAGTCAGACACGACTGAAACAACTCAACAATAACAAACACATCAAATCTCTCCCTTGCTCCTGACAAAGAGCTTTAGGAGCATTTGTTGGGGAAAAGATCATTCCAGCTGGAATTTTGAGAGAAAGGGAGAAGAGAAGGAGGGATGAAGGAAAGTTTCATGGAAGGGGTGGCACCTTAGAGAAAAAAAAGATTTCATCAGGCAGAGATGGAGAGGGAGAGGGAGAGGGGAGAGGGAGAGGGAGAGGGAGAGGGAGAGGGAGAGGGAGAGGGAGAGGGAGAGGGAGAGGGAGAGGGAGAGGGGAGGGAGAGGGAGGGAGAGAGAGAGAGAGAGAGAGAGAGAGAGAGAGAGAGAGAGAGAGTCATGAGGGGGTGGTGGGTGATATGTGACCTGTAGAAATGCTCTAATTTGGAAAAGGAGAGGGTAGCCAGAAGTTCGACTTGGCTACAACATAAAGTATATGCAGAAGACTACTGTGGAAAAAAAGTCTGGAAATGGCATGTTGCTGATGGTCTTAAATACCGGATTAGATAGTACACTCATACATATATATATATATATATATATATATATATATATATATATATATATATATGAAATATGTATATGTGTGTATATATATACATATATATAAATACATATATATATATATATATCATATTATATATTTATTTACTCTTGAGGCAAAAGGAAGACTCTCCAGGTACCATCTCCTCCTATCTTTTGGTATTTGCTGTGCTTGAGATCTCAGGTGGCTTATATAGTACAATCCATATATGAGATTTCCCCCAGGAACTAGAGACACAGATAGAGGGAAAGCCGTCCAAGTAATCACTCTACCACAGTGAGGTTCAGTCAATTCACCCAACCTGTGGTAAGCACCTACTATGTGAAAGGGACCGTGTCAGATGCTGGAGACATCTGGGAACATAAAGTCGAAATCAAGAGCAGTCCCTACCCTCAAGTTTACATTTTTCTTGAAAGATATGGCACATTTTACACATAAGTAAATATAAGGATATTTAAGGATTGAGAAAGTATTGGCAACTGGGGTAGTTTATTAACAGGTAGGAGTGCGAGCCTTGCATTAAGGTAGGGATTCAGAGGCAGAAATGAGAAGGGAAGAGCTAGTAGGCCAATCTGGATACGAAACAAGAGTGGAAAGGTAGATTAAAGTCAGATTTATGGAGGGCCCAAAACACCAGGCTAAGGGTTGTGTTTTATTCTAGAGGCAAAAGAAAGCAATTCAGTCAGAGATGTGTCTTGGGAAATTATTTGATAGCTGTGTGGAGAATATATTGGAGAGGAGAGACTGGAAGCAGAGAAACTAATTAATATGCTATTATCCTAGTGCAAGAGAGGAGTGATAGAGCCCTGGATGCAAAGGAGAGGCATTGGAGAGATATTGTGAATTTGGCAATTGATTGAACATGGGGAGTGAGGTAGAGAGGGAAGAGGCACAAATAATTCCAAGGTAATGGATCTGGATAATGAGAAGATGGTGGTGCTTGAAATAGAAATTAGGAAGTCTGGAGGAGGGATGGGTTTACAAGGAAAGATAACCTCCTTGTTGGACATGTTGAGTTTGAGATCTCAATGAAGTACTAGGTAAAAACTTTCACTAGACACTTGTTGATATAAAACTGAGATTCAAGAGACAAAATAAGCTGGATATTTAGAAGTGAAAATGGTCTACGCAGCAATGATCATTGAACTTATGGGAACTTATCCGATCATCAGAGGAGAGGGTGTGGTAAAGGAAGGAAAGTAGGCCCAGGGTGGAATCTTTGGGAATATCCAGGCTTGGGAGGTGAGCCTCTAAGCATCTTTAAGAATCACACCCTCTAGAGGGTCTTCTGTCTATTCCTTCTATATCATGCATTACCTAATTATTCACATGTTATCTTGGCCATTTGAATATAAACTCTATCAGGGTTTAGACAGTTCTTTGAATTCTCAATTCTTAGCACCATCACCATACCTGGCACACTTTGTTCTCGAAGAGGACCAAAGTGACTTCATTGTGTTGGGGTCAAGGTACAGTGTATCTAGGGCAGCTAGGTGGCTCAGTGGATAGAGCACTGGCCCTGGAGTCAGGAGGACCTGAGTGCAAGCCGGGCCTCAGACACTTAATAACTGCCTAGCTGTGTGACCTTGGGCTAGTCACTTAACCCCATTGCCTTAAATAAAAAAAAGTTTTTTAAAGTTACAATGTATCTAACTAGTTGAGCAGACCAATGTGAACTCAGAAGGCTCTATCACAGGTCAAGCACCAAAGATGCTTAATAAAATTCAAGATCAGCAGTGGGAAAAATAGATATGATATTGTCATCAGAGGATGCTATCTACCACCTGAACATAAGGAAGGAAGGAAGAGAGGAAGAGAAACTCAGGAAAAAGACCACAAATCTGACCCCAAAACATGATCTCATAGTGATGGAGGACTTCTGCTATTAAGACATCTGCTGGAGTCATCTGCCAAAAACAAGGCAGCAGATGGAAAAAGGAAGATCTTCCTTAGCAATCATTCCATCTTTGGCAATCTATCACAACAGTAGCTCCCACTGCATTTACAAAATGCTTTTTGTGGATTATCTCATTGGATCATTACATTAACCCTGTGAGGTAGAAACTGCTATTATCCCCATTTTACAGATGAGGAAACTGAGACTGAGAGAGATTAAGTAACTTGCCCAGGGTCATACAACTTCTAAGCATCTGAGGCAAGATTCAAATTCAGATTTTCCTGACCCCCAAATGCTAGCTACTGCGCTACTTAGCTCATAAGATGAAGTGACCAAGAGAACTACTGTTCTCTGACCTGATCCCTTTCAATTGGACTATTGTCTCAGCCTCCTCACTAGTCTCCCTGTCTCAAGTCTCTTCCCTCTCCAATCCATGCCAACATGATCTTCCAGAAGCATAGTTCTACCATTGTTACTCTTTGGTTCTCTAATACCTCCAGAATCAAATATAAGCTACTTTGTATGGAATTCATGACCTGAATCATGGCTGCCATTCTGGGTTTGTCACATATTACTTTCCATCACAAACATGATGGTCCAGACCAACTGGCCTACTTGCTGTCCCTCATGTCTCACATGCCATCTCTACCTGTTTTTGCACTGGCTGACCCCCCACTTCTGGAATGTCTCTCCTTCATACTTCTACTTAGAAATATTAACTTCCCTCAAAGCTAGTGCCATTTTTGACACAAGGCATCCTACTTATCTATAAACTCTTTAAACTCTTTAAAAATATCCTCTCTCCAAGTCTAGGATGCATATGTAACTTATTATGCACATATGTGACAGGGGCATATAGCTACGCTTCAGATAGCCATGATTCCTGGCTTATCCTTTTGCCCTTCCACCTACCTCAGCTGCTCTGCCTCTTCACCCCCCAAACCCTTTATATTTCTCGGTTGATGTATGCTGTATCCTTGTGGGCACATGTATTATATCTATATCTATATATGGATTGTTTCACTTTTGTCTTTTGGACTGGCAAAGTCACTGGCAAAGTACTAGCCCAAAGTAGGTGTTGTGTGTATTCACTGACTAGTTGCTAAAGTAGAACTGATGTGAACTTTGTAGACAAGTAAAGAGATCATAACAGAATGGTGGGGGAAAGCTTTGTTGGCATTACCTGACCCATTCATCGGGGGGCCATATTCACCCCAGCAGTTTTGTGCTACATCCAATACTAGAGGAGGCTGAGGGGAAATAACAAACTTGTTATGGTTTCTAGGCTCTTTGGTGACTATTATCTCCAGTTCCAACCCTATATGGGTGGCAATGCTCATAAAATCTTATCTTGGCTCCCCATCCACTGGCAAATTCTACCTTCTTCCTTTCAGTCTGCTTTCAATGCACCATAAATATGTGAATATAACATAATAGAGTTGACTACATAAACAAATGGGGTTAAGTGGCTTGCCCAAGGCCACACGGCTAGGTAATTATTAAATGTCTGAGACTGGATTTGAACCCAGGTACTCCTGACTCCAGGGCCGGTGCTTTATCCACTGCGCTACCTAGCTGCCCCGGAATAATATTTTAAAATAGTAAACTACCTGTTGTATGAGTAACTCTCCTCAATCCTAGGCCATCTATCTAGGCATGCTCACAAACCCAGAAGTTCCTAGAAATATAAGGCCTTCGAGTCATACATTTCCACCTGAAACCACCAGCATGTCCTCGCCCCACCAACTGCCTTTCCATGCACAGTCTGCCAAAAGTTCAACGTCCAGTCATGGGGTAGGGAGAAGATTTGAGACCCAAGGAATCAATTCTTGCTTCTGCTGCTTTTCTTTACTTGCCCCCTTCTATTGCTGCCTGGGACCTTTGAGCTTGCCCTCCAGCTGCTTTCCGGTGTGGTTATTTATCAGCTGAGTTCTATTAGATTCTGATTAACCCATGATGCCTACTCCTTGCTAGTGAAGAGGGAGAATGGAGAGAAACAGATCCCAACACAGGTGGAGAGCTCTCTCATGTCCGCCATTCCTCACTAAAGTCTTCCAGATCTACAATACTCACCTTGGCCCATCTTACACCATGTCTGGTCCAACACCTCTTGGACTCTATAATAAAATGCAATCTAAGCCAGGGATCGTGGCTATCTGAAGCGTAGCTATATGCCCCTGTCACATATGTGCATAACAAGTTACATATGCAGCCTAGACTTGGAGAGAGGATATTTTTAAAGAGTTCTAAGAAAAGATAAGTAGGATGCCTTGTATAATATACTACAAGGGGGAGGGGAGTCAGCCCAGAAAGGGTAAGAAACCTTCAGAAATGGAACTCAACCACAGAATTCTGAAGACATAAGCAGACATCATTCTAATGCGGAGAAAAAGAGAGAATTGTCAGTAGAGACCAATGTGACTTCTGCAAGCATTCATTTCCCAATGCATAGTATCTTAAATATCATGCATAAAAGATAAACAATACTGAGGATTGCAGATAACTGAATCTGAATAAAAGAGATTAACTGGATCCTGTAAAGATACTGTCAGGAATGTTAAAGCCTAGAATGAGCTGAGCCTGGTGGAAAATTCTAAGGACAAGAAAAAGGTTTCTTTGGGGTTTGTCAGAAATGTGAAAGAAAGAGGCGGCTAGGTGGCACAGTGAAAAGAGCACTGGCCCTGGAGTCAGGAGTACCTGTATTCAAAGCCGACCTCAGACACTTAATAATTACCTAGCCGTGTGGCCTTGGGCAAGGCACTTAACCCCATTGCCTTGAAAAATCTTAAAAGAAAAAAAAGAAATGTGAAAGAAGGACTGGGTTTGTTCTACTAGATTCCAAGTAGCACTTGGGGCTCAGAACCATCTAAGGGGGAAGTTCACTAATGCCAACAGCAGTCCTGAAGTTTTCTCAGTAATGGTTCAGGCCACCTCACCTCTCAGGGTTTCCTCTGGGAAGACTAGAACTTGGCTCATGTATCTCTAAGGGCTCTCAGTGTCCATGCAAGAACTAGGGTTAACAGTGTATTGGATGGAGAATAGGCTTTATTTAATGCAAATGCACCAGACTTACTGGGGAACCCATAAAGAGCAGGAGCATCTCTGCTTTGCTAACCCCACCTTTATTCTGACTTACAGTGGGAGGAAGAGACAGGAAGCACTGAGGTTCACCTATTCCACTTCAGTAGGTTCTACCTTCCCTCAGAGTCCTATGTTGCACAGTAACATCAATTCTGACAGTTACAGGAGTGTTCCCACTCTTTGTGGTTCTCTGCTGTGCCTTCTTCCCTTTTACATCTCCATCTGGTGGTGGCTCCTTCTCTCTATCCATGTTGCTTTACCCCCTTTGGTCTGGGTCTCCAGCTGATACCAGTTCCTCCTTGATGGGGGGGACCAAGATGTTAAGAACAATGGCTAGAGGTAGAAGTAGATTTGTACAAAGGGAGATTTAATTGCCATGTGAGGAAAAAAAATTCCAATTAATATTAGGAGTGCACAAATGGAATGGGCTGATTAGTTGGACTAAATGACCTCTGAGGTTCATTTGGATTTTGCCAATTTGCAACTGTGATTCTGCAGAAATGAAAAGGCTCAAAGAAAAGATGGACTTAGCAATTCTAAGGCAGGGAATTTGACTTCTATGACTGAGAAAATTCTAAATTTTTTTATGAAAAGAATGGTTCATTAAAACATCCAGAAAAGTGGCAATCACAAAGATGGAACAAGCATGTCTTCCTCGAGGCAGGTAATGCCAAATGAAGTTCATTTTTTGGATAGGCTTATGAAAGCCTATTAAAGGGTGATGATTTTTCAGCAACTGTTATGATTATTATCGTTGCTGTTATTGTTATTATTGAAGAGGGAGCAATGTATAGAGGTAGAGTGTATAATGTTCCAGGAAATACCGGGTTCAAGTCCCACTCTGGTCAAGTGACTTAATCCTCCAGTATTACAGGCAACTCTCTCTGTCTGTAAGTTATAGAGAAGATGCCAACCTGTACTGTTTGAGAGATTTTCCTCACCCAGAAGTCCCCTGTACCCATGAAATCACAACTCTATTCCCAACTCCCTTCTCTAATATAGGAGGGCAAGAGGAAAAGGAAAAAATCGATGAAAGGCCAAAACTGTGGAAATGAACCTCATGTGTAGGGCATGATGCCAGGGTCTCTCTGGAATTGAGCTGTGCCAATTCAGTTGCTTCTTTTGCAAAGTGAGGAGGACTAGACCAGATGATCTCCAAATCCTCTTCCAGGTAGAAATTTTCTCTATTGTCCTATGGCTGAATTGCAACTTGAAATGAGCCAGGGTGGTCACAGAGGCTACATCTTGAGCTAGATCTCAAAGGGTGAGTAGAATTTGAAGAGGCAGTAAGGAGGCCACTCTGGGGGAGGAAAAGAGAATAAGCCAAGGGATGGTGGCAAGGATGTCATTGGTGGAGATTTTAAAATTTTCTTTGGTCATAGAAAAATTTCATTGTCATAGGTTTCCGGCAATGAGATGAGAGTGAGATGGATCAAAGAAAAAGATATCATCATAGTAAAATCAGTTCTGGTTTAGGAGCTAGGAGACTTGGGGTGGAGTTGGCTGTGTGACCTAGGCTAAGTCCCTACTCCTCTCAAGACTTCAGGGATTGACCTAGATGACTCTGATTCTATCCCCACAGCAGTTGCTCATCCATTTGAAAGGTGATATCTGATTCCACATAGAGGGAGGAGATAGACTGGCAGACCCCCAACAATTTTAGGCCCTGGATGGAAGCCTCTCCTTTGCTGAGCCTGCTCCTCCATTTGGCTATGGGAGGACTCTGCGCCTGTTACAATCTCACTGACCACGTGTCTGGGACCTCAGCAGTTCTGGAAAGGGTTGGGGGGAGGGGGGAAGGAGGGGTGCCCAGCTGCTGCTGAGCCTTTCCGAGAAGCAAAGGGCTCCAGGGGCTGAGGAGCTGGCCTGGAGCCTGGGAGAAGGAGCCAGGGACAGTAGCAATCTGGAAAACCAGGTTGGCTGCATAGCGACACACCTCAAACCACCAGGGGGCATCAGCACCCTGGACAAGGCAGCTCTTCCCAACTGGGTTGGAGGGACTTGGAAAGCTTGGTTGGGCAGTTGTTTTCTCCCTTCTACCTCCTCCACCCAGGGGGCCTGAGCCCTCACTAGAACCTTACCCAAGGTACACCGGATCTGGGCAAGTCAAGGTAGCATAACACATCCTGACCTAGCAGATCCCACCACTCCCTAACAGCCATAGTGGGAAGTGCTGAAAACCGAGTCAGAAGACTTGAGTCTAAGACTTTGAGACTCTGGGTACGTCTTTGGGCCTCAGTCTCCTCTGTGAAATAGATGAGATGATCGCTGAGGTCCCTTTTAAGCCCCAAGTTCCATGACCCTCCCACAAACTCTGTGGCTTGGAGGAGACACCTAGAGGTAACCATTCACCCTATTGCCTTCATTCACCCTTCTTAGACATTCATTCATTCCTCTAGGAATGTCAGAGTTGGGAGGGATCTCAGAGATGATCTAGTCCAGTACCCTGATTTTCTGAGTGAGAAAACCTCAGCCTAGTGTACTTGAAAGAGGTGACAGAGTTTAAGTGAATTCAACAAACCCTCACTCCCCATTTGTGAAGCTTCTACTATGGACAGGGAGTTGTGCTGGCTACTGGTTAGTAGAAAGAGTGTTAGACCTGGAGGCAGGAGAAAATAGATTCAATTTCTATCTTTTGCACTTCTAGACTGGGTGACCATAGCATGTGACTTCCCCCTCCCTGACCTTCAGTCTCATCACCTGTAAAAATGGGGGTTTATAGTGGGGTTATGGTGGGGTTTGAAGGTCATTCACTTTTGAACCCAGGGCTTCTGAATGCAAATTCCTATCTCCCACAGTCTCCTGAAAGAATCTTTCTGCCACTCTCCTAGATGGAAAACTTAACATCTAACATCTTCTGGGAAGCCAAATCAGAATCACCAAGAATGGGAATCAGGAGATCTGGGTTCAAGTCCAGATTATGCCACTAACCAGCTGTGCCACCTTAGGTGAATCTTGTCCTGTCCCTTTGTTTTCCTGGCTTTAAGATAATATCTACGCATTGACTTCCCAGGATGATTGAGAAGATCCCAGAGAAAAAAGCTTTAAGGTGTGCTTGTCAGCATACCTCTTGGCTAAGAGAGCATGACCTCCTTTGGGGAAAAAGGTCACCAAATGAGAACAAGAGTTCTTAACCTGGACCCCTAAGGGATCTGTGGATAGATTCTGATGGGGGAGCTGGTCTTGGGACTTAAAAATATTTTGATGACTGTAGTTCAATATAATTGATTTCCTTCAAAATCTCAATATACTAGGTTTCTTTAGACAGTCAAAGGACAACAACACATCTGGATTAGGACGTGGAAGAGATGGACTTATCATGTCAATAACAAGGCCCCAGCCCATGCTCAGTTCATGCCTTTGATCATGCCAGAGGAAGACTGACTGGTCTTGAGCTTCTCATGACCCTTTCCTCTCACATAAGATGGAGTGGACGGGTTTCGGCTTCTTCCCAAACACACAGTCTTGAGGGTCCCTTCACACTCCCAAACCCAATATCATATGATCTCTCTGCAGAAGCCCGGGCCCCCAGTCTCTGTGGGGACCCTGCCAGATCCAAGGACTCAGCAGCCTTGCTCCAAATACTGCCCTTTCCCTTTCTCAGAGAGCAGCCGATTGGCAGGTGTTGATTACACTCAGGAGTCTGGCTGTGGCAGTAGGCCAGGAGCAAAGAGCCTTTGGCCTTTTTTTGCAAACCACTGACTAGCAGGCCTGCCTCTGTACCCCCCCCCCACAACAGGGGTCTGAGTGCATTCTTTGGTGAGGCAGCCTGAGCTGGGGGCCCCTGATAATCTCCCAAGTTCCGACTCCTATTCCCTCAGGCAGGGAACGGAGTAGGGGTGGAGAAGGGAGGCCCTTCTGCTGACTAGGGAGGCCCCACTTGGGGAGTCTGTGATTCAAGTCCAGAAGGGGAACAGCACCGTGGCAGAGCTGCCTAGAAGGGCTTCCCAATTCACGCCAGCTGAGCCTGGCCTTTCCTTCGTTATGCCCTTTCACAAGAGAGACAGTGTAAGGGGAATGCTGGGAGAAACTTGGGTCTGTACAGCAGGCGGGCCGGGGCTTCATCATGGATCTACCACTTACTCCTCAAACTAGATCATGTCTAAGATTCCCTCCAAGAGTCACATTCTCTGTTCTTAGGTCCTTCCCAGCTGTTCGAAGGGCCCTCACAGTTCTGACATTCCCTGCCCTAAACCACCTCCCAGTCTGACATTCCCTCTATGAATATCTCCTCTGGCACCGATATTCCAGATTCTTTGGATCCTTCCAGCTCTGATATTCACTGTATGAAGTTTATTTCCATGTCTAACATTCCCTATTCTAAGATCCCTCTCCCCTCTGCCATACTGTGTTCTAGGCTTTGACATTCCATGTCCTGAGGTATAGATCATGGTTTCATAGATCTAGGGATCATCTAGTCCAAGGTCCTCATTTACAGATGAAGAAACTGAGGCCCAGGGGGATTAAGAGATGTGCTCAAGATCATACAAGTAGTGACAAGAGTCTTCAAACTCTGGGCTGGGGACACCAAGTACAGAACTGTCTACTAAAGTCCAACTAAACTCCAATGGTCCCTTCTCTATATTGTGAGGCCCTTTCCAGCTCTAATAATCTAAATGCTCTGGATCTGGTTAGGACCACTCATTACCCCTACCTGACTGCTTTCTGGCCCAGAAATTGCTTCTTCCCAGAATCCTCTAGCTGAGATGACTCAAGTTCATCAACTTTGACCTCAGCTGTGCTTATTAAGGGGAGCCATCTTGAAGCTAGATTCTAGCCTCCTATCCTTACACCAAGCTATAGACTGAAATGATAGTGAACAGAAAACTGATATCCCCATCTCTCCTTAAATGTGGAGTCTTGACCTATATGTGGAAGAGATGACAATATCTAATTCAGAAAAAAATGTCTCAACAATGATGACATTCCAGGGTCCCCAGAGCAGGCTGATGAGAGAAGTATTTGGGAACACTGGGGCAACCACCCTTATTCTGACTACATTTTCATTGCTGACAAACAGGCATGGCCTATGTCCAGATTCAAGAACTGAGCCGACTCCTGATGCTCAATATAGCGGCCTGAAGGGTGCAGAGGTGATTGGGTTTTGAAGACTTATCAGAATCTCAAAAGTCCAGGGTTTGACGGCTTTGGAATTGTAGACTGGGGTAATGTAGGATCTGGGTGCACATTAATTGACTTGTCTTAACTCATCATCTGCCAAAATACGTGGTTACAGATTCTCACAGATTTTGGAGTTACCTCAATAGGTTCAAAACAGAACTCATGACCTCTCCCCGCAAAAGTCCTTGCTCTTCAGGATACCAAGGTCCTCCCAGAGACCCAGGTTGCCATCCTAGACATCACTTTCAACACTTCACGCCCTCTCTTGCCTGCCATATTGAATCTGTTGCCAATCTCCCCTTTGAAACCTCTATGGTAAGCATCTTCTCCAATTACCCAAGCTCAGACCCTTATCCCCTCTTGCCTGGACTTCTAACTGAAGTTCCTACACATTTTAATCCATTCTCCACTCAGCTGCTAAAGAGATTTTCCAAATATGCAAGTCTGGCCATATCACCCCCTTCCCCCATCAAAAAATTCTAGTAACTCCCTATTACCTCCTGGATCAAATACAAAATCCCGTTTGGCATTCAAATCCTTTTCTAATCTGAGTCCTTCCTACATTTCTAAGTTTTCTTTTACCTTACTCCCCTTCCCATATTCTACCATCCTGCCACACTGGCTTACTTGCTATTCCTCACACACAATACTCCTGTCTCTGCTCTCCAGGCCTTTGTGCTGGCTGTCCTCCATACCTGGAACTCTCTCCCTTCACACCTCGGTCTCTTACTTTCTCTGGATGCCTTCAAAATTCTGTTCACATCCCTCATTCTGCAGAAGACCTTATCCAGCCCTTCTCTTCCTCTCCCCCACCTGGTGCTGCCTTTAGATCTCATATGCCCATAGTTGCTTGCATGTTGTCCCCCTTATTAGAATGCAATCTGCTTGAGCACAGGGACAGCTTTTACCTTTCTTTGTATCTCCATGCCTGAAGGATATATTGTAAAGACTCAACAACGGTTTTTGATTGCTAGTCATTTCCTAGGAAAATTGTAGAACTTTCTCCAAATGGAGTGGTTTGCTTTGTGAGGGGTGGAGGCAAGCAAAGGGGCTGTAGTGAACTCCCATTACTGGATACCATCAAGCAAAGATGGATGGTTGGTTGACCCCTATTGAGGGAAGATGTTGATTTAGAGTGAGAAGAGACCCTTGAAGTCATTTAGACCAACCCCCTCATTAACAGTAAGGAAAACTGCATCTTGAGTAATTAAGTGGCTCCCTCCAGGGCAATTTTCCTTGTGGCAAGCCACAATTGACTTCTTCACAACTTACATTCAGTATTCTTCCTTTTGTCTTTTGGAGCTGAGAAGATCAAGTCTAATCATTCTGCTGTGTAACAACCTTTAAAATGATTGAAGACATTACTTGGGTCTCCCCTAAATATTTTTACCCTGAAGTGAACACCCTGCAATTTTTCACCAAAGCCTTGTGGAATAGTTTTCGTTTGTGAAACATCTTCATTGCACACTATTTTGTCATGAAAAAATATTTTTAAAAAATCTTCCCCAAAATGGGCAATGGAGAAAATGGGGTCAAACTATACCCAGAGGGAACTGGGTAAATATTTGCTAAAGAAAATAGCCAATCTGGCTCCACCAACCTCCTGTGCCCTCTCCTTTGCCCTCAGTTAGTTTTAATAATTTTCCTGCCCTATGACTGACCTTCTCGATCAGTCAACAAGTCCAGAGGGCACCATAGGCATACATGCATTTTATATGTAGCTGAATTAATAATTAAGGCCCTTCTCTTTTATTAAGATCTTTGGTTGTTGAAAGTTTATTCCACCTCCCCTATAGAATCTAAGGTAGCATTCCTATGTATAACCTTCAGGACAAAATCCATCATCGCCCCCACCAGGCCTTTGATCCTCACTAGAGATGATAAACTAAGGTCCCTCTTTTGGCAAGATGCAGACAATTTAAAGGCAGAATTCCCTGGGAAGACCCATTACTATATGAATTGAATATACATATGTATCTAATTTCATGGATACCTATGCAGTCTTAAATGTTTTTTGCTATCTCACCAAAGATAACTTCACAGAGTACTTGGGCCCACAGACGTGTATAATGGAAAATCAAAGATAAACTCCAATTAGTTCCTTCATGGACCCTAGGACTGCATAAAAACCCAATCAGAAGTATTGAACACTGGAAGAGAAGTCCTGTCAGGAAACTCAGCAAGACCACATGTAAACAGAATGGACACTTTGGGGAACATAGCCTCTCCAATCTGTTTTGCAGCCAACCTTGAATAAAATGGAGATATCCCAATATCATAGTCTCATGCCCCTAAACCAATTACAGCTTTCAAAGATGCCAAAACATAAATATGGAAACATGAACTTTTTGGATCGCACCATGCTCCCCACCAGTCAATGACCTGGAACCCCCAAAAGGAACATTTCTAACACATATCAGAATGGGATGCACAAAAAAGGCAAGCTGGGAAGTCATTTTGAGAACTACCATACTACCAGCCCCATCTGGATACAGATATGGAAGCATTCCACCCCCACGCCCCACTATTTCCAGTTCTCCTGAGACCTTGATAGATTATACAAAATAAATAGCCTTTTATAATATCCCAAGGAGCCACATCTCCAACTCGGCATTCACAAGCTACAGGTTGGGTCCCTAGGGGGAGGTTCCTCTTCCCGTTCAAGGGTACTCTAAAATTCATAATCCCCTAACTGTTACACTTACATTTAACAATCAGAATTAGCTTAAAACAAAGCCATTGACTAAGATAACATCATTGCAAGAACAGTAGCAACAAAACAGTGACCTGGGTCCTATTCTTTTACAATGAAACCTATGGCAGTGGGAAGAGAGGACAGACACTCTGTAAATGGCATGTACATAGAGACCATATGCCTATTCCTCTGATACCATCTGACTGGCAAGGTGAACTCTTCTTCATTGATGGTTGACTTTCTTCTCTGCTGCTAAGAGTCTTGCTCCTGAGAAGCACCTCTACTTACTCTCCCCCAACTCTCTTTATTGAGTGCTTGGTCTTCCATGGTGTGAGTTGCCTATGATTAATGGATGGGACAGAGGACTCAATGGGGGAAGGGAAACAGAGAAATTCCCTCGCCATCTCTGGCAGAGATGGAAGGAGAAAGGTGAGGAACGATCCTCTCTCTAGAGCTGGGTTCTTCCTCTATAACTGGCTCTCCTCTTTCTTGCCAAGGCTCACACTCCACAAAGCTCTCCTGCCTGGACTGTCTCCAGAACTGGTAAATCATCTTTTTAAACACCACCAGGGGCAGGCATGGCCAATGTTTATCTAATCAACATCAAGCTGCCTTCTAATTCCATTAGGGATTTTGTAAAGGGATAAGAAATCATAGCAACATCTTTGCACTTCATTTAACGCATTAATATCTCATTACCTGACCCTTCTGAAATCTCATCAACCAAGCTGGAGAGGACATCAATTGGTCAGGAATGTCCTGATCAACTCCCTTCTTCCCCACACTTTAATAAATCTCAAAAGAGATTGTCCAAAAGGACAAGAAGTTTTGTGCATGAATTTTCTACTTGTCCTCCTTTCTAGTGTGAATAGTGAATATCATGTAATCATTCACTTGGAGAAAGGAAAAAGATCAAAGGGAAACTCCAAGTAGTTCCTTCATGGACTCTAGGACTGCATAAAAACACAATCAGAAGTACTGAACACTGGAAGAGAAGTCCTATCAGGAAACTCAGCAAGACCGCATGTATACAGAATGGACACTTTGGGGAACATAGGAACCATTTCCCCCCCCCCGATAGGAGTCACCCCATCAAGCAAAGAGACTTGAATAGTATTATAGAAAATTTAGATATGATAGATCTCTGGCAATAACTGAAGGAGAACAACAAAGATTATGCATATTTTTCAGCTGTTTATAGAACCCTAACAAAAACTGACCATGAACTTGGGCATAGTAACCTCATATATGTAGAAAAGCAGAACTATTAATTACACTCCAATAACAATTGTATTCAATAAAAGATCTCCGAAGAGAGGATTAAAAATTAATTAGGTGCTAAATAATCTAATCCTAAAGAATTTGTGGGTCCAAGAATAAATCCTATAAGCAATAGAAAAATTCATCAAAGAAAATGGCAATAATGAAACAACATACCAAAACTTTGGGGATGTAGCCAAGTCATTCTTGAAAGAAGATTTTATATATTGAAACATGTTTACGAACAAAAATGGATAGTACGACTCCTGTGAGTGACCGAGGTAGAATGAAGTGCAGGTTATAGATGTTGAAGAATTGGAAATCCATAAGGCTATGAGAATGGACACAGACATGAATGCTGATACCCCCAAGTAAGGGCAATGGTTAGGGAGAAAAGGAAGCCTGAGCATAAAGGAATGAGCCTGCGGCAGCTAGGTAGCAATGAAACTGAGAGACCCTGGTAGGATTAAAAGGGAGGGAGACTGTTATCTGGGTGACTCCAGATCACAGAAATTGAGTGAGAGGGATATGAGAGTTTACTAGTCACAAGATGATGCACTTGGGCTTTCAACCTCTAAGGTTCTGGGATGGCAAAGGGCTTCAGTCTGCTCTCTCAAACACCAGAGAAGAGGTTGAGCCAATAGAAGGTCATCTTGAACATCTGGATCAGTGAATACCTACTGTTCAGCTCCCTAGGAGTCTGAATCAATTTGCACATGGTACTAGTTCTTTTGTCTCCTCTTGAGAGGTCATGCCACTCATGGACTGTGCACTTGGTTCTTGGTTAGGCCTGAGGTCAAGCCCTGGTCCTAGATGAAATCATGCTAATGAGATACCTGGTGCCTCCGTGCTCTCCTGTTCCAGAGGCCTGAAATGTTCTTCTTCTCTTGTGGCATCAAGACCAACAAGGTCATCAAAACTGAGCTCTGAAAGAAGCTAGGATTAGAGCCCCATGTTCTCAGATATAGTGATGGAAAAAGAATAGTCAGTAAGGTTCTGGGTGACAGAAGTGACCTTGACCTAAATGGAAACAGGACAGAAATGAGGCAGCTTTCTGCCACCTACCTGGTCCCCACCTCCCAGGAAACCTGGTAATGAAAGGCTAAAGCTTTGCAGCTTTCTCAATTGGTTCATGACTTCAAAATGTAGAAGTAGGTATCCAGTCAAGGCCCTTGGGTCCAGTGACAGAGGATATTCTCTTGCTTTATAATCATTTCTTAGCCTGTCTGTATGATTCCTTCCTCCACACTCCCCCAACCCCTAGGAAGGGCATATACTAGATATATTTCTTCTCTCCTCACAGTACCTTGGACAGGGCTATACTAGCTGACTTCCCTCCATTGTCTCCAGTTTGGAAGCTCAACCTTACAGACCATGGCTAGTAAATTCTGCCCATGGGAGCTAGAAGCTATGGGGCATATTCTTTCTCAATCTACAGCCCACAGAGCCATTGCTTGTTGATTTATAGGGCACAACACAAGCGAGCCCCAAATCAACTTTCTTGACAAACTTTTAAGAAATCAAATAACAGTTCAAGGTAAAATCAGAAAAGATACCACAAAGTAGTCCCTGCTCAATTGCCAAGTGAATTATTGCCTTCAGAGAGACATGAAAAGTCATCAATTCCAACCTTCTGTCTGATGGAAAGATGTATCTTACTTTATAATCTCCCTGCTAAGTGACTAAGTTCTCTTTAAGCATTTCTAACCGCAGGGAGCTCACAACCCCCAAAGGCTTCCCAGTCTACTCTTGGGGAACTCTGGAAGGTTCCTAATACTAAGGAGGTGGAACTGACCTTATAAATACACTCCTCTCCTCATTCTTCACATGTAATTGAGTCAAATAACAAGAGAATTTCTACCTCCCTCCTCTTACCAACATACTTCCCAGTAACTTCTTCTGAGGGTGAAGCCATTTTCCCACATATTTTCCTATTGCCTATGTCTTCCTCTCTCCCATGAATAACCTCCTGCAAATCCTTATCCAAAAGTCATATATATATGAAATTTGGGGAAGAATCAGAGCCAGACACCATGCTTCTCCAGATTTCGGTTCCCTTATTTGTAAAATGAGAGTGTGGAACTAGTGACCTCAGAAACAACTTCTAGTTCAAAATCTGTGCCCCACGATTCCTAGTCTTTGTCCAGCATAACACCTTGGTGCAGACTCTTATCACCTCCTGACTAGGTAATCAAAATAGCCTGCTGCTTGGAGTCCCAGCCTCAGTCTCTCCTCATTCTAGTCCATCCTTCACTCAGCTATCAAATAAACTTTCCTGAATACATAAATCTGACAGTATCATTCCCCCTACTCCACTCAGTTAAGTAACTCCAATGGCTTCCTATTTCCTCCAGAATCAAATAGAAAATCCTCTCTTTGACCTTCAAAGTCCTCCAAAACCTAACCCCACCTACATTTCCAGGTTTCTTACACCATGCTCTTCTCAACATACTTTCTGATCCAGTGATTCTAACCTCCTTCTGCAGAGCTTGTACAGTCTTCAGAAGAGAAGGGAGGATAGAGATTAGGGAAGCCTAGTGAGTCACGGTCCATGGGGTCATGAAGGGTCACACATGTTTCCTTCCAAGAGAATGTGAAATCCTTAGGGACAGGGACCCTGTTTCCTACCAGGATAGTCCCAGGCCCAAGGGTAAACTATTCCGTCAAGCTCTCTATTTGCTTGGAGTATCCAAGGATTTTGCCACCTAAGACACAGTTTTAAGAGCTAAAAATTACGAAGGTACTACCAAGTATCGATTATCCCCAGTGGAAAATAAGAGAAGGGAATACATCACCACATGTTGTAAATTGAACTGCAGAGAATGTTAGTCACTTATACAAATACACACAAGCTATTGGCCATGTTGCCATTCATCCTGGAGGAAGTTGAATCAATCTATAAAGTTGCTGGGACAAGGCCAGGATGGACAAAGGCAGAGAAGAAATGGGAAATCACATATAGACAGTCATCAACAATAACAGATAAAGGAGTTAATAGATTTTCTCTCCTATGCTAAAATATCTACAACCCAACCCATTTAGTTCTTCAAAGAACATGACCTGCAAGCCAATCTACCTCTTCATTCCTCCAATGGACATCCCATAAATCATCTCACTTTCTCCTATAGAAATTCTCTACAAGCTAGCCTCATCCCCCTCATCCAATTCTTCTTGTGGCTGTAGGGAAAATGAAGTTGCTAAACTGCTTCAGTCACCATAGGGTTAAAGGGGTTAGCATGGCTTGTTCCTATCTGCTTTTTTTCCCACAGTGCTTCTGCCAACCGAGATGGCTAGGCAGGATCGCTTTGGTCATCTTTTCCCCTCACTCTTCTCGACTCTAAGAATAGAATGGTTATTGAACCAGACTGCCCCAGCTCTCAGGAAGTGGGCTGCTTGTGCCTTGGTCAATTGATTTGTTTGTAATGCACTTATTATCATGAATTGTCTCCTGGCACAGCCCTAGATGAGAGCCACCCTGAGTTCAGCATCTCTGTCCATTACCTCTCCTGCCTAGGCACCTGAAGGGGTGGGGATTTCAAAGTTATTCAATTCAACCCAAAACACCCTTACTAATACCTCCAATGTTCTTAAGCAATTGTGCATTAGGTCTTGTCTGATCCTCACCCCCCCCCCCCACCCCAGTGACAAAAAGGAGATGGGGAAAACAAAAAGAGACAGATAAGTTACAGTATACACATAGGCACAAAATTCAAAAAAGATACCAAGTAGCTTCAATGGGGAGAGTATATTAGTGACAAGGCCTAGGTGGTCTGGAAGGTCCCCAAGCACAAGGCAGCACCTGAGTCATGTCTTGAAGGAAATCAGGGATTCTAAGAGGTGGAAGTGAAGATGTAGTGTATTTCAGGCCTCACAGATCACCTGTACAAAAGGAGAGTTAAGGGGCGGCTAGGTGGTTCAGTGGATAGGACACCGACCCTGGAGTCTGGAGGACCTGAGTTCAAATTCAGCGTCAGACACATATTTACCTAGCTATGTGACCATAGGTAAATCAGTTAAGCCCATTGGCTTGCAAAAATGAAAAAAAACTTGTTAAAAAATAAAAATAAAACAAAAGGGGAGTGAAAAATCAAATGGCTAGTAGGTCCATTGGGCACCACTATGGGAGAAGGCTGGAAATGTTGATGGGAGTCACATAAAGAAGGGTCTGGAATTACTGACTGAAGAGTTAGTTCAAGTTAACAAATTGTGCCAGGAATTCCAGGTATGGGAATGGTGGGAACAAAGATGTGCAGGTGGAAGAGATCCAAATGAGAACCGAGACTGGAGAGTAGACCAACTGGGTCGCAATGGCACAAGAAAAATAGTATATGATACGACTAGACAGTAGGTTGGAGTCCAGTTGCAGAGGGCCTTGAATGCAGGCAAAAGTTTTTCTTTTACTTAGTTGGAAGTCGCTGAATGTTTGTGAATAGACAAGTGACATGATCAGAGCCATATATAAGGAAGATTATTCAGCATGTGGACTTTGGATTGGAAAGGGGATTAGTGTGGAGGAGGGTAGACCAGTGGCATGAGTATCATTTCCCTGATGTGGGCAATGAGAGAACATCGTCTCTACCTGCAATCTCTCTTTTTTTCAGTTCCATTCGTGCCCAATTTCCTTTTCCCAATCAATTCCATGTAGACTTTTGGATTTCTGATATCACTATGACATTCTAGCTTTCCTCTAGAAAAGAATAAAACAAAATCAGAGAGGCAATAGACAAGCCTTTATTAAGGACCTACTTTGGATCAGGAGCCAGCTGGAGATACAAAGAAAGCCAAACCCCAAAAGATCATAACAAAAAGTCCCAGCTCTTAAGGACCTCATGTCCTTATGGGAGAAATGACATGTCAGTAACTGGTAGGTTACTCCATAATATGGAGTAGATGGAAGGCAGCCTCCAAGGGAATGTACTAAGGGATGGAGGAACTGGAGAAGGGGGGATTTACTGAGTCCTGAAGGAAGCCAGGTGAAACAGGTGAAGGGATAGAGCCTTCCACGTGTGTGTGTGTGTGTGTGTGTGTGTGTGTGTGTGTGTGTGTGTGCATTTGTGTATGTGCATGTGTTTGGGGAGGGGGGCAACCAGTGTGGAGAAACAGTGAGGAGATGAAACATGGTGTTGAAAGAGCAGCCACTGGTAACTACATTATAGATAGAATGGAGGCAAGTAAGGTGTATAACGGCTGCAAAGGCAGGAAGGGCCCCTGTTCTAAGGCACTTTAAATGCCAAATAGCTTTTTTACTTGATCCTGGGACAGTTGGGTTGTTGTGGGGGTTTTTTGGTGGGGGAGGAGTAGAAGATTAGACCTATCCTATAGGAATCACCTTTTCAGTGGAGAATGGGTTTGAGAGGGGAGAGACCTGCGGCAGGAAGACCAATAGTCCAAAAGGAGAGGTGGGAGAGAATGTGAAGTAGAGTGGGGGCTCTGTGAATGAAGAGGAAGCCGCCTGAGGTGTCTGGAAGGTAGAAATGCCAAGATCTGGCAAAAGATTTGGAGATGTAACTGAGAGTGAGGAGTTCAGGAGTCATTGCCTCTAGGGGAGTTGGGAACTTTCTTGATTGACAACTATCTGGGAGACTTTCCATGTGTGGAGGCTGGAGAATGGACGAGCTGTACCTAGAGGGTTCTATTGGCAAGTGAGTGCCGATTCACATCATCTCGTTTGATCCTTACAACTCTAGCATGGGAGGGACTATGGGTATACCCATTTTAGAGACAAGTCCACTGAGGCCCAGTGATTCGGTGGCTTCCTCATGGCCAGGAGTTTCTGGAGCAGGATTGGAATCCAGGTCTTCCTGAATGCCTCCCAGGTTCAAGTGTCTCTGAACTCTGTCCCATTGTTCTCAGTGGCATTGAGTGAACTCTTTCAGATTCATTTGTTGGCCTGTTTGCTTTCTCTAATAGAGTTGGGGTGGGGTGGGGTGGGCTGGGCTGGGGGGAAACCTCGGGGAGTTGGATCGGGCTGTCTTCACTGGCTTTGGTCTGTCTAAGCATAAGCCTTGAGCCAAGAGGACAGAGAGCGCAGCAGGGGAACAGGTCAGAAGGGAATTCGAGGGCGAACTGGCTTGGGGGTTGGAAGGTCTGAGGAGAGCCTCTGAACCCCAAATACCCCAGTCAGTAAAGGAGCAGCTCCCCCAACCAGCCTGGCACTAAGGAGCTGCCAGGCTGCCTACTTGAGGTTTCACTGGGCAGTGTAGCGGTAGGAGGTGTGCGCTGAAGGGGGCCAGTGGCGAAGACCCCAGGACCGCGGACGTCTCAGGGAGCCCCCCCGGAGGGCGGGCCACTGGTGCCACCCAAGGGGCCATGGGAGTGTCCCAGAGGCATACTTCCTTTTCCCGACTCTGCTGGTCAGGAGATGGGGCTGGCCCAGAGGCCGAGCGGCCAGGCCTCAGGGCCCCCAGGGATCCGGAGTGGGGCGGGGATCCCCCTGAGGCCAGGCTGCTCCCACCACCGGGGCGCCATCCCTGGCCATTCTGCGCATCTCTGCCCCACTTCCCTTTCGACTTTGGCTAAGGAGCCCAGGGATGGCCAGGGGAGTTTTCCCTGGCTCCTGGCCAACCTTGGCCAAGGGCTGCTGCCCCATTCTTCGGGCGGCTGGGGAGGGCAGTGGGGTACAGCCGGGAGGAAGGCAGACAATGGGGCGGAACCCCCGCCCTGGGGGGGGGGAGGGCCAGAGCATCCGAGGCTCCCGGGCCTCGGGACGGGCGCCTGGCACGGCGCTCCCCATTCTAGTCCAGCCCGGCCCACGAAGCCAGGCCGGGGCTCCTGGCGGCCTGGCCCGCGCTTCCCCAAACTGCTGGCCCCTGCTTGGGCCGCCCCCGCCCGGGCCGGAGCCCAGGGAGGGGCCCGCGCCGGGCCCTGAGCCCGCCGGCCCTGCCCCCCTGGCCCCCAGCGCCGTGCCCCCCTCTGGGCCGGGCCGCGAGCGGCCGTCGTCGCCCCGGCCCCTGCCCCCCCCCCGCGCCCCCCGCCCTCCCGGGTCCGGCTCGGCCCCCGGCGGCTCCGGGCTCCGGCTCGGGCTCCGCGCAAACAAAGCCTTGATTGACTTTCCCGAAGGGGCGGGGCACGGCGCTGCGGGGCCGCCTCCTCTCGGCCCCCGGATTTGCAGGCCCCGGCCGCTCTGGGGGGCGCGAAGGGTGGGGGCCTCGCCTCCGGGGCCAGGAGGGGCTGCCCCGCACCCACCCCGGCGGACCCGGAGCTCGGGGGGGGGGGCTCGGGGCCGACCGCCCGGAGAGCGGGGCCAGGGCGGGGCAGCCCTGGGAACAAGGGGGTGGGGGGCTCCCCTCGAGGGCAGGGGTGGGGTCCGACGCCCAAGCGGCCCTTTTTCCTGAGCGGGCTAGGTGGGTGCTGGGGGGCGGGGGGCAGGGGCCCGCTCAGCAGTCCGGGCCCAGAGAATCACAGCCCCCCCCCCCCCGCCCCCGCCCTCCGGGGCTTCGGACCCTCCCGGGCCGCAGGGCCGGGGACCCGACCCGTCTGCCCTCCCCCTTTCCTCTCTGCCCTCGCCTGCCACCCTCGCCAACCTCTGGAGCCCGAGGGAAACTGAGTTGGGCTAGAGAGGGGAGGGGAGACGGGGGAGGAGGAGGAGGAGAAGCGGTGAGAAGGCTGTAGACAGGGGGAGGAAGGGGGAGGAGGGACAGGGAGGAGGAGGAGGAGGAGGAGAGGAGGAAGAGAGGGATGACAAGGGGAGAGGGAGAGGAGGGAGGAGGGAGGAGGAGGAGAAAGGGATGACAGGGGGAGAGGGAGAGGAGGGGGAGGGAGGAGGAGGAGGAGAGGAGGAGGAGGAGAGGAGGAGGAGGAGGAGGAGAGGAGGAGGAGGAGGAGGAGAGGAGGAGGAGGAGGAGGAGAGGAGGAGGAGGAGGAGGAGAGGAGGAGGAGGAGGAGGAGGAGGAGGAGGAGGAGGAGGAGGGAGGAGAAGGAAGAGGAGGAGGAGGAGGAGAGGAGGAGGAAGAGGAGAAGCAGAAGGGGAAGGAGGAGGGAAGGAGAAGGAAGAGGAGGAGGAGGAGGAGAAGCAGAAGGGGAAGGAGGAGGGAAGGAGAAGGAAGAGGAGGAGGAGGAGGAGAGGAGGAGGAAGAGGAGAAGCAGGAGGAGAGGAGGAGGACAGGAGAGGAGGAGGAGGAGGAGGGGAGGAGGAGGAGGAGGAGAGGAGGAGGAGGAGGAGAGGAGGAGGAGGAGGAGGAGAGGAGGAGGAGGAGGAGAGGAGGAGGAGGAGAGGAGGAGGAGGAGGAGGGGAGGAGGAGGAGGAGGAGAGGAGGGTACGAGGGACGGTCTGTCGCGGGACGGTCTGGGCAGCTAGGGCGCCGGGCCGGGAGGAGGCGGCAGGAGCAATAACAGCCGGAACAACAACAACAGCCGCGCCGCGCCGCGCCGAGAGCCGCGGCCAGCCCAGCCCAGCCCAGCCCAGCCCAGCCGCGCCGCGCCGCGCCGCGCAGCCACCGGCTCCCAGCGCCCGCACCGGCGATCGCGATGGCCCTGCGGAGCCCCGAGTCCGGAGCAGAGAAGGGGCCCTGGCAGGCGGAGGCGGAGGCGGAGGCGGAGGAGCAGGGCAAGGAGAAGGGGAAGGAGCCGGCCAGCAGCCCCGAGCCCGAGCTCACGGTCAGCACCCGCGGCCCCGGCTCCGGCCCCGGCCCGGGCTTCCAGCCCCCCGAGGGGGGCTACGGCTGGCTGGTGGTGTTCGCCGCCACCTGGTGCAACGGCTCCATCTTCGGCATCCAGAACTCCTTCGGGATCATCTACACCATGCTGCTGAAGGAGGAGGGAGGGGACAAGAGCCAGCAAGAGTTTAAGGCAGGTGAGTGTCCACCCCCCCCCCCGGCCCCCGGCCGCCCCCTCGGCGCCGCTCACCTGGCCCGCCCCGCCCTCGCCGCGGTGCGCCCCTGCCCTCCGGGGCCGGGCTCCCGCCCCACCTGCGCGCCCCGGAGCCCCCCGCCACCTGCCCCCGCCGGCCCGGGGCTCGGCCGGCCCGCTGGAAGCGGCCAACTTTGCCATCCTCGCCTCCCCGGGCTGCTTTCAAATTCCCAGCGCGGGCGCGTGTGCCGGGGCAGGGCCAGCGTCTCCACTTCTCTGTGATCCCGAGTGGGGGGGGGGAGCGGGGAGGGGAGCAGCGGGGACCCCCCAAGGAGCCGAGCGGGGGGGAGGGCGCGCCCGTAGGCACGGCACGCCAGACGGGCACATGGCAGACAGACGTGCATGTGCACGAGTGTATCTGGGTGTGAATACACACGCGTGGGGGGGGGGGGCTGCCCAAGTTACGGTTTGCCCGCCACAGCCCTGGCCAAGCAAAGCGTGCCTACACCCCGCCCTCCTCCCGCAGCAGCTTGCCCCCCACCGCACTCCTAGCCCGCACTAGACGCTGGGTGTTCAGGGCTGCTGAAGGAGCTGTCCGAGGGCCCCTCTCTTGGGCTCTGCAGCCTCTGAAAGGTGCGGGATGGGGGGCAGAGGGCTCCTTTCTCTTCCCCGTCCCAGCCCCCCCCCCCACTGGTGCAAACACACACGTCTCACGTTTGCCCGCTCCCTCGCTCCCACGCGCGGGTTTCGGCATCAGGAAAACCCCAAAGGCCTGAACCGCCTAGCCGCCACATCGCAGAGGGGCCTCGACCCCTCGGCCAAGCAGGGCGCCAGAGCTGACCTTGGCCAGGGAGCCCAGGGAAACTTGGAGGCTGGGGATGGGAGCAGGGGAGATAGGGAGAGGTGCCCCTCAGAGGCCAGGAAGCAAGCTTTCTCCCAATGGCTGCCCCGACAGGGTCCCCTCCGTCCTGTCAGGGCCGATCACCAGGGCATTGTGCCTAAACTGCGTGCTCATGTCATTGCCCTCAGGTTGGGGAAATCGGGGCAGGAGCCTCTGCCTGGGTGACCTATTTCAGTGGCCCTCCCCCAAGTCCCGCAGCTCCTGGGGCCTGCTCCAAAGCCCCCCGGGTGGACTGGCTGCTACATGGTAGGGCCTCGAACTTGGAGCCTGGCCCACTCTCTCGATCTGCCGTCCAAGGGTCAGTTTGGGCCCGCCAGGGCCTGGAGTCCAAAGCTCCAAGGACCCTTAGCTCGTGGCCTGTGCAGTGAGGTGGGATGGGGGCAGCGCTGATGCCCTAGAAGCTTGGACGCTGCTCTGACTCTTCCATTGCTGGAGCCCCTTGGCATGGTGAGCTCCTGCGCCCAAGTCCCCACCTCCAGAGCCCAGTATAATGCCTTTTTGGGGGGGGCTAAATAAATGCTTTTGGCTTTCCTCACTGAACCTCAGTTTCCTCATCTGTTAAATGGGATCCGAAATGACTTCACTAACAACTTTTCAGAGTTGCTTATGAGGCAAAAAGACCTTTCAGGTACCAGAGAAATGTGAACTATCTCTAGCTGGTACTCGGGAAGCTGGTGCAGACATGGCTCTACTGCCAAATTCTGGAGAGCTTGGAGGGTGGGAGGGGGAAACCAACTTTAGCATAACTGCAGGTAATAGGTGGGTGACAGACTCCCCCGCCCCACTTCCTTGCTGGCCCTATAAGGAGATAGGATGCAAAAGGGAGAGGCTGCTCTGCAGGTCAGAGAGGAACAGTCACTACAGTAACTTGAGGTCCTCACAGTCCAGGAAGAACGGGCTCTTCTTCAAAAAGGGCCAAATGCCCCCCACCCATTCCTAAGCAACCAGGCAATCCCTCTCCGGATTTCCATAGCCTTCAGAGAGTCCCAGAACTTCCCAATAACAAGGGACCTTCTCTGTTGGAGCTGGGAGGACCTTAAAATACAAAGAATTTGAAGCTCACGAGATCTTAGACCATTAGACATCAGCCTGGAAGGGACTTTGGAGACCATTGAAACCGGGGATTCTTACTCTAGGGCCCAAGGACCCACAAGGGGTCTGGGTGGATAGATTGGGGAGGGGGGACAGGGAAAGTCTGGGACTTTAGATGGGAAAACAATTGTACAGAAAATTTGGATTTTCACTCACCTCTTACCGAAATGGCTTTTCTTTTAACGTTTTAAGACCTAATTCTGAAAAGGGATAACCAGGTGGCCCTAGAATCCCCAAAGTGGTCCATGAAAATACACAAATCAAGAGCCTAGCCTCTAATTCAGCTTCTTAAAGGGTAGAGAACAGAGATCCAGAGAGGGATCGATTTGTCAAACCTAGGACTCCTTCCTTGTGATAACTTTAGGATTTCTCACCTTAATGGGAGAGAGAGATTTCAGGATTGAAAATTAAATAAAACTGAATTAAAAAAAAATTCCAACAACCACATCTTCCAGCCAAGCCAAGCAACCCTTCTACCACATTTCCCCTTTCTCCTCATTTTTCTTACATGTTATCCCCCCCTCACTCATTTTCCTCCAGCCAATCAATATTCCTGCTCTGAAGGCTACCAGTGGCAGTGGGGATTCCAATATCATCATCTCTGTTGGGGCCCTTCCAGGGTCAGACCACCCACTCTGGGTTTGGCCCCATAGCAAGGGAATAGATACAAAGACCCCTTAGGGAGATAGGGGAGAGGGTGACCGATCATCCGATTTTTCTTCATGTCTGAGATACCTTGCAGCTGAAAAATGTTGTGATTCTAATTTCACCTAATATAAGGAGGTCGTATCTTATGACTGAAAGGGAGTGGGATTTGGAGTCTGGAAAGAACTGAGTTCGAATCCCCATTCAGACATGTGCCAGCTTCATGAGCCCAGGCAAGACCTTTTACTTCCATTTTCTCAAACATCAAATGGCACCTTGGGACTTGGAGTTGATACTAGAACTTGCCTGCCTGTGTTACCTACTTTATCAATATTATTTTGAGCTCCTCGAAACCTTATTGCCTTATAATTTCATTTCATTTATCTTTACTTCCTCAGGGCCCTAAGCCTGTGCTCATTTGCCCAGCTGAAATCTCCCTAGATAACCTTGGGTTGAGATGCACTGCCTCTTTGGCCCCTGGGTGTGCCCTGTCCCAGAGTGTGGGGGAAGCAGGCAGGGACCTGGCCTTCAGCCCATTCTGGAGTGGGGGCTCTAGAAAAGAGTTATGGAGCCAAACCCAAGAGAACACGCCCACTCAGTTGTTAGGAGCCTGGCCCTGTATCCACAGGGTCTCTCTGTGTAGAAGACAGCTGTGGGGTCGAATGGGGAGAGAAAGACTGGAGCCATCCAAACTAGGATGGAAGCTGCCCCCCCCCCCAACCAAGTGACAACATGAACCCTTGGAAACCATTTCCCTGTGGAAAACTATTGCTGGCCTCCCCTTCCCCATACTCCAAGGCAAACAGCAGAACCCTAGGTTTAGGGGAAATCAAAGTGAACACATCACACTCTTCCTAGAGGTTTGAGACCCTGATGCCCATGTGACCTTATGAAAGGCCCTTGGCTTCTGCATCTCAGGTTCCTCCTCTAGAAAATGAGAGGATGGGGCTGCTATCCCATCTCTCCCCATGTCCTATAATCTTTAGTCCAAGCAAAACTGATCCACCCATGCTCAGATAACCCAGACCTGGAAAGGACCTTCGGAATGAGGACAGGACTCTTACCAATTCAGACGGGCACCTTCTCTGTAACCTATGGTCTTAGAGAGTTACCTGAAGCACCAGACTCATATGAAGGGGTTTGCTAAGGGTCTTGAAACCACTGTGTCCATGGCCAGCTCACTGTCAGAGACAGTATCAGAAGGGACCTTGGTAATCAGTTTCTCTACCCCCCCCCCTGATTTTATAGAAGAGGAAAGTGAGGGAGGTTCAGAGAAGGAAGGGGACTTGACTAAGGTCTCACAGACAGTAGGAAGCAGAGGCAGAAGCCAGCCCTTCACATCACACTGGGGTGCCTCTCTGGTATTCTGATAGCTTTAAAGCTACTATCCCATATAAGCTGGGGGATCCAACTGGATCTGTACATGGCAACAGCAGTTGGGACTCCATAGTGCTATTTGGACAAGGCCCAAGTTAACGTGTTGGGAACAGGTAGGTCCGGCATGCGCTCCTAGGGGGCCAGAAGAATCAGTCCTGGAAGGCCGGGATCAAGGAGCTGGGGATGGTGCCAAAGTGTGTGATGAGCAGCTTCAATTAGTTGGAGCCCGAGAGAAAGGTAGAGAAAGGCAGCTGTTAGAATTAGGCAACTGTAGACCCCTGACCAGTCACAATGAGAGGCAGCTTTTATAGGGCCATTAAAAAATGCCTACCTAGTGGGAGGTCTAGGCTGTTCGGCACTCAGAGAAAGGAGGATAAGGCAAAGGAGTCCCAGGATAGGGTAAGGATAATACCAAACAATAAACGTAACATGTATCTGGCACTTGAAGGTTGTAAAACTCTTATTTCATTTGATCCTGGGATGGGAGTGTCATTTACAGATGAGGAAACTGAGGCTGAGAAAAGTTAAATCAGAGGCACACATCTAGGAAGTGTAGGTATTCAATCTTAGGTCTTCCTGCCTCCAAGCTCCACTGCACCACCCAGTCCTCCATAATAACCATCAGTCACATTTCTTTGACACTTTGAGATTGGCAAAATGTGTTTCTCCTAACCACTTAGGGAGGTTGTCACTGCAAGTGTGATACCCAATTTACTTGGTGGAGTGACTTGTCCTGGGTCACAGTTTGGAAGTGACCAAAGCAGAGATCCAAGCCCAGTTGCTTCTGGTTCCAGGTTTACTGTTCTGTTCATTGGTGGAAAGGATTGGGATCTCCTGAAACAGGCTTCCCAGCTCCAGGCCCAATAGTTTCCTCACACCTAAGGCCAGCCATCCGTCCCTGCGTGGGGAGGATGGAGACTGGGAGTTCTGACTTCTCAGGTCCCTCCAAGGTCTGCTAGTCTGCATCCAAGTGTATGTTCTGTGACATCACATTCTTTCCCACTCACCTGGCATGAGTTGTGACTCACTCACATAGGAGAATGACGATCTGCCAGGCTGCCTGGGGCCTGGGGGTGGGGGGAGCCCAGTGAGGTGTGTCTCCATGGCTCTTTCCCAGTTGGGAAGCTGATTCCTAAAAAGTCTACCTAGACTTACAAGTGCTTGGGTGATTCTCTGACTTTTCTTTGCCTCCCAGAGGTAGACATGGTAACATTCATTGCTCATTGATCCTTCTGACAGCCCATTCTACAGAGAAGGACACTGAGACCCACAGAAGGAAAGTGACTTTCCCAGTTATACAACTAGTAAGCATTGGAGTAGGCACTTGAATCTAGCTCTTGTGACTCAAAACTCAATATTTTAAAGTGGAATTTGGAAATCCAGGCATCTCCAAGCTCCGCAGGCTTTCTGGGTTGAGATTTTTCTTATAAGCTTCTGGCCTTCTGACCTAAGGGAAGGAGCCCTGACCCAGTAGTCAGGAGATGTGGTTCTGTCATTGACTTTTCAAATGATCTTAGACCAGTGACATGTTCTTGAATGTCAGTTTCCTCCTCTGTAAAATGAGTAGCTTGGACTGGATGACTCCTGGGGTCTTCTCCAACACATAATAGGACATTCCATGACCCTTTCAGCTCCCCCAAGCATTTAGCAATGATTTTTTATTGTACATGGTAGGCAAAAATATGAAGAATGAAGCCCACTTCTTATATCAGTGCTCACACCAGTTTCCTGGGTGAAAAGCTTTTCTTTCCCCTTCAGTGCCCTTTTAAAAAACCATTTATTCTCTTGGCTTGAATCAAACAACAGGTGGATTTTCAGCATGAAAAGGAATGAGGGTTTAGGGAGTAATCTCAATAAGAGAACAGGCTTTGTGAGAAGATACACACACACACACACACACACACACACACACACACACACACACACACACACAAAGGGTACTTATGTTAACAAGTGTCAGAACCAAGATTCACACCCAGGGTTCTTTACTCTTAAGTCCTGTGCTCTTTCTAGGGTGACTTGGATTCTATAATGGCTCTTCCCAAAGCTTACATCCTCCATTCTAAAAGCCCTTAAACTTCTGATATTTTTGGTTGTAAGGACTCTTCAGCCTCTGACACTTTATGTCCCTTTCTACTTCTGACAACTTGTGTGCCCTAAGGCCCTTCCTGGTTGGGGTAGTGTATATCTTTAGAGACTCATCTCAAAAGGATGGAATAGGCAATGTATTAGAGCCACAAGAGGTTTCCCCATTCACTTCCTTACCTCAGGGTCTCTCCCAGGCCTCCCTAATTAGACATGGGGAGATCACATCTGGAGGACTGTAGTTTGACAAAGCTAGGGACTCTCTCCAGCCCCTGGTCTCCCCAGATGCCAGCAGAGCACTAAGGGGGGAGATGATTGCTTTCCTGCCCTGAAGGTGGAGCTGTGGGTGCTAATGTACAAGTCGGTGGGGAGCACGGCCTGGGCTGAGCACTGGTAAGAAGGCACGTGCTTCTGAACCCCTGCAGGTACTCATCTCTTTGGCTTTGGCTTCTGTTTCCCTGGAGTCAGGGTAGGGCCTTGGAGGAAGGACATTCTCCTCCCCAACTTGTGTTCCTTTTCGGCTCCTGCTTATCACAATCCCTAGATGGACTTGCTCCGCCTTTGGTGTGCTGGAAAGAGCTCTGAATTTGGAATCTGAGTTTGAATCCTGGCTCTGCCACGAATTCTCTACCTGGGTGACTTTGGACAAGTCCTTTCTTCCCTCTAGGCCTCAGTGGCCCTCTCTGTGAAATGGAAGGGATTGGACTTAATGACTCAAACACTATGATCCCTTTTCTCCTTGCCTCAGGTCTCTCTAAGTTTCCACATTATTCAACTGCAGCTTGGGACATTGTCATGAGAACACACCCATTAGAGAGACTCTCTGAACATTTTAGTTCATCCTCATCATTGTCTCTATCCTTTGGATGAGTTTCTAAGTACACACACACACACACACACACACACACACACACATACTCATCCTGGGTCTAGGAAGATGGAAGCTCCCACATCTCCTTCCTTAAGGGATTCAGGGCCACTATAGTTCCCTTGGCTTTTGTTGATTCTCTTGCTGCTTAGTCCCTGTGTAACAGCTAGGACTAGGGACAGTGCCAGGACAAATGACCCAGAATAAATACCACTCCCACTTGTCTAGCTCTTTACTCCTCCCCCCTCCCTCCAACACCTTGCCCATCACAGTTCAGACACAGGTCAGAAGTGTCTCATTGCCTCAGTGGTCCCCAACAGTAGGTGGGGAGGAAGCCAGAACTAGACACTCTTTAGTTAGCAAACATTTATTAAGACTCACCATGTGCTAAACCCTAAGACAGACAGAAGCTGGTCTCTGCTCTCAGGGAGCTCATAGTTGGGGGGGGGGGGGTAGAGGAACAACACAATGAAACTTGGTGCAAACAAATTATATACAGTATAAATTGGAAATAATAACTATATGGGAATTAAGGGGATCCCTTAAAAGTTTCTTAGAGCAGGTGACTTGAAGGAAGCCAGATGGCTGATATGAGGAAGGAGAGTCTTCCATACATGGAGGACACCCAGCCAGTAAACATTCTCAGAGTCAAGAGATGGAGTACAGTAGGAAGGAGACCAGGATCACTGACTGGAAGGATATGGTGTAAAGACTAAAAAGTGGGGAGCAGAGGAAGTTGTGAAGGGCTTTGCGCACACAACAGGAGACTGTCTGATGCTGGAGGTGACAGAAAGCCAGGTTACGGAGTAGGGAAAGGTCACTCAACCAGCTAACTGGATTGAGCCTTGTTGTAGGCAGCCCCACCAGCATGAGGAATGAGACCAAGTTCCCAGCGCCTTTTTCTTCCCCTACTTTGGCAAGGCAAAAAGAAGGCTACTAGGTGCCTGAGGGGGACCTTGGTCATCTTACTCACCACCAATTGGAGGGAGCCCCAGCATGGTGGCGAGAGTGCCCAAAGAAACAAATGTCCAAAGGTTCAGAGATCTGGCTTGGTGTTCTAGTCAACATTATTTCCTGTCAGTGCTTCCTCATTTGCAAAATGGCATCAGACTCTATGACCCCCAAGGGTCAGTCCAACCACCCCAGCAAATGATACTCTAGGTTTAAGGTCCACTTCAGTCCCTTCAGCTTTACACAGGAAAAGGTGTGTCTATGTTATTTTTTTAAGATTCATCGCAGCTTAATTTTTTTATATATTTTATTTTTAATTCAATTTTATTTTATTTTTAGTTCCAGATTCTCCCCTTCCCCCACCGCTTGCAAAGGCAAGAAATATAAAACCCATTGCAAATATGAAGTTATGCAAACCAAATTTCTGCATTAGCCATGCTTGGGGGGTGGGGGGGGAAGGACAAACAAACGAGCCAAAGAGAATCAAAATATGCTTCCATCATACACTGAGTCCGTCAGTTTGGTAACAGAAAAGGTTTTCATTGAGTTTGTCACAGAGGCTTGCCAGCTTGTACAAGGGCATGAGCTGCCAGCCCAGGGCTCTCTAGTAGGTACCCCCCTGATGCCACACACGCCCCAGGCAGAGAGGCCCACAACACAAAGCTTTAGTGTGTGTTCGAGCCTGGAGACCAGACTCTTGCCATTTACTAATCATGTGCCCTTGGGCACTCAGTTTCCTACTCTATAAAATGGGCACAGTGATTCTTGCCCGCCCTTCCTATCATGACTTTTGCAAGGATAGTACTTTGTAACCCCTTTAAAACATGATAGAAATATTTTATCATGTTTGAACAAGAGCAATGGAGAACAGTGAGCATGAACATAGGCAGAGCCCATCCAAGCCAACCCTGTCATTTTGCAAATGAGAAGAATGAAGGGAGAAGTGATTTGCCCAAGGTCACACAGCTGAATTCCTATGTCAAACCAATCCAGAAATGTGGGCTGAGAGCTACCCGGGAACAAGGCCAACCACCCTGACAGAGAAGAGTCAAAACGAACCCAGGAAGATAGTGGCCAGAAAGAGGCACACATCCGTGAGTGGGCCAGATGTGGGGGCACAACGGCACCTGAACTTTCCTAGGGTGCTTTTTGATCCCAACTCATAGGGTTTGGGGAAAAGGGAGAGGGTAGAGTTCTGTGCTTAGGGACAGGACCTGAGTTCTAGTCCTCCTCCTCATAATGCCTCTGAGACCTTAAATGACTCACTTCCCCTCTCCCGGACTCAGTTTCCTCATTTATAAAAAGCATGGGGTTGGGCTCAATGAACTCTAAGTTCCCTTCTAGCTTAAAAATCTGTGCTTTTGTGATCCCATGAGCTGGGGAATAAAAAATGTCACCCTCTTTTTTACAGAGGGAAGGGAATTGACTTACCCAACCTCTAACGAGTATCAGAGCCAGACCTCAAACCCAGGTCTCCTGAGTCCAGGCATGGCTCAGAGGCTCACAAAGTACATGTCAGAGGGGTTCCTTTCTGGCCACATTTTCATGTCTAGAACAGGAGTGGCCACAGTAGCCTCAATTTCCCTTCTTCTGGGAGCGATGGGGTTTATATACAGTTCTTTTGCATTCTTTGAGGGTAGCGATCATTGCTTTTCTCTATATTCCCAGCACTTAATCGCTTGCTGACTGTCTCCTTCACTTCTTGGCCTCATTTCACAGAGGAGGAAACAGAAAGGTAAAGACACTTGGCAAAGGTCACACAGCTTCTAAGTCTGAGAGCCAAGATTCCACAAGTCTCCACCTCCCAAACCAGAGCTGGATTTGTCTCCTGGCCTCTCTCTCTCCCCCAAACTCTGCCCTCTCATGCTCAGAGGCTGTCTGGCCGCTGGGGATTTGGACTGGATCTTGGGAGGTGTGGAAGAGGGACTTTCCTGGCCTAGTGAGGAAAGTGAAGGTTGTCACTTCAGACCTTCAGGGGTGGGAAGAGGAGGAATGAAGCAATGAAGGAAGGAACTCCCTTCCAAGACCACGGCTGCGGCAGGTCCAACTCTGCCACTTACTGCTTCCCTTCTTTTCCCTATCTATAAAAGGGACCTAATGGAGCCTTGCCTCCATCCCTCACTGGGGTCTTGGGAGACCCAAATGAGATAATAAAAGAAGGCGAAATGTTTGGTAAACTGTGGCTGGCCTCAGAAATGTGGGTGACCCGTCTTAGGATGTGACGGCCACAAAGTCCCTCCCAAATGAGCTGCGAGTAGGATCTAGGCCTCCTGGGCTCCACTTTCATGCGGCACCTGTGTGCTAGGTTCCGAGGATCCAAGAGAGGACCCCTCTCAACACTACCCAGTCCTTTAGTCAGAAAAGAAGAACTCTCCCAGCTCTGGATTTACTCTGATGATCTCCCATAGTGTTACACGGCCTCTCCCTACAATTGGGCCAGAATTGTGTCTTATACATATAGATCTGGTCAAAGGACCTGAATTCAAATATTACCTTCTTACCACTGAACACATTATTCCCTCCCCCCTTTAGGTCTGTTCAAATGAGGGGGTTGGACTGGAACTGTTAAGATCCCTCTTCCAGCTCTGAAAACCATGGTCACCCAAGCTCGGCCTCCTAACTTTGAGGAAGCTCTTCTGAGGAGCTACCCTAGATCCTTCCTGCTGCCCCACGGCGCATCCCCTGGCTCATTTCACCCCCTCGCTACTATGCCAGTCTGTTCTTGTCTTGCCCTGGCTTATTGTCCCACCTCTTCCTCCATTGGATTCTTTGGGAACATGAGCTGGGGCCCCAGGGCAGAAGAGGACTGGCTGTATTTGCTTTGTATCTCAGCTCCTGGGAAACCCAGCAAGGGGAACTCTCAGCATTCTGGAATCCAGAGTTCCAAACTGTCAGAACTGGAAGGGACCTGGGAGCATAGCATGTTAGACTTGAGGAGGGGTCCAAAAAAGCATTGAGTCCAATGTCTTCTCCTCATAGATGAGAAAACTGATGACTCCTAAAAGGAAGGTGACTTGTCTAAGGTCACATGGCAAACTTAAGAAAAAAAGATGTCTATACTGTAATACAGTCACGGAAACAAGACATGTTGAAATATTTACAGTGCTTGGCAAGGAACTAGCAAACCTCCACTCATGTCAACGACTGAGTTCTTTTGCTGCAAATTACCAAAGGTAGAGGGAGAGAGGGCGGGAGAGGATTTGAGGTGGGGCCTGGGGTGTCCGTTTCTCCCCAGGGTTCTCTCACTGAACTTTCAGCTCAACAGCAGGTACTAGGGAAGGAGGAAAGGGATATTTAGAGGGGCTGTTGGTCTTCAAGCACAGGGGGGGCCCTCAAGCCCTTTGTAGTCTCCTTTGGAGCTCTGTGGGTTTCCTTATGGTCTAAACAGGATATAGGTCCTGAGGAATATCGGGCCTGAAACTGAGGCTCGAGGGCCCCTGGATACCAGGGAGCCAGCAGCTGGGACACAGAGAAGAGGAGGAGAAGAAGGAGAAGGAGGCGGGGTTCAAGAAGGCTTTCATCAAATGTTTCTCGGTGGATGTCTAGGGAGGTCCCACCAGGCAGTCATGGGCAAACAAAAAAGAGGCCTCCCTTTCTTTGCAAAGAACAAAGGACCAGTCGTGGGAGCCCTTCCCCTGCTGGGGCAAGACTTCAAACCTATCATCTTAATCCCCATCAACAGGGGGGTGGGTGGAGAGGGCGAAGCTAGGTGCCAAGTGGAAGCTGGGAGAGGGAGGTCCGGGATGAATGTTGGCGGGTGGCAAGGATGTGGGCCTCGTCTTCAGGAACTCCACAGCCTTAGAGGGAGGGACAGGGACAAATGAACACTTAAAGACAAACAAAATACAAATCCAACATGGAGACACCAATGATTGAAAGGCATCAACACCAACCTAACCAGTTTCAGCTGGACTAAGGAGACTGCCAGAATGTTGAGAGATGTTGGAAATGGGATTTGTTCAGGAGGGTCATCGAGACAAGAGGTGCATTTGGAGCTATGCATGAAGGGAAGGACCTGGCTTACATCCACAATCCAGAAAGGGGAGCTATTCATACTTTAATTTGTGATGTAACACCCCAAGTTTACACAGACCAGACTTAACCTTCAGAACTCCCCAAAATCTTCTCTTTGACATCTTTGCCCCCACCCACAGTTTCTTTTGAAAGCTCAGATGATAGCTTGTATTTGGATTTCCACAGATCAGAGTAAAAGAGTCCATAGTTCCCATTCAAGCAGTCAAGGTAGCAATCCACACCAGGTAAAGGACAGCCTTTATAAATACTACAGTGCACACACACACACACACACACACACACTACAAACAGAATGTTCATAAACAATTCTCCCTTTCCACTGAGGTGTATGTACCCTTCCCCTAGACCCTTATGGTCCTCAAGGCTTGAAATTGCCCCCTACAATGAAAGAAACCTGAGTTTGCTAGGGAGGTGATGCCCCATCCCCTTCAGCATTCTAGTCATCCCATCCCAGAGCCCTCTACAGGTCTCCATCCTTCCCTGGTATAAGCCTATAGGCTTATATTGCCCCGGAAAGAAAATATGCTGGATTGCTAGGGAGACTCTCTCATCGAACATCACTTTTCAAATAATCAGGTTTTTTGTTTCTTTCTATCCTGTATCCCAGAGTTTCACTCTTTAAGAAGGCTTGAGGGTTCCAAAGCTCTCAACATATCTCCAAAAGGCTGGAGGTTGAAAAAGTCCCACATCTTTGTCATATTGTTTCTTCTCCATGTTTCTTTCTACTTCTGGAGGCCAATAGACTCCATCTCTCTGACGGCATGGCCTGGGCCAGGAACCCCCTGAATCTCTCAGGCCTCATGGGTAAAAAGAGGTATAACTCTAGTATATATCTCTGCCCCTGGGCTGCCTTTATAAGCTGGTGGGGCAAGGGGGAGGGGAGGCAGCCACACAGGTTTCTTAATCACCTCCTTCTCCCCTGTATCTTAACTTTCTTCTGGCCTGTGCTCCGAGCTCTTAGCATCTCTCCAGAAAAGGGGCAGGGGTAGGTAGTCTCAACAGAAAGGGTACCTCAAACCCACAGCAGCACAGACTTAAAACATTCCCCAATTCTCACAAGTAGGTGCCAAGGGCGCATGTTCACGATCTCCATAGGAAGGTCCACTCAGAGTCTCAAAGGTTCACTTCAGCTAACTTGATCAGGGAGCTCATCAACCCCCTACAATACTGGGGGGAACAGTACTGTTTATGCAAACCTAAGGAGAAACAGACTGAAAGATGAGCCCTCATAAACCCCAAGGGCTATGGGGTCCTGATACTCTCAAGGTGTTCTGGGAAATGGTAGTAGAACAGGGAAGGGGGCACTCCACATCATTTAAGTTCTGGACTTCCAAGTTAAATTAAATCAAATTTCCTGGCATTGGCAAGACCTCTTGGGACTCACTCTCCTTCTCTGTTAAATATGTGTGGGGGAGGAGGGATTGAGGAGGGGAAGGCAGGACTGCTTGCTCTTTAAGGCCCCAATCAGCTCGAGCATTTCTTTGTTCAATTCAGTTTAAATTGACAAACATTTAATAAGGACAAGTTGGGCACTGTGTTAGTTGCAGAATATAACAAAGACAGGCACAAAATAGTCCTTGCCTTCAAGGAGCTTATGTTATACTGGGGAGAAACAATATAGAAAGAAAAATTAAATAGCATATACATAAAGTAATTTCCTTTCCACTCTGATATTGTCTTAGCTCCAAGGCTAAGCTCTGACATTCCCTGTTCTAAGGGCCCTCCCAGTCCTAACATTCCCTATTCTAAGGGCCCGCCCAACTGGGCTAGCCTACCAGTCTGGAAGTGGGACAGCTCCCAAATTACTCAGTCCTGATTGCTCAATTACTTTGTCATTGGTCCTTTGTTCTCGCATCTAGCCTCAGATGCCTTTGAGGTGACGGACGGGGCTGGCAGAAGCTGGAGTACTTCACCAACATCTCCATGGGCCTGAAAGATAATCATTCATGAAACACATTGAAAAGTCTATGTTCAATTCAAGCCCCCCACCGGGTACCTAACCATGTGATTATCCTGTGAGAAATAAGGAAAAGAAATTGTGTTCCCTGCTCGAAGAGCTCATTATCCAGTTACAGAACTAACATACCCTAAACAACACTGTCTAACCAAGTGCTATGTCAACTAAGACCAAAAGCCAACTCACAAATACTGTGGGTAGTCTAGTAGAGAAGCAACGAATGTAGCATTTCCCAAGCCGAAAGATGCCTAATGGAAATCAGCGAGGTCAACTCTTCATTGTTTTAGCCATGGAAGGAATGTTTATGGCATAGCAAAGAGTAGAGCAAATACTAGAACAGCTGGCATTTCTCCAACCCCTACTATGTGCTGGGCACACTATGCTAATTGTGTTGCAATTATTATCTCAATTTGATCCACGCAGGTGTTATTATTATCCCTAATTTTATAGATGAGGAAACTGAGGCAAACAGAAGTTAAGTGACTTGTCTGGGATCACACAGCTAGTAAGTGTCAGGAGGTCACATTTGAACCCAGACTTTCCTAACTCAAGACCTGATGCCCTCTATCTACTGCCCTGGGCCTTCTGCTTCCCAGCCCTGAAAGTTTTCTCTACTGCCATGATTATGGTGTAGATTAGTTCTGGAGGACTTTGTAAAAGAAGTTGGCTTGAACATGACCATGAAGAAAGGGACCCCAGAAGAGGGTAGTGACTTGAGTTACAGTAGAAAAGCTAGGATCAGAAAATGGGTCCCCCTTGACTTCGAAACTCCAGGGTCTTTTCTGCCACACAAGGATGAAGAGGTGTTAAAGTAGCCATGGCAACCTTCCTGGAGACTCATGGGATTCTAGGAGTTTGAAATGGAAGGGGCTTTGAAATCATTGAGTCCAACATGTCCATTTTAGAGATAAGGAAAATGAGGCCCAGAGTGTATAAATAAGAGGTCAGGATGATGTCATGGAAAGTGTCTCCAAGGACTTGGAGATGGGGAGAGAACTGAATTTGAATCCCATCTCTACCACTTACTAGCAATACGACCCTGGACGATTTACTTCTCCTCAAAGTCTCCTCTCTATAAAATGGGGCTGAGGACACTTGGCCTGCTTATGTTGTACATTATATTTGGGAGAAACACTGTGAAAATTCAAACCAAGGTAAGTAAGCCCCAGAATTTCATGACCATTTAGTGGCAGGCCTAGAAATCAAAGCTGGAGCCTCTCACTCAATCCTATGGGCATCATGAGGGTGGAGTGAAGTGGTCCCAGTTGACTTCTTGGGAGATGATGGGATTGCAGTCTCCATGACTTTAAATATCCTGGAATCTCATGCCCCCCTGCTCCCGGCCCCCCAACCTCAATCCATTGAGGGATCTGAGGCTCAGGGGCACACAGTGTGTTAGCAGGAGAACCATGTCTCAAATCTAGGGCTCTTACCAGAGGAATTCCTCAGGAGAGATCCAGAGGAGTTGATACAAGAACTGTGCCTTAAAAGCTTCAGCTAAGTGGAGAAGCACCTCTGGGAGAGGTGCTTGCTTGGACACTCTCCAGAAGCAGTCAGATTAGACACATGGCCTAGTGAGTCATCCTTCCCCATTGGGCCAACACTGCCTGACCAAGAGAGGAGAAGGGAGGGGCCTGGAGAAGCTCTGGAAGTGGGCGTAGGGATATTTCGGGGAAGGGGCCAGGGGCCCAGGGGTACTAATGGGCACTTAGCCAGGAAATGAGAAGTGTGCCAGCGGAGGATGAAATCACACCCTGCCCAGCACCTGTTACTTCAAGTGGTGTGTGGTCAGAGCTCTGGCTCTGAGCTATGGGGATCTGCAGTGGAATCCGGGTCCTAACTCTGTCTATGACCTTGAGCAAGCCCATTGCCCTCTTTGGACCTTGTTTTTCTTCTCTCTAGAATGCAAAGGTTGAAATGGCTCATCTCTGTGAGCCTTTCCAACTTTAACTCTTGTGATTCTACTCGAATGGGTTGGTATTCTGGCACCAAGCCCAGAGGGCCTGAAGGGAGTTCTCTGAAAGAACATGCAGAGAAAGCGGGCCCTGGGAGCCTCCAGGGGCCCAAAGTGAGCAGCTGGGAGAAGGCCTAGAACTGAAGGCAGGCCTATTCTCTATTAAGTACTGGGTCCTCAGACTTGGAGAAAAGAGCTGTTTGGGAGCCAGTAAAGGGAGGGAGCAGGAAGCTCAGAAAAGTGGCCTCCCTTGGCCAAGGTCACAGAGCTAACTAATGACAGAAAGGGCTCCGGTCTTCTGTGGCCAGCCCAGGGTTCAAGAAGCATTGCCATGGAATAGTAAGATGTGCAGGCGATGGGCTCCTGGACTCCTCTGAGTGGACAGGGATCTCTCACTTCTGGTCACTTTCACAGAAATGGAATTTGATAGCTGAGAAAGCCTTTGGCAGCTGGCCAATCCAACCCATACTATAGGAAGCATCATTATCTCCATTTTATAGAGGAGCAAATTGCCCATCCGAGTCTTTCCAGGTTCCCCTGGGAGGCTATAGCTCGTATCAAGGATTCTAGAAGGTTCTGGGCTCCAGGGGGGCTGGTGAAACCTGTGATCCTCAAACTAGTCTGTCGCTCTGCACATCTGTAAAGGGGTGTGTGTGTGTGTGTGTGTGTGTGTGTGTGTGTGTGTGTGTGTGTGCACATGTCTGTGAATTTTAACTATTGACAACCCAATTCCAGGCTGGGTGAGCCTGGGGTCCTTGCAGTCTAGAGAAACCAGGGTGCCTACTTTGGACCTAAATAAATCAACCTACTACAATGTACACTATGCCTCTCTCCCTAAGAGATAAGCCTGCCAAGCCACCTCTCTGGCCCAGTGGCCTCTAACGCTCCGACAGCCCCCACCTCTGCACTCCCAGTTGGAAACTGAGCCTATTGGCTCAGCTAGCTAAGAGGACGAGGGAAATCCCCACCCCACTTGCCTCAAGCACGAAACCAGTGTTGCTGAAGAACAAATAACAAAAAGTTCTGGGTTATTGGATTGAAGGTGGTCAAAGAGGTCCCTGAACCGGTTTCCTTTCTTGAGAAATGAGGAGGTTGGATAAGATGGTCCTTTAAGTCCCTCCAAGCCCTGAAATTCTCTGTTCTAAGGTCCCTTCCAGTTCCATAAATCTATGGTTCTCTGTTCTAAGGTCCTTTCCAGTTTTGGAATTCCCTGTTGTATGTTTTAAGGGTTCCTTCCAGCTGTGATATTCTCTGTGGCAAGGACCTTTGTCTCCCTCTTTTATCCTGGGATGCTCTGATGAGACCACAACAAAGGCAGCTTTCCCAAGAGCATCTAGGGGATGAGTTGGCTCATCAGTTGACTGTCCAATTGGTGATCTGGGGTCTTTCAGGTTGCGTTTATCATTCGTTGAGCCACCTAGCTCAGCAAGGCCCCAGTGAGCCATGTGCAGAACAACAGGGCAGCTGTGTTTCCCACAAGTCAGGGTATTTTTCCCCTGACCTAGATTCTGCTTATGGAAAGACAAGGGGCAGAGTGAGATGTCTTCAGGTCTGTGGGTCTAATGGTCAGGGCCAATTTGAGTAGGGGATGGGGTACTGAGCAGTGAGGAACCTCAGAGCACATCTAAGCTAATCCAATCTACAACTAAGTAAACTGAGGCTCAGAGAGGTTGATTGACTTGCCTGAGCTATCACTCAGACCTAGGAGCTATAATTAGAATGTTCTTCTCACTACATCCTGAAGCCCAAGGGTGCCAGAGTTGCCCCTTCCCTGGATTTCCAGGGAATCTTGGGTATTACAAGTCACCTCTGCCTGGCCCCAGTCAGCCTCTTCCCTTGGTGATATCATCAGACATGGAAGGCTCCCACGGAACCGGTCTGACTAGGTGACTGGGAAACACAGAAAGGAAGAGGAACTCCAAGGCTGACCTCGGGCTCCACAACCATCGCTACTGCCACCAACTGTGGCCTCCTCCTCCTCCTCCTCCTCCTCCACCTCCTTCCCTGCTTTGGGCTCTTCAGACTGCATCTTTCTCCCAACTGACGTGGGAGGTGGGGAATGGGCCATTGTTGTCCCAAGCTACTTACAACAAGTAGTTTGGCTGTTTGGGGCAAGACTGCATTTCCATTCAAGAAGTTCTCCATTTCTTCAGGCACCCAAGATTGGCAGCATGGGAGTCAGCCATTACTGGACTCTTCCTTCCACCTCACTCTCACACCCCTTCAAGTACTAAGTCTTATAAATTCTACTTCCTCAACATCTGACCCCTTTGCTCTACTCAAATGGCAACCACGCTTGTCCGGACCCTGTGTCACCTCTCACCTGGCCAAGGCCTCCTGATTGGCCTTGGGACCCCAAATGCCTCTGCACTCTAATCCAGCCATCTTCTTGCCAAACCAGATTTTCTCAAGTGTTGGCCTGATGTCTCTCTCTACTCAACACACTCCAGTGGTTTCCCAGTATTTCCATGTTGAATTGAAAAGCTTCTGCTTGACATTTCAAGATCTTTGCAACCTCACTCCAGCCTACCTTTCTAGGCTGATGACCCATTATTTCTACTTAAGCATTCTACCCACAAACAAATTGATCTGCTGCTGTTTCCTTGTTTAGGATCTTTCTGATCCCCCTAGGTGTTAGTGCCATGCTCTCAGCACTGTGCATTTATTTTGCATGTGTCCTGTGCCTAGAAAGCCAGTCTCACAGCCAGGGATACATAAATTCAAGTACTGCTTCTGGCAAATATTGGTTGGGGATCCTGGGTAAACGACAACTTCTCAACACTCCAGGGCTCCGTTTAAGACTATCAGTTGTCAATAAGGTGCCAACCTGGAAGAGTGTAGGAAGTTTCTTCTCCAGAATTCACTATCCCGATGAAATCCCAAGGGACCTCTATCCTCATAGACTGTTTTTACCTATTCAAGAACCTGTTGTCTCTCCAATTAGAAGGTAAACTCCTTGAAGGCAGGGACCATGTCACATAGTAATATTAAGTAGGCCAATCCTGTCTCATATCCTTCCTAGCTGTGAGACCATGGGCAAGTCACTTAACTATTGATCCTCAGATTCCTTCTGTATCAAATGAGTGGCGATAACAACCATAGTCTCCATGTTGAGAGAGTGGCTGAGAAACGTAAATGAGAGCACTTTACAACCTTTTAAAGTGTTGACCGGATGTCAGGTATCGCCATTGTTAAAATTCTTTACAGATCAGGAGGAAACAGAGTCAGGGAGGTAAGGCAGCTTTCCCAAGAGCAGGATAAGGAAGAGCAGGTTCACTTCTCCAGTTCCCGAAGGTTTGTAGGGCTGGGAGCCTCCCTGTCTCCTCCCTATCATTTATCTCTCCTTGCCATGGGAACCTGCTGGCAATCACAGTCATTTTCCTTATCATCACAGATGACATTTCCATATAGCTCTTCATATCTATTATCTCATCTGATCCTCACAAGGATCATTATCTCCATTTGCTAGCTGAAGAAGCTGAGCCTTGGAAATTTCTTTGCCAGAAGCTTTAGCTAACAAGTGAAGGAAAGGTATAGGGTCAGAGAACACTGGTTTAGGAGTCAGAAGACCTGGGTTCAGATTCTGCCTCTGATTCATTGGATGTGTGTGACCTTGGACAAAGCACCTTGCATCCCTGGGCCTCAGTTTCCTCATCTGTCAAATGAGGGTGTTGAATTCCATGGTCCCTTTGAGCATTGCCCACCTTTCTGGATTCGTGTACACACACACACACACATACACACACACACACACACACATTTATATATATATATATATATGCATACAGTCATGTAACTCCATTCTGAAATGTGAACATGTAACATACATATACATACAGAGGTAGGGGCTAGCATGTCCAGGTATACATTCTCTCTCTCTCTCTCTCTCTCTCTCTCTCTCTCTCTCTCTCTCTCTCTCTCTCTCTCTCTTTCTCTTTCTCTTTCTCTTTCTTCCCCTACATATAAGCAAACACATTTCACAGCCCAGAGACACCAGACTAACCAGGAGACCATGAAAGCTAAAGGACCTTCAGATTCTGGAGCTGAAAGAGACTCTGAAATCATCTGGTTAAAACTCATTTTAGAGTTAAGGGAATTGAGAGCCAGAGAAGCAGAGGGATTTGTCCAAAAGGCCACATGGTGAGTGAGCGGACGAGCCAGGGTTGGAACCCAGGATTCCTGCCTCCAAATTCCCTGTTCTTCCCACTACTTGCACACCCTTTGGGACTTGATGATGACAGGTGCCTGGGCTCCCCTGCTGGGCCCTTTCCCCACCTTCCCATCCCCTCCCCAACTGTTTGAAGATGAATGCTGGTGGTTGCCCTAATCAAAGCAGCTGGTGGCATCCACATGTCTAGGAAGCATGGCTCCCAGCTCAGCTGTCCCGAAGAGCTAGCTGACAGCCAGAACGAATAAAGCCACAGCTATACCATGTGCAAGGTATTTATAGCTCCGTTTACAAGGCAACGGGGGCATTTCAAGATGATTTTTGAAAAATCCAGTTAATCCAGCCATGGAAATAGGCACTGGCCCATGTGTAACACATTTAGGAGAAACTGGAGTCCAGATTCATGAAAGTTGGGCATGAAAAACATGGAATCTCTGGCTTTTAGGCCAGGCTCTGGAAAGTACTTTCCCTTCTCTGGGCCTCTGTTTACCCATATAAAGGGAAAGGTTGGAATAGATGATGTCTAAGGTCCCCTCCCTGCTCTGATATTCCGTGTTCTAAAGTCCCTCTCTGTTTTGCCATTCTCTGTTCTAAGACCCTTTCCAGATCTCACATTCTTTAGGAACTCTCCTAGTTCTAACATACTATGTTCTAGAACCCTCAGCTTATTCCTTTTCTGTGCAATTTATTTCCTGTTGATTCACCAAGATGCCAAGTTCTCCCTGAACTTTCAGCCTGGAAATAACTTGGGTTTTGGTTCCTGGAAGCAGAAGTTCTTGGCATCTGGGCTCAGGAGCATTAGCTCAGGATGACTGTGAGCACAGAGGGTGGAGGGAAGCTCGCAAATCATTATGTATGCTCCTTGATGCCCAACCAGAATGGAGAGGGTGCCAGTCTGGCTAGAGGCAAAGAGTTCCCACTTCAGCAGGGTCAGTCACCATTCCCAAGGTTGACTGGCTCATTCCTAAGAGGTCAAGCTATTTTGAAGAAGACAACCTATTCAAAAAGTCTCAGTCCTACTTCCTTTCACAGCTCAGATTTGGGATTCAGTCTTGGTTGCTGTGAGTTCTAATGTGTATTCATCTCTCCTTGATAGGGTCTTCTTTGGGTGTCTTAGTTTCTTTGTGTGCCTCAGAAGGAGGGGCTTCTCAAAGGTCTGAGGACGACTCATAGAATACAGTCAAGATGGGGAATGTTGGAGGGGAAGATCCTTAGAACAAAAGATGTTAAATTTTGAGGGACCTTAGAATGGGGAATGGCAGAGTTGGGAAAGTCCTTAAAACAGGAGATGTTAGACTTTGAGGGACCTTAGAACAGGGGATGGTAGTTGGGCAGGTCCTTAGAACAGAAAATCAGCAAGTATGAGAGATGAGAGAGAGCTTGGAGATCTAGTCCAACTCAGCCAGTTGGCAATGGAAGAAATTGAAACTTGCTTACAGAGCCAATGCACACTCTTCCTCTACTTGGTTCTGGATGCCAAGGGAACAGCAACAGTCACAATGCCCACAATGCCTCTTGAGCCCTCGCCAGCTCTTAATCCGACTATTTCTTAAAGTCTTAGGTAAACAATGGGTGTTAGGAGCGAAGGGGGAAGCTTCACTCTGAGTAAGCTGAGGGATGCCAAGCATTGGAGCTAATGGAGGACCTCAGCCCGAGGAGGAGAAATGGGTGCCAGGGAGTCCATGCTCAACCACCTTGTAGCCTCAGGTTAGGGAGTGCTCTTGATGTCCTTGGAAAGACACTTGTCTGGCTTTGGAATTGGGAGACCCAAGGTTGGATCCTGGCCCTCCTTACCTCCTAGCTGGGTCCCTGTGAACAAGTCACTCACCTCTCCAAATCTGTCGATTTCTTTATCTGTTCAATGGATGCAAGGACTGAGAATACTCACTACTAGGCAAGGTTACTATAGGCAAAGTATCTTAAAGCATTTTAGAGGTGGCAGTAGGAGTCATTATCATTATCTTTCAAGCAGGATCCACATCCCATCTTTGTATGTGGGAGAAGTAAGCATATCCCAGCCTTGTGGAGATAAAGGAGCAGGACCTCAGAACAGGAGACTGGGGTAGAGGAAGGAGAAGAGTCAGGACTATCTCCAGAGTTTCGAACCTGAGAGACTGGGAGACTGGTGGTATCTGCAATGAAAGCAGGGAAGTCTGGAAAAGGGGAAGGTTTGCAGGTGATGAGTTCCACTATGGACGTGTTGGGTTTGACTTTCCCAGGATCAAATGAGATAATATTTGTAAAATGCTTAGTGCTTAGTAGGTGCTTAAGAAATATTTGTTCCCTTTCCTGTGGGACATTCAGGTGGAGCTGTCCAGCAAACAGTTGGCCAAGTCAGACCAGAGTTGGGCTGGATAGAGAGATCTGGGACTCCTATGTCTTCTGTTTTAGGGGCCCTTCCACTATTCACATTTTATATTTCTACCGCATATCTTTCTGTCTAAACAAAGGAGATGTAGATATACTGGCCCTCAGGGCTTCATCTGACAAGAGATGAGATTCACCTTAAGACAGAATATCCAGAAACAAGAGAACAACTTCCATGTCATTACTATCATTTCTGGAAGAAGCATTAGAACATAAAATGTTAGAACCAGAAGGTCACGTAGGACAGAAAACAAAGAGAATGACTTGCATATCCTTACTTATTAGAGCTGGAAGAATCATTAAAATCCCCAAATATTCCAACTTGAAGATAACTTAAAAATCATCTAACACCTTCATTTTACAGATGAGGAAATTTTAACCTTGACAGTTTCAGACAGATACTTCTTAATGGGTTACTCCTCTACTCAAGAATCTAAAATGACTCCCTATTGACTAGCAAATTACATCTGATCATTTCTGTATGACTTTCAAGGCCCTAGACAATATGGCCCCACCCACCTATAGAACCGGATCTCCCCTTTCCTTCTCAACTTGTAATATTTGCTCCCATCAGATGAGGCTCTTCATTGTCTTCCCTGCTAATGCCAAGGTTAAATTCAACCTCCAAGCCTGTTTTGCTGTTCTCAAGATTTCTCAAATGTTGTTTCCCTTTTGTTCTCATCTCAACAAATCCAACCCTATGCTTCAAGGCTCCTTCAGTGGCCTCCTCTCCATGAGGCCTTCCCTGACCACTCCTGCCCACCCCAATCTCTCCCTTCTTCCAGCCCTTCCAACTTGTATTGTATTGAAACAACACAGTGAAGTTTCCATCTGTAGATCAGTTGGAAAGGCCCCATGAATTGACATTGTCTCATTTGTCAGACTGTGAGTTCCTCACAGTCAACAATGATATCCTTTCAAAGAAATGTAGAATTGGGCATCCCTCCAGGGGGGCATCCAGTCTGACCCACTGGCTAAAGCCGTAATTCACTTCCCATCATCCCTAAGCAGTGGTCTTTACATCTCCCGTTCTTTGCTACTGGCTAGCTGTGTGACTTTGGAAAAGTCCCTTTCCTTCTCTGAGTCTCAATTTTGTCCATAGTGTTAGACCCAATGATCTGCAAGTTTCTCATCCAGCTTTCAATTCTATGATATGGTGTTTATTCTCTTCTAGCCCATTCAAGACTGGGTAGCCATGTGGCAGGCAGCTTGGAGAGAGAGCCCAGGAGATGCCAATGTAATGCCAAATCTGAGTCCTGGCTCTTAACCCTGTTCTCCCTCCCATTGAACTCTTTCTTTTAAGTGTAGGAGTAAAGGAACTACGGTGACTTGGACTAGAGATGGGCTCCCCCAGGCTCCCTTGGGTTCCCCCAGACCTGGGCTCCCGGCTCGAGGTCCCAGGTGAGCAGCTTTCTGGACCTCAGGAAAGAGCCAGCTCTGGGCTCTGGGCCCGGCCTGTGTGTAACTCTTTCCCAGTGTAAAAACAGGAAACATTTCCTTGGTATTGGCAAATGAGGAAACCCAGTAAGAGGAGCCCTGGGTAGCTGCTGTCCCTACCTTCCATGCCGATGCGGGGGAGGCTGCTAGGGCAGCAGAACTGGAGACATCAGGACTGTGTGGGTGTTTGCTTTCACTTACCCATGACCCTCCTTAGAGGCCATCCCCACACACCCCCATCAACCTTTTCTTGACCAGTCACAGGGCCGGTCTGGCCCCTGGCATAGAGTAGAAGCTGGTACACCTGAGGGCTTGCTGTTACAAACTTGGGGAAGAAAGGGAAGTCTGGGCCATACCCCCTGGATAGGGTTATCTAGTAACTGCTGTGGAGTCCAAGAAGTAAGGAGGACCTGAGGGCTCTGGGTCATGCATCTCTGAGGGGTCATCTGGCTAGACCAGCTTGCTTTGGGCATTTGCTGACTGAGGTTGAGCAGGGAGTTTTCCTGGCTGGCTTACTGGAGGCAACACCAGCAAGTTGGTTAGGCTTCTTTTGGAAGCTCTCTCTCTACCTCATCTCTGCCCAGACATCATTTGTCACCACTTCCTTTTCTGATGGCACATCATTTCCCATCCGTCCTCTACTCCTGGGCAATGTGATGTCTCTATTATCCTCCCTTTCCTTGGTCCATCAGACAGAGTAGGTCACATAGAGTTCATGTATCCTGGACACAAAGGGAAGAGGCCTAACCTCAATAACACAGATGCCACAATGGCAACCCGTGTCTTCCCCGTCCCCCCTTGTGTTGCCTCTACTCATTCAATATTTTGGACTCAGTGGAATTCAGATTCCATTAACTCCTTATCACTTTTTGGCTTCCTCATATTCCCCACTAAAAGTGCTGCCACAGTCAGCCAATAGCTAATTGAGTCATCCCCAATACCTCTTGATGCCTTTGGGTCAATGCCATTGCTTGGTCCTAGGCACAGTGTATACAAGGCTCCTCCCAATTCTTCTCTAATTCTGGCTCTTGAAAGGCCCTATTCTCCCTGTTCTACTAGCAAATGGACATTACATTGATCATTATCTAATTCCAGTTCCATTGTCAGCTAAGTGACCCTGAACAAGTCCCATACTCTCTTGGGGTCTTGGTTTCCCGTAAAATATGACTGCTGTCCTTGTCACATGGGTTTCATGGGATTGTAGTGTTATAGGGATGTGTAGTGAATCCCAAACTTAGAAACCAGTGAACAAACGGAAACCATTGTCTACAGACTATGGCCAACCATTTCCCCATTGACCTGAATAGTCCAAGTATTCTTTTAATTGAGACAGGACTGGCCCTGCCCACCCAAAGCCACCCTTCTGTCACCACACAGAGATTGGTCCACAGGGATTCCCTTCAACCATGGTAGAGATGGGAGGTGATAAAAGTGAGAGAAAGGCCCTTGGGTGCCCACAAGAGACTTGGGAAGAAGAGGCATAGGCATTGTATGGAGACATAAATTACTAAATTATGAGCTTGTTTCTTACTGTCACCCAGCACTAGCTTTGACACCCTCACTTCCTTACTTTTCTGGGGCAAAGGGATGTTCTCCAATCCTCAGGATGAGCCAGAATTCTCAGAATGTGGAGTATTTGGTCTGGTTTCCAAGAGCACCCAAGGTAGTTAGATGGGGATGATTTCCATGAACCCCCATCACTGGCTTTTCTTTCCCCCTACCTTTGCCCTTGCCTGAGAATACCTCCCAAACATTCTGACAGCTTTAGAGAGGGGATGCTTGAGTCTCCATGGGACCCCTTGTTGACAGTCCATCTTCTCCATGGACTGGAGGGGGCAGGATGCAATCTGGCAGTGAACAAACCACATACTTTCAGCACTTGGTGAGCGGCATCATGTGAGTGGGAAAAGACCCGACTTTGGATGGGGAGACTTGGAATCAAGTCTCGGTTCCAATGATTCATAGCTCTGTGGTCTGAAGCAAATCACCTAACTTCTTGAAGCCTCAATTTCCTCAGTTGCGAAATGGGAGTAATATTTTCAGAGCCTTCCCCTTAAACCATGTTGTGAGGAAAGTACTTTGGAACTCTTTGTGTATTATCAAAATGGGAATTTGGGAGTCTAACCTCAACAAGGGCCTTTCCTACAAGAGACCATAAAATAAGGAAAGTGAATCCCAGAGAGGGCACATCATTTGCCCAAGATAAAACATCTTGTATATAGCATAGCTGAAATTCTAACTTGGGGCCTTCGACTCAGCTTCAGTACTCATCAACTACTCCAACACTACCTTCAGATAAGGAAACCAAATCCCGGAGGAGCTCATTAGGTAGCTAGTGAGTTACAGAAACACTTGACTCCTGGGGGAGATAGGGAGGTGCGTGGGGGGACTGGTTGTCTGAAAGGAGCAGAAGATACCAGTTTCCCTTTTAGCTTAAGTCTTTCCTGATGGAGCTCATGAGTCTTCTGTCACAAAGAAGAGAAATCATATCTGAGAGGGTGGGAAGACAGGGAGGGATGGTTGGCTCCCAGTCATCCCAAAAGGAAGCATCTCCCCTGAGGTCTTTAGGGCAGCAGTGCGTGAAAGTGAGGAGAGAGAACAATTCAGGCATTGGTATCAGCAAGCAAAAATAGCTAGGAACAGAGATGGAGCACCTGGTAGAAAGAACAGCAAGGAGACCCCTGTCACTGGAGCTCAGGATATGTGAAATGGGGCATGGTGCGAGACATAAAAAGCCTGAAAAGGGAGAGGTGCAGGTTGTGAAGGATTGTAAAAGTCAGAGAAGATTTTCTGTTGGATCCTAGAGGTAATAGGGAACCCCTGGAATTTGTTGAGTGAGAGTAGGGGAGATGTTGTCAAACCTGTGCTTTAATAAGATGGCTTTGCCCGTGAAGCCACTGGAATGGGGAATCACCGGAGACAGGGAGACCAACCAGCTGGGCTAATTGAAGCAGGGCCTGCACCAGGGTGGGAAGGAGAAGGGCATGCGCCAAGTAGATATAGCAAAGATGAAACTGACAGATTGGCTTTGGAGGATGAGAGAGAGGGAGCAGTCAAAGATGGCACCTAGGATGGGAGTGTCATTCTTCCCCTTTGGTAAATTACCAGCCCTAGTCGATACCTTACCTGTTCCTGTCCACATAAACACTACCTACCGATGTATGACATCACTAAGCTTGAGAAAGAAAATTCTTGCAGCTTTTTTTCCAAAGACACTCGTAACAGTGACTTCTACTCCCTGGTCACTCACCTCTGTTTATTCTAAATAAAAACCAAAATATTAAAAAAAAAAACCAAAATATTTCTAAACCACAATAGTTTCATTTCAGAACCTTCCACCACTCCAACCAGCCTAGTCATCAGCTTCCCCAGCACCACTACATACACACTCTATCTGGACCTGCCTTTCCCTCTCCCCTCTGCCCATATGAAGCCAACCTTTATGTCTGTGCCTCGGTTTCCCTTCAGGACTAAACAGGGGAACAGGAATGACTCCTGTCTGATTTACTTTTTAGAGACGGCAGAGTCTCTGAAGAGGAGAAAAAGGCAAGGTAGGAGAAGGGAAAGACCCTTGGACTCAGAGTCAGGGGAATATGGGTTCTATTCTGGTCTCTTCCACCCTTTATCTGGGTTTTGGACAAATGGCTTCCCCTCTGAGTCTCAGTTTCCTCCTCTGTCAAATAAGAGGGTGAATGGTTGATCCCTAAATTTCCTTCCAGTTCACGAGCCTGGGTGGGGGCATGTAGTAAGTGAAACAGAGCAAAAGAGAGAAAGTGAGAGAAGAGTCAGGAAATCTGGGCTCCATGAAGCTCAGCAGACACCTGAGGCCAATCCTGGGCCTCGGGGAACTCCTCTGTGAAGGAGAGGGGATGCTTGTGCTAACTCCCCAGAGCATGTAGCCTCAGGGAAGGAGGGGAGCATTTGCCAACCAGAAAGTACCATGAAACTAACTGGGTGTTACGGTTATAGAGCTTCTCCCTTTTCTCCCATGAGTCGGGAGCTGGTGGGATCAGCTCTGTGCCGGGTGGATTAACCAGCTGCAGGTAACCCCAAGCCAGGACCTGGGCTGGGCTTTGGTTTGTTTGTCTTGGGGATTTGAGGCCCTGTTCTCATCGTGCCAGTCCCACCAGCCCTGAATGCAAGCATAATGACAGCTGTTGAAAAATACCTCCCCTGTCAATTATCCAGCTCCAAGACAGCCCCTGGGAGCTGTTCTTGCACGCCCACCTCATCAGACATGCTTCTTGCTCTTGCAGGCCAGGCCTCACCCTGCCCAAGTCTGGCCCCCTGCCTTCTTCCCCTCACCCCCTACCACCACCTGCAACTGCTTTTAAAGGGTTATTCTGGGTGCCACAAGTAGTGAGGTTTCAGCTTCAAGGTGGCCCAAAATTGGAGCTCAATAGCATCCTGCCAGTTTTTGGTTTGGTGTAGGGTATGAGCCCTGGCTAGAAGTCAGAAGACCTGGATTCAAGTCATCCCACCATTTACTTCCTGGGAGAACTTGGGCAAATCATGTTCTCTTGGGGCCTCAGTTTCTTCCTCTGTAAAATTAATGGATTGGACTAGAAGATCTAAGGCCCCTCTCAGCCCTGACATTTCATGTGCCAAGCTCCCCATGGCCTCAGACATCCCCGGATCTAAGCCCCTCACTGCTGACAGTCCTTGTTCTAAGGTCCCTGCCATTTTCTGTTCCAAGCACCTTCACCAACACTGCTCTCCTCCACTCTGAGGGCCTTCCAGCTCCACCTATGGATGATTCAGTGTATGTAGCCGGGTCTCTTGCCCTCTACTCCCTGGCTGGGTCCTACCTGAAGAGATTCCTCATTCAGCTACAGCCATTACCTTTCAGTTTTCTGCAGAGCCCAGGAGCCAGTGACTTCTCTTCCCTGTGGGATGGGGGTGCCCAAGGGCATTCTATGCTCTGCTTTTCAGGATCCCTCTTGGCATGCTTTGTAACTCCCGGTGGGACTCATCAGCTCTCTGATTCCCTCAGCTACATACCCCTCGAACTAGGTCACCTGCTGGAACAGGCCCAGAGCCAGCAGTCTGTGGTTAGGCTGACTGAAAGGGCCTTGATTTATCCTGAGAAGGGGAACTCCTAGAGTTGGCAACCGATTTTGCCCTTGAGCCATACCCTTCCCACCTAACCTAAGCCTCTCACTCTTCTACTTAGAATCCCCCCCAAAACCCTCATAGAAATGAACTCACAGCTAGAAGGGACCTCAGAAGTTCAGACCTCCCATTTTACAGATGAGCAAACTGAGGTCCAGATAAGTGCCTCACATGAAGTCACACAGGTGGTAGGCCACATCTGTTGAAGGACCTGAGGAAAACAAAGCTTGGGGGGAAATGAGAGATGTCTTCCAATATCTGAAGGCCTGTCACATAGAAGAGGGAGTAGCTTTGTTTTGCCTGGCACTATCAGAGAGAACCAAGAGTGGCGGGGGGGGGGGGAGTTATAAGGAGGCAAATTTAGCTCAATATAGAGGGGAAACTTCCTACCAATCAGAGCTCTCCAAAGTAGAACAGACTGCCTTGAAGTAGTGAATTCTCTATCCCTAGGAGTCTTCAAGCAGAGAGGTTAGATGACTACTTGTTGGGGATGTGATGGAAGAGGTCCTTGTTAACTGTGGGAAGGATAAGATGTCATCCATTTCAGCTAAGAGATTTTAGAATTCGTCCTGGGTTGAGGCTACTGGAATTTTGATTGCAGGCTGATGCCCAGTGAAGATGGTGATGGAGAAAAGGGAATAACCATGTGGGGAGGGCCCAAGAAATTTAATACCCACTTTCCTTAGCAAAGTTTTCTTCAATAACCCAGAGTTGCCACTTACCAGCCACCCCATCTAACTGATCTGGCCTTCCCCATGATGAGTTCTTGTTATTAACGTATAGGGAGGCTATTTGCTATGGTAGGATGCATGCCAGACCGGGAATTAGGAACCTGGGCTTCCCATCTTGACTCAATCACTGTGACTTTGAATAAGTCGCTTTACTATCTGATGACCTTGGACAAGCTGCCTCACTTTCTGGTGACATTGGACAAGCCACCCTACTTCCTAAGATCCGTGTCCTCATTGGAGATCGCCTTGCAGTTCCCTTTCAGAGCTGACATTCTATAAGGTATTTCCAAGAAACCTTCTGAAGTCTGTGAACACCCTGTTGTTGTTCCTTTGCCTTCTGATATGTGATAGTAAAAATTGTTCAGGCCTTGGCACCATGAACTTTAAAACTGTAGCATATTAAACTTTTTGTGATTGCTCCCTGGCTCATTGGTTTGCCTACACACTTAGAAAGCATCTACCGTCGTGGGACTTGGGCAAATCATGTTCTCTTGAGGCTTGGCGTGGATCATGTTTCATGTGTGTGGTCCTTTGACCCTCAATCAGGAACCTGTAATATTGTTTCAAGTTTTATCATGTCTACTTAGAATGTAAACCATGTGCATGCAAGGACTACCCATGTTAAGTGTACGTGGGTTTTTAAACCTATATATTTAGCATCATAGATTCATCAAATGTCAAAACCCAGAGGGAGCTTAGAACATGAAACAGCAATACCTGGAGAGGATCTAGAATGTGAAGTGTTAAGAAGGGACCTTTGAACAGGGAATATTGGAGAAAACAGAAAGGAGATCACCTCTGCCAACTTACTTATTTCACAAGTAAGGCCATTGAACCCCAGAAAAGGAGAGCCACTTGCCTAGTGACACAATGTAGATTGGTTGGTATAGAAACAGGTGCTAGAACTCAAAGCTTCTGTCTAGCCCTCAGTGAATCCCTAAGCTATTCCTTTCCCTAGAAACAGAAAGGTCTTTATTAAGGATACTGGGCTTAAGCCCAGAAAAAGCCCTGAAAAACTTGCTCATGTACAGAATAGGGATACAGTTCCTGCTCCTCATTCTCTGTGAGTCTCTCTATTGCAGCACCTTTATTTATTACATGTCTTCCAAATCTGTCTTTTCCAATGGGGACATATACAGGGTCAAAGCTTCCCCAACCTTGTTAAACTCACAGTCCTAGGCCAGGCTTGGGGCTCCATTATCCACCTGGTACCCTGTTTCCCAGGGCCCATTTCATCTGTTGATGCAGAGGAAAGGTCAGAACTGGGTCAGAAAAGGGCAGGTTGGGGCCACGGGGCACACAATCCCTAGGCCATTCCATTACACTCACGTCGTAACTTATCCTCCGCGTCACAGGCCCAAATTTCATCACAGGCCCATGAGCCCCAGCACGCCCAGTTGTTGGCATGACTGTCTGCTTCATGTGGGCCAAGAGTTTGTCTCCAGGTGAGGGTGGAGTGAGGAGGAGAACCAGCAGGAGGGCAAATGTGGTCTCTTCTCTATCTTAACCACTCTGAGAGGCCCAATGCAGGAAACAACTGAGATGATGAGTTGGCTAACTGGGAAATACCAAAGACTCATGGCGGGAGGGCCTGGTGTTGCATGGAAAGTACCTTTGAAACCTTCTAGTTCTACAGAAATGAATGTTATTCATAACTTCTCCCAATACTTTAGGAAGTAAGTAATGAAAATATTATAGCCCCACATTTTATAGACTCTCATCTGAAACTGAAGGTCAAAGGACTTGCCCGTTGTCAGACCTTGAGGATTTATTGGACTCAGATCCTGCTTCTCTAGATAACACTAAACAATCAAAGTGGGCAGTTCTGATGTCAACAGCAATAATCCACATTGATGTCATACCTGAAGATATACAGAGTGGTATCCCCATTTTTGCCAGGAGAGGTTCAGAGAGGAGGTGACTTGTTCAGGGTGATACAGTAAGTCTGTGTCAGAACTGAGATGCAAATCCAGGTCTCTGGTCTCTCTACCAGGCTCTGTTTTGAACCCTAGGATCCAACTTGGGCATGCTGCAATCAGAATCAGGGGTAGCATCCTTGGGCACTGGAAAGTCCTTCTATCCAGGAGACCCTGGGAGGAGACTGAGACAACAGAAGTGGAATCCTTCTGATGGCTTGGAGGTGTCCCATGTTGAAAATAGGAGTGGGTGAACACTGGCTCCAATTAGAATGAATATTGGCAGGAACAGGAGCAGGATCTTACCGCTGGCGAGGCTGGGGTTGCCAAGGTGGGAAAGAGGCCAGAGGAGGACCTCTATTTGGAACAGTGAGAAAACTCCACTTCTCTATCATCTGGGGTTGATTGGAGAGACATGATTTCAATGGCAGCTTAAGAGAATCATGATGCCTGCTCTGAGAAGATCGAGAGTGGTGGATGAATGAAAAGAACATAGATTTAGAGTCTGGGAGGGTCTTTGAATCCAAGTTTCTTATTTTACAGAGAAGGAAACTGAGGCACAGAGAAAGGAAAGGGTTTGTGGTAAACGGCAAAGCCGGGATTTGAACCCAAACTTTTGGGTCAAAATCCATCACTTTTTCAGTGGCACTAGGATTTAGGGAGCTTTGAACATGGGATATCACAGCTGGGATGGACCCAGAAAATGGCAGATGTGAAGAGAGAATATCAGAACAAGGAGAGAACTTGGAATAGAAGGATTTGCAGAGCTGGGAGGTCTCTTAGAACAGAGATGGTTAAAATATGGAGACCAAGAACATGGAATGTCAGAACTGGAAGGGACCTGTGGGGATCACAAAATGTCAGAATTGGAAAAGATCTTGGAAATCACCAGGTTCCAAGTGTCTTGTGGTACTAAGGAGGAAACTAAGGTCTGGAGAAGGGAAACAGCTTGGCCAAGTTCACACAGATACAGGCATACCCTGGAGATCTTGTGGGTTCAGTTCCAGACAACCACAATAAAGTGAATATTGCAATAAAGCCAGTCAAAAGAATTTTTGGGTTTCCCCATGCATATAAAAGTTATGTTTACATGATACTGCAGTCTATTAAGTGTGTGACAGTATTATATCTAAGAAAGCAACACACATAGCTTAATTCAAAATACTTTATTGCTAAAAATAAAATACTAACCATCATGTGAGCCTTCAACAAGTTGTAATCTTTCTGCCAGTAGAGGGTCTTGCCTCGATGTTGAAGGCTGCCAACTTCTCAGGGTGGCAGTTGCTGAAGGTTGGAGTGACTGTGGCAGTTTCTTAAAACAAGACAGCAATGGAGTTTGCCAAGTCTTTTGACTCTTCCTTTCGCTGGAACACTTAGAGGCCATTGTAGGGTGATTTGTTGGCCTCATTTCAATATTGTTGTGTCTCAAGGAATAGGGAGGCTGGAAAAGAGGGAGAGAGATGGGACTGGCCAGTTGGTAGAATGGCCAGAACGCACACAACATATGTAATGTACCGGCTTATATGGGCCTGGTCCATGGTGCCCCAATACAATTACAACCGTAACATCAAAAATCACTGATTACCAAAACAGATGTGATAATAATGACGAAGTTTGAAATCTGGTAAGAGTAACTAAAATGGGCCACAGAGACACAAGGTAAAGTACATGTTGTTGGAAAAAAGATGCCAATAGACTTGCTCACTCCAGGGTTGCCGCAGATCTTCAATTTATTAAAACAATGACAACAAACCCCACAATATCTACAAAGTACAATAAATCAAAGAGCAATAAAATGAGACATGCCTGTCCAGAGCAAGACCCCAAAAGGCTTGTGGTCTTGTGCTCTTTCCCCTTTGCCAGGAGAAGTGACACTGAATAGTCTCACTTCTCATTTATTATCATTCTTATGCATATTTCAGTCTGACTTCATTGACTCCATCATAACTACCAACTGGAAAGTTCCTTTGACATCCACTTTCAGCTCACAGAACCACAGACACTTACAGAGTCATAGAATTCTATAAAATATTGATCCTAGCAAGACCTGAGAGGTCATCTAGTCTAGATGCCTTATTTTATAGGTAAAGAAACTGAGGCACAAAAGGTAATTGGCTTACTTAAGGTCACATAGCTAAGCCAGGACTAGAACTCAGTTCCTCTGACTCCTGTCTGAGTCTTTTGTTTGCTCCATGGTCTACACCACCTGCTTCATTTGTTTTAGAGACTTTGAGTGGATCCAAACCATCTTTTCCATAATGAGTCCAGGCCCATAGTGGGTGCTTAGTAAAGACTCATAGAAGCTGGGTCTCCTAACTGTGACTCTCTTCATATTCCAACCTCCCCCCCCCCAGGCCCACAGCCCATCTAGAAGGTCATGGTGTTCTGGGTCATTCAGACTTTCCTGAGGAGCATATGAGGGTCCTGCCACATGTCTCAGGGTCAACCTTACACAAAGATGAAGGACAAAGGGTGACATGAAGGACACCAAAGGGTCCAACTCTGGCCCCCTAGTTCTTTCAGTAAACAAATTCAAGATTCTCTAACATTTGTGATCCTGCATATTATGATATAAGGTTGGAAAAATGGGGAGTGGACCATGGGTGCCAAGCTAAGGAATCTGGACTCTTTCCCAGTGGGCAATGTGGAACACTGAGGATGTTGGATAAGAGACTACAAGAGGGGCAGCTAGGTGGCACAGTGGATAGAGCACTGGCCCTGGAGTCAGGAGGACCTGAGTTCAAATCCAGCTTCAGACACTAATTACCTAGCTGTGTGGCCTTGGGCAAGCCACTTAACCCCATTGCCTTGCAAAAACCTAGAGAGAGAGAGAGAGAGAGAGAGAGAGAGAGAGAGAGAGAGAGAGAGAGAGAGAGAGAGAGAGAGAGACTACAAGATCAGAGGTATCCTGTGGAGAAATTTCTCAGGCAGCATTGACAGGTTGGATTGGAGAAGAAGAAGAGACCAGAAGTGGAAGAATAGTTTGGGGAGGCTCTTGCCCAGGCAGCTACCAGTATCCCCCAGCTGTTTTGCTTGGAATTACTGCTCCCTGGATGGGTGATTTTCTTCTTCCTGGTTGCTTTCCACACCTAGGTCACTGATCAGGAATGTGGAGTTGGGTGGAGAGTGTAGACAGAATGAAGGAAGACCCATGTGGGATGTCTCTCTGCATCCCTCAACATAGGGCCTGGAATTGTAACTCTCTCTTTTGAAGAAAGCACAATGCTTCCCTAGAACCCCTGTTCCCATACAGTGTACTGGTATGAAAAGACTACTGGACTGGAAATCAAGTGCTAATCCTGGCTGGGTGACCTTGAGGAAGCCACTTGATCTCTCTAGTCCTCCATGACCTTATTGGGAAAATGGGGATAAACATTATCATCCAACAGTATTCTCCACAAAGCTCTTTGGAAATTAAGGTAATACTGTAGCAAAATGTACTATCATTAAGCACAGATTGGTCTCTCAGATTAACCAGCTGTCACCCTGGCAAACAGACCTAACAGCCCTGAGGGGATAAAAACAGGAGGGGTCATATTTCGTCAGTCAATCAATCAACAAGTGTTTATGGCTCACACACTGTGTACTCAGCTCTATGCTAGGCTAGGTCATGGAGGAGGAAGGAGAAGGGAGGCAGTGAGCTTGGACAAGTCACTTCCCTTCTGTGTGTCTCTTTTCCCTTATACTGCTTCTCCTAACTAGCCTAGGCTAGATGTCCTGGCAAATCCAAGTGGTGCACCCTTATCCTCACACTTCCAGGGCAACAGAGGGGTCAGAGATCCTGGCCCACGATGGAAGTCTGAAAGACTCAACTTCTATCAATCAAAGTGAGTCTTGCACCCAGTCACCCAGTGTCCCTTCAGTCTGTAAGACAGAAGATAATGGCTTCAGATGAGACAACGTGGGTGAGATGCTTGGAGGTCCTTGGCACACGACCTTTGATAAATTCAGGTCATCATGATTATGGATCGGGAAGGTTGGATGTCAAATTATAATTAGTATAATTATGAACAATAAGGAACATGAGAGCCCATACCCGGGCCTGCTCTCAGCAAAGGCTGACCACAGGGGTTCACCCACTCTCCCCAGCTAGCTGCCTGAAAAGAGAGTGGAAAAAGATTTTCTTCTCCTTCTGTTCTGGGTCTGGGGGTTACACCCAATCCCCAAAGGCCAGGGCAACCCATGGGAGGGCTCCTGGAGAGCAGTATTCTCTTGCTCCCTATGTAGGACAAGCTCAACGTGTACAATGGTCCCAAAGCCCATGCCCGCTCTACCCCCTACCTGCCCCCCAACAGTCTCCACCATGTTCAATGTCAGGGCTTGGAGGAACCTTCAAACACAGAATAGAGAATGTTGGGAATTGAAAGAAACACCAGTTCATAACATGTTCCTGACGAATCAGGACCTTAGAACATTGAACCCCAAAGCTGGGAGGGTCCTTACAATATGGAATGTAAAAACTGGGAGGGAGCATGATCATAGGACCATAGGTCCATTAAAACTGGGGCTTCCAAGATCATCTAGTCCAAGACTTGGTTTTACAGACAAGGAAGTTGAGGCCTAGAGAAGGAAAGAGATGTATCCAAAGACTCAGGAGTCAACTCCCAAGCCTAGCTCCTTGCTACATCCACCCACCTTACTAGAACTCCATGAATCAATAGTCACATATTAAGGACCCATTCAGGACCACCTCTGAGCTAGGCCATGGTGATACAGATCCACAAATGAAACTGTCCCTGATCCCAAGGAGGTTACATTCTATCATGGAAGACACAATCCAGAGACACGTGATCCGTGTACTTGTTTCCTGGCCCTGTGATGTAATTGATGAAGTCCACTGCCAATCCCTTTTACCAATGTAGGGGGACACCTTCCTCGCTCCTTTTAGGATCCCATGGCCAGTGTGTGAGAGATGGCCCGTATATCTTATATGTATGTCTCTTCATAACAAATCGAGGGGACAGCCCCAGTAGCAAGGAAGAGTCTACTCATGCCCCACCTTCTGAGTTTGGAAGAGAGCAAGGGATTCTAAGTGGTGGAAGTGAGGAGGGTGTTCATTGGCCAGAGATGGGTGATGAGAGATGGTGCAAGAGGAAGAACAAGAAGGCAGGCGTGACTGGACCAGTAAGTGCAGGAAGGGGATTTGTGCCTAACGGGGCTAAAAATGTAGTCTGGGAACCAGGTGATGAAGAGTTTTTCAAAGCCAAACATGAGAATTCATACTTGATCCTAAAGACAATAGGGAGCCGTGGCAGTTTCTTGAGTGGTAGACTTTGAGGCAGGTCTACAGTTTCCATCTCATCTCTTCTCAAGTTGCTTTGTGGCTCTGTTGGCACTCATTGCCACCCTTAGCCTAGAGAAGGAAAGCTAGAAAAGAGCCTTTACCTCCCGTGCCTGTGGGCCTCTTCCCAGCTGGCAGGAGGCCGAGCCCAGCAGCTGTCTGAACAGAGAAGGCTCCCCTCTGTACAACACTCCCCAGCCATCATCTCTGGCTCCCAGCCACCCCTATCCTTCCCCCGCCCAACACACACATACACTTCGCTTTCAACCTGGTCGTACATGAGGCAGCAATGGATTTTGCAAGGTTTCCTCAGCATTGTGGGCCAGTAGGCCTAGAAGTCTGATTCATGAGGTTACTGCTTCCCTCCTGGGTCCTACTGCCTCTCAGTCCAATTCTCTTCCTGCCTCCCCCAGCTTCTCCCCACCTTACTCCATCCCCTCTAGCCGCCCTCATCCCATCTTATCTCTGGGCTCAGCTTTTGGCTGCCTTAGTCTCTTCCTCCTCCTTGAGGCCCCTGAGGGAAGAGCCGCCTTGCACAAAGACTCCCAAGGGTGAGCACAGACATGCCTCAGAACATCTTTTTTATCATCATCATGACCCTCGTGACTGGTACCAATATCTACATAGTATTTTTAGGTTCATAGCAGAGCTTTCTATATCAACAGCCATGTGAGAGACAGGCGTGCTAGACTCATCCCCTCTTTTACAGATGAGGAAACTGAGTCTTGGGGAAATTGAAGAGACATATTCATGGTCAGCCAGTTAGTAAGCCTCAGAGGCAGGATTTGGACCCAGATCGCTCCTAACTCCAAGTCCAACAAGACTGTTGAGAACACCCAAGCAGGATGAGTCCTTAGAATGAAAGATGTCAAACCTCTGATCCAGAAAAGCCCTTGGAACAGCTCATATTTTAACTTTAAATAACTTTTTGTTCATTTGTTTCATGGGCTGGCAATTAGTATCAAAGAATTTCTTATGAAGTAGACATTCTACTGCTGATGGACCCATTTCTTGGTGATGAACTAACCTGTCCTACCTCGACTGGGCCCCAGACAACAGAGTCACCACCATTGTTCTGGAAGTCTTTGACTCAGTAGAACCTGGCAGAACTTTTTCTGGTAGAGTCTTCCTGGGTGGGAGGGCAACTCTCCCATGTCCAAGTCTACCACTCTTGAGGTATGCAAGCATCTTTAGGCCTCTGTAGGACACACGGCATGGCTTTGGGGGGGCCAGGTGGGAGTCTGGAGGGCAGTGTGTAGCAAGAACCCAATGTCCTTTCAGTCCACTCACTACCTGGTTTCTTTTTGGCTCTGGGTCTATAGCCAGGTGTTCCCTTGGAAGCACAAAGCTGATGATGTGTCTTCTCTTCCCATCAAGTAGTCTCCTATTGGCCTCCATTTATTTGCTGGTATTTTCAAATTTCCAACACTACCCCCCTCCACCCCCTGCTGCCTCTGCCACCCCAACCTGTGAGTCAGCGCCCAAGAATGTGCTTGTTAAGTCTCCCCGACTGGTACATGTGTGGTTTTTCATGTGAAATCAAAACTTGAAAAAGCTAGAAGCCTGGGAGAATGTTGCAGGGATCCTTCTGTTGGGGAACGGGATGGGGGAAGGAAGCCAGGCTGGGGACCTGGGCCTGGGTTCTTGTTATCCCTCTCCATCTGGGCTTTCTCTTCCCCCGACTCCTCCATTTGATGGCCCCGTGAGATCCTTCCCTGGATCCTGATGAGGGATTACCCAGAACTGAGGTCAGCCCTGGAGGGAAGTTCTCAAGAGCAGTATGGTAGAAAGAGCCCAGGGCTGATAGAAACAAAGGAGATGACTTCAAATCTCCGGCTTGGCTACTTCTTAGCAAGTCCTGTCCCCCTTTGTGGGCCTCAGTTTCCTCACCTGGAAAACAAGGCCATTGTTCTAGGTGATCTCTCAGATCTCTTCTGCCTCTAATGTCAGCAGCCTATGGTGCTTCCAAGAGGCAAGATGCTGATGGCAAAGTGGGTTGGACTTTTAGGGGAAGTCAATATTACCTGGTTTTGTTGTTCTTGTGAGTATACTCCTGCGAAGGGAGAGCCTTTTAGTCGATTGGTCTATGCCCTCCATGAATTTTTCCCCTTTTGTTTAAGCATTAAAGACTCCTCCTAGGATTACCAGATCTCCAGCCATAGGATTTTAAGGTGCTTAGAATTTAATGAACCAAACCCTTCATTTTACATTGAGGGATACTGAGACCCAGGAGGACTTGCCAACCAAAACCCAGAAAGAGCTGGAATTTGAAATTAAGGTTGGAGTCCCAAGGAAGTGCCCTTCCTACCACCCTCTCCCCTTCCCCCACCCTTTTCAACCCTTCCCATCCCCATTCCCTTTCAGCAGTCTTAGAACTTCAACTACGGGGCAGGGACAAGATACATTGATGGCCAGCACTCCCCGGGGCCAGCCAGAGGAGGAAGAATGTCAGGACTCTGGACTAGGGCAGGACAGGATCTCTTACTTATGGGAACCAGGACCAGGAGAGAGCTGGACAGATATCAGGATGGAAAGAGTGAGTCTATTAAGACGGGGCCAGCTTGTTCTGCTGTAGGCCAGAGCAAGGCCAACATCTAGAAGCCAAGTGGGCAGCCAAGGAGTAAGGCGGAACCAAGGCTGACAGCAGTTAAAGATCAGGATTCCAGTGCTCACTCTTAAATAGAAATACATAACAAAATGGCATTAGGCTCCTACTGTATACAGAACACTGCGCTAGACAGTGGCAGCGATAGAAAGCTTGATGTTGTTGAGTTGTTTTTCAGTGGTATTTGACTCTTTGTTGACCCCATTTGGGGTTTTCTTGGCAAAGATACTGGAGTGGTTGGCCATTTCCTTCCCCGGCTCATTTTACAGATGAGGAAATGGAGGCAGACCAAATGAAGTGACTTGCCCAGGGTGTCACATGGCTAGTAAGCGTCTGAGGTTAGATCTAAACTCTCGTCTTCCTGCCTCCAGACCTGGCACTCTATCTACTGTAGTGCCACCCAGCTACCCACAGAAAGCTTAGCTAAGTCTGGTTCTCCGCCCTCCTGGAGCTGATAGATTCACAGAGATAGCATATGTGGTAAGTCCATCAGAGAAGTATAAGGCAAAAGATTGGATGAGGTTGGAGGGGCCAAGTTATTACCAACTAGGGGCTTCCACTGAGAGAGGGGGAGTCAGAAGAAAGCTAGGCTGGTGATCCAACAACCATAAAACTTGGGACCACAGAGTTAGAGGTCCAAGGGATCCCTTCCCTGTTTTATAATTGAGGAAACTGAGGCCTAGCAACGTGCAGTGACTTGGTCAAAGCCCTACAGGTAGCAGTCAGGATTATCACCCACAGCCTCTGCCTCCAATGCCATCCTCCTTTCTACTGGGGCAGGCTGAAAGAGGTCACTGGTGCTGGGACAGGCTTGGCGGGCCCTTCACATGCAGAGCTAAGCCATGCACATGGTGACCTACTTTTGCAAAGAGGTAATTTTCTGATCCCCGGCTCCCTCTTGCCTCTTGCCCAGGCTCAGTTACCACTGAGGAGCACAAACATCCTGCCGGGGCTTTGGAGTCTCAGAATCTTGAACAAAATAAAGAGATGGAAAAGCTTGATATGATTCAAAGCCTTGGCTCTTAGTGTCCCAGACCACCCTGGGGCTGGATTCGCCATCTCTCCTGCCCCCTCCCCAGGAGGCATTGAGCGGAAACCCTCCCTCCCACTGGTGTGGAGAGAAGGGACTCTAGCCAGAGTGAAAGGAAACATGGGGTTGGGGGAGAAGGGGGGAGACGTAGCAGAAAGGGCTCCAGGCTGGAAGAAACAAGAGCTAGGTCCCAGGGTCTGGCTCTACTGTTCCCATCATAACTTGCTCAAGGGCTGCCCCCTCCCTCCACTTCTTTGGGCCTCTCCTGGAAAATGAGGAATGTTGGAGACCTTAGATATTGGCTAGTTCAATGCCTCCATTTTACAGAGGAGGAACCTGAGGTCCAGAGAAGGGAGGTGACTTGTCCAAAGTAACATAGCTAGAGAGTAAGTATCAGGACAAATACTTAAACACAGGTCTTCTGACTTGTATTCTGTCTGCCTTCCAACACTTCCTTGGGCCCTCTGAGCTCAGTCATTCTTTGCCCTCCTCTTGCTTTTCCATTCCATGGCATTCTCTATTTTAAGGTCCTATACTACTCAGTCTCTCCTAGATCTAACACTGAGTTCTCGGGGTCCTCCCAGCTCTGACATTTGCTCTTCTGACTCTCTGGGTTCTCGGATTTCTCCCAGTTCCAACATCCTCTCTTCTGAGGACCTCCTGATGCTATGGATTCTAGGGTTCCTCTTAGCTCCAACATTCTCTCTTCTGAGAATTTCCTGACACTCTGGGTTCTAAAGTTCCTTCTGAGGACCTCCTGACACTCTGGGTTCTCTGGTTTCTCCCAGCTCTGACATCCCCTCTTCTGAGGACCTCCTGACACTATGGGTTCTAGGGTTCCTCCCAGATCCAACATCCCCTCTTCTGAGGACTTCCTGACACTCTGGGTTCTAGGGTTCCTTCTGAGGACCTCCTGACCCTCTGGGTTCTAGGGCTCCTTCTGAGGACTTCCTGACACTCTGGGTTCTAGGGTTCCTCCCACTCTGATGTTGTATGAAGACTATGAATATGCTAGTGAGGGGTGGTGGGTGGGGAATGGATTACAGTACAGTGCGTTCCATGTTTATTGCACCATTCTTGAGTCAAGGGAGATGTCAACAGCAGGGGGTTTAACTGCGGCCAGTGTCCAGCCCACAGTGAGGTTTGGACTTGCAGAAGAAGGCGTAGGGTAAAAGTAGCTGGGGGGGGGGGGGTTGTTGATGAAAGGGGTTTGGGAGATCTTGACTTTCCAAGTCTTTCATGAGAAATTTAGAAATGGACTCACATGCCGAGATGAGGGCTAATGTATTAGTTTTCTTGCAGAACTTAGAGTCAGCAGTCTCAATAGTGTTGGAGTTTGGTTAGGACTAGGCACAGCAGATCTGAGCCCTTCTCTGAGTAATGGAACCTTCTCTTCACGAATAGAGCACAGGGCTAGTATTGGGGCAGTAGGGTACAGTCAGAAGAACCCTGGGCTTGCAGTTAAAGGGAACTGGGTTTGCATCCTGCTTCTGTGACTTTACTGGTTATATAAAACAAGTTACTTGCCTGCTCTAGGCCTCAGTTTCCCCATCCGTCAGATAAGACTGTTGCAACTAAGTGACCTAAGGGCCTTTCCTGCTCTAATTCTTTGATCCTCTACTGAGTTCTTAAGGTTTCTTCTAGACAGGAATGGGGACCTGAGGTGGGAGACAGGGGTGGGAAGGCACAATCCGAGAAACCTACAAACATCGGAATTTCCCCTCGCCAGGTCCCTCCCAACCCTTTGGGAATGAGAACTATTTAGGTCCTCTTGACCAGAAATAACCGGACATCCTCGTCTGGTTCAGGGGCGCTCTGGCTTGCTCTCCCAAAGGGTTAGGGATAGACCCTTGGGAAGATCAACCACACCCAGGTGGGTCTGACTTGAGAGATCAAGGGGCAGCAGAGCCCAGGTGCCACCAGGAGAAACTGCTTCCAACCTTTTATCACCTTTGTGAGCTTTATCAAGAATAGTCGCTTAAAAAGAAATGAAAGCAAAACATGCCCTGAGTTCAACATAGCATCTCTCTCCAATCCCAAATACACAACTCCCCATCTCTCTCACTTCATCTCACCTTCTATTTGGGGCTGTCTAGTGCCTGTGGGGGTCAGCTAGATGGCTTAGTGGGTAGACCTGAGTCAGGAAGACTTGAATTCAAATGCAGCCTCAGACCCTTACTAGCTGTGTGACCCTTTACCCTGTTTGCCTCAGTTTCCTCATTTACGAAATGAGCCAGAGGTGGAAATGGTAAATTACTCAGGTAGCTCTGCCAAGAAAACCCCAAATAGGGTCATGGGGAATCAGACACAGTTGAAAACCAACAAGAACAAACTGGAATAGTCCCAAGAATGGGATGGTGGGGGACTGCTTTGACTGTGATTTGGGTCACTAACCCTGCTCTGATCTGGTTTCATTGTTTTCATATGACCCCCACTAAGTCACTTTCCTGCAGAACCTTCCTCCCAGATATGTTGTGAGGATCAAATGAGATCATGGATGCCGAACAATGGATGCAAACCTTCGCAAATCTTAAAGGCCACATAGCTGCTCTTCATGGTCACCGTTGAATCCCTCTGTGAGCAAATTTGCTCACCACTTAAAGTGAAATGGAGTTCTCTAATCTAGGGCCAATTCCAACTCTGACATTCTCTGTTTAAAGACTTTTCAAAGTCTTATCATCCCCCGCCCCCCCCACCCCGGCCAACCCCATAGACACACTCCATAGCTCTGTAAGACACAGATTCCTCCCCCTTCCTACCCCCTCAGGCTAAGTTTCCTGATTCCCTGCTTAGGAAGGATGGAGGCAGACCCTGAGCCGTCCCCAGTAGAATGCCCCTCTACTATGGACCCTCTACCTTCCATTATACAGATGGAATAGTTGACCTGGGAAAAATAGGGAGAATGAAATGGCAGAATGCTTTAAACATTCTTCAAGTTCTCTCCAAAGACAAGGAATGGCTTCGGTTGCCAGCTACCCATTATCATGATAGTGTGATGATGGATCTGACTGCTAGCACACCAGCAGCATGATTGCCCTGACAGGACTGGATGTTGGAGCTGGAAGGACTCTCCGAGAGGAACTGTGCATTTTATAGTAGTAGGGGTAGGTTATGCACTGGAGGACTAGTTGACAAGGGCAAGGACAAGGACAACTTTCATTTTTCCAAAGTTAAAGTTTACGAAAACAGCCCTGTGAGATAAGGTCATTATTCCCACGTGACAGATGAGAAAGCTGAGGTTCGGAGAAAGGACCACATAGCTAACAAGTAGTGGAACCTAAGACTCTTGGTGTCATCTCCTCGTGACCAGGACCCCCAAAAGTTGAAATGGTCATCACCACCTTCATCTTCAAGCATTTCTTGAACACCTATTTCCATGGCAGAAGGTGGGACTGGGGTACAAGGAACTAGAACATATGGGAGTCGATGTAGTATATAAAAAGCATCTGAAAAATGCTAGCACCATCTCTACGCTTAAATAACTGTGCGACCTGGAGCAAGTCACTTCTCTTTTCTGCACCCCAGTTTCCTCATGGGGAAAATTAAGGTATTAGATCACCAAATTCCTTTCTCCCTCTGAAATCCTATGGCCCTGTCCTCAAGGAGCTTTTGGGCAGATGGAGAGATAATAAATATATAAACATTAAAAAAAATCAATCAACAGCCATTTATTGAGCAAACACTGTGTGCTAAGGGAGGGGATTCAAAAGAAAGACAAAAATCAATTCCATTCCTCAAGGAGCTGCAAGGAAACCTGTATGTAAAAGGATACATAGATAGATAGATAGAAAATGATCTTAGCAAGGAGGAAGTGACTACTGCATACCAGACTGTAGGGATATAAAGAAAAAGAAAAAGCAATCCCTACCTTCAAGGAGTTTCCATTCTAATGGGGGAGTTCACAAATCCATGAAAAGATAGCAGTATAGGTCGATCCGTGATCAGTGTTCATGGAATGTTAGAGTCAACAAATGCTGGGTCAGGGAAGTTAGCAGTGAACTTTGCTGGACTTAAGTGAAAAGGAATGAGGCAGAGATCAATTGGGGCCTGTCTTTCTGCCTTACATCCCATTGCCCACTTGAGGATTTAGAAATATGACTTTGAGCTTGAAGGGACCTCAGAGACCATCTAGTTAGTCCAACCCCCTTATGTTACAGAAGAGACATCGAGGCCCAGCAAGGAAAAGATACCTGCCCAAGACCACACAGGTAGTAAGTGATGGGGCTGGGATGCCAAGCCAAGCCTTGTTTGCAATCAACCACGCCCCCTCTGTCTAGGGCTTGGGGAGAGCAAGGTTTTGCTCCAGGGCACCCACATGTCAAGGCCACCATGAATACTCAGAGTCCTTCACCAACAAGTAACTTAGCTTACTTCCCATCTAGTCAGAAAGAATGATTAAAGAGGAAGTATCTAGATAATGTGCTAGCTTCTCTTCCCCACTCCACCCCCAACTAGCTGCACTCCCAGTGAGTTCTTGCCCAGCCTGTCTCATTCCCCTGACTTGATCTCCCCACTCTGTCTTTGCACTGGCTGTATCTCATACCCAGAATGTTCTTGTACCTGACATCTGAGCATCTCAGTTTCCCCGAGAAGTCCTTCAAAACTTAGCTCCAATCTCACCTGATCCTGGAGGCCTCCCTTCCCTTCTCAGATGACCTATTTATACTTTATCTACTCGATATGCACATCATTATGTGCATATTGGCTTCCAGTTAGAATGTAGGCTCCTTGAGGGTCTCCCCAGGCTCGGCACAGAGAGTACCCACCACACCCGGCAGCCCCTTCTGATGGACTGACCCCACTCAGGGGTGGCCAGTGTCTGGGGGGCCCTGGGTTTGCCTTACAGCATTCAGGCTCTGTCTTTCATCGGGGCAGTTCATCTGTTTCCCTTTGCAACTACTTGGGGTATTCCATGCCCCCTCTTCCCACTCCAGAGTGGCCACTTCCCACTGCTTTGTGGTCTCTAGATTGCCATTTCAGAGGCTCATATATACTCTCAGTTCTGGAAGGAATCAAAGACCAAAGCTGTCATTAAGAAGTGATGAACGAGGGAGAACAGGGCTAAGAACTCCAATTGCCCTGCTTTGGTTATGCCTCTGCCATTGGATCCAACCACCTCATTTGACATATGGGGAAATAGTGATCACCATCTCACTACTCACACAGCCACCACCCAAGATCAGGGCCTCATTGGCCTTCATCCAGAAAATTCCAATAGTCTGTTGGTTGGTCTCCCTGTCCCAAGTCCCTCCCCAGATCAGTTCTTTCACTTAGTTACCAA